>NC_039366.1:114918773-115237815 GCF_003573695.1 Papaver somniferum | reverse complement strand
GTCATTATATTTCGAGAATTAATTATCAAGATAAACTTGACTCGAAATTCTTGTCTATGCATGATAGTCTAATTAGTTATGCGACATCGTCTCAAATGATAGAAAATTAAATATAACTTGAGAAACAGGTGGTTCAGTCTTCACTTACCTTTTGTTGATGAAGTTCTCCAAAAGCTTCGGTTGATCTTCGCCTTCAAACGGTAGAATGCATTGATGACTTCCATAATCCACCTTTTCACAACTATATTTTTATCCTAGTCCGAGACTTAACTAATTGTAGACTAAAAATCAAGATATAGTTTTGACAACTAAATTTGACAACAAACTTGAGATAGCAACACTTGTGAGTTCGACCGAGCAATGCTCTAACACAATGGTATCTCATCAATTTCCTTTCCTTTCTAACGACTCAGAGAGTTCCCATATTGCTAATTAAATGTAACGGTTTACTAGGAGGGTACCAAAATCCACACAAAACAATATATTCTCCAGTTTGTCTTATATGGATTTTGATATTCTCGTTCTCAGTAGTTTGTCACTTTGTCTTATAAGAATTTTGATATGTTCCACAATAAACCAGTACCCACTAGCAGTGTCGAGAATTCTAGTTTGATTGCTACTTCTTTCATCAAAAGTAGTTTTTTGTTATCATCAAGAACTGTCATTCCTAGCACCCTTGACTTGTGAGGGTTTCTACAATTAACTTGTACCCATTAACAGTGTTGAGGATTCCAGTTCGATTGTTACTCCTTTCATTGGAAGTAGCCTTATATCTTATCATCAAGACGTGTCATTTCTGGCATCTTTGACTTGTGAGGGTTTCCCCTTTCCTTTTTTTCTTATAAGATGTCAAAGGCGACAATTTGCTTATAAGGCGGAAATAACGAGTGATCACCAAACATTGAAAATACTTTATATCCCACCTTTTGTCCCTGAAAATTCTCTATAATGTCTCGCTCTCCCACTGGTCGATGACATTTAAGTCCCGTATGGGATTGTTTTTTTTTCTATCAAAAACACATAGTAACAAACTTGTAATAAACTTTTAACAGAAATTGCGTTTGTTAAACTTTTTTCAAAATGCTTTTGAATAGAAGCTCTTCCATTTTAGGTCTGCTTTTAAAAACTACTCGGCACTAGTTATGAAAAGCATAAGTTATGGAACCACATAATTTGATTTAATGCTGAGTATTAGTGCTCGAAAAGCACTTTGAAAAGTTTTTACCAAACATAATTTTTGGTAAAACTGTAAAAGCTTGTTACAAGGTTGTTCCCAAATGGGCCTTTAGTCCAAGACCTACCATGGGCCCAGAGGGTTCAAAGCTTTCGAGTGAAGGACAAGTCATGAGAGAAAATACTGCGGGCAAAAAGAGGAACGGTTTTTTGGGGACCAACCTTTTTTGGGGACCATTGTTTTATTTTGGGTAAGACATTAGAAGTAATTCTAGGTAACCCCTTATCTAAATATTTATATTAATACCAAAATTACCCTCCTGATTATTTTTGTATAATGATTAGTTAGTGTGATTAACCATTGATTAAGGTTAAATTAATAGATTTTTTTTTAAAGTAGAATTATTGAGTGACTAAAGTGATAGAAGAAGAAGAAGAAGAAGAAGAAGATGGAGAAAAAAGTTATTTTGAGATGGGTGAATATGGAGAAAAAACATCCTCTGGGTACCGAAGTATGCTTGTAACTTAGTGAATGTTGTTATAAATGGCATAAAATATCTTCAAAATCAAAATTGTAACAAAAAAATTTCAACCAGATCAACAAAGTTCGGTTAGATTATATGAAGAACATGTAACTGAACTTTCTGCAAATGCGGTTCGGTTAATAAATCCAAAATCACAAGCAACCGAACCAGAGCTTTAATGGAGTTTTTGTTTGTTCGGCTAGCTGATGAAAAATCAAATGTAACCGAACTACTCTGCTTGAGTTTACAGAGTTTGTTCGGTTCAGTCGACTCGACCACGTTGTAACCGAACTTTAAACAACAGAGTTCGGTAAGTTCACAAAAAAAAAAATTTTTGCGATTAAACCGAACTCAACATTTGGCTATACGGAGAAGAGTTCGAAATTATTTTTCGAGTTAACCGAACTCATTATATAGGTTTTCTGAGTAAAGTTCGGTTAGGATTTTTTTTGCGATTAAACCCAACTCAACATTTGGCTATATAGAGAAGAGTTCGGTTTTGAAATTATTTTTGCGACTCAACCGAACTCAGGTGTTCGGTTAGGCAAAAAAAATTCTTAGCCGAAGTGTTCTTCGTGTTCTTCATTTTTAAAAGTTCGGTTGTAAAATTAGGGTTTTTTTCAAAATTATCCTAACCGAACTTACTACTGTAACCTCCAAACTCAACATATTTTGATGACTACGACTCAAAATTTCAATCAAAAACGAATTAGAAGTAATGAGTTTGTGGGAAAATATTTATGGATAGGTTTGTTTATAAAAGATTGATTAATCGACGATGAAAACTCAATGAATCGACGACGATGAAAATTTGATGATTTTTGATTAGATTTGTATACGATCAGATTTAGATGATCATATATTGATGAAGAAGAGAAGAAGAAAAATTGTAAAATAGAGGAAGAAGAAGTTATAGATTAGTTATAATTTTAATTAGGTAAAAAAATAAATTAGTCATCTCCACCTTTTAGGACACCCCTTATAATTATAGGGAAGGTGGCCTAATCAAATTATTGTCCCCTCAAAAAACCCATGGTCCCAAAAAAAAAAATGATTCTACATTTTACAGTAGCAGCGTTGGCCAAACATTTACCACCATTTGGTGAATTTTTTTGTTTGTACTACATTGTCTCGTACCAGAAAACATCATCCACATCAGTCAGCACTCAGCAGTCAGCACTCAGCAGATGGCTTTCCCAAATTCAAAACGATAAACTATACACGCGTCATAACAAGATATTTCGTTATTGACCCCTCTTTTTTAGAATATTCTCCATGAGTCATGAAGACCACAAGCCCGCCACGCGCCCCATCCATATCAATCGATTGTAACCATCTACTTAACTCACCAATCAACGGTTCATATCAAAAAGTGAAACCATTATATCTTCTTCTTTTTCCTCCTCCTCTGTGATTACCCTCATACCCTGCTCGTTTTCATTTCCCCCTGCTTTCATTTCTCCAAAATCAATGGCTCTCAAGATTTCTTCTGCCATTTCTTCTCCTCTCCAGACCTCTCAACTAGAAATCAAACCCATATTCGCATCTCCTTCTCGGGTTTCGATTTTTCCCAAGAAAAGAAATGTTGTGATATCTGCTGAATTAGACAACCGTGCTGCAATAACAGGGATAGTTTTCGATCCATCGGAAGAAGTAAAGAAAGAACTTGTTTTGGTTCCAAGTGTTCCTCAACAATCTCTTGCTCGTCAAAAGTCACGGATGATTCTGAATCTGCAATCAATTATCAAATCAAGTGAGCTTAAAATTTTCTTCATTTTTTTTCCCATTTTTAAGGATTTTATATGCTAATATTGTTGTTCAATTGAATTACAGTGTGGAATATAATGCGTCGTATGTGTACCAAGCCATGTATGCTTACTTTGATAGAGATAACGTAGCGCTTAAAGGCCTGGCAAAGTAAGCTTCAAAGAATAAATCTTGTTTTTCTGTTTTGTTAATTTTGGGTATAATTAAGCTTGGTTTATCATTATATGATGTGATTCATGTTTGATTATTGTTATAAATCAGGTTCTTCAAGGAATCCAGTGAAGAAGAACGACAACACGCAGAGAAACTGATGGAATATCAGGTTTGTATTCTGAAAAGACGAAAAAATTGGGCTTAATTAGATGTTTTGGATATATTTGTTTGTTTCTGATGTTGTGGTTTTGGTGAGTTACAGAATAAAAGAGGAGGTAAAGTGAAGCTGCAATCTATTGTCGCGCCTGTTCGAGCATGTTGAGAAGGGAGATGCTTTGTATGGTAAGGTTCCCTTGGCTTTTATTTGAGCAACCAGGCATATTTGGTTTCATACTATGTGTTTCCATGATGGTTGTGAATTTTTTTCGTTGTGACGGTATTTATCAATTGCGATTATTGTTTCGTTTTCCATGAAAGCTTAGGCATCAATTATGCCTGAGTTTGTGTAGACAAGCATTATTTTGAATTTGTTACATATTCATGGTCATTACTCTTTTTTGCAAATGTATACGTAGACCCGATGTCCGGGTACAATTGTTAACTCTTTAAGGTTTCTTAATTATGCCCGAGTTTATTTAGACAAGCATTGCTATGAATCTGTTGCATATTCATGGTCATTGGTCTTTTGTGCAAATGTCGTAGACCCAATTTCCGTGTGCAATTGTTAACTCTTTAAAGTTTCTTATTAGAAGCAGTCTGTGTACTTTATGATTCGGTAGTTAACTTATGTGTTTTCTGTATGGAACTTGGTTTCCGCCTTTTAGTTTCAATTCCCGTGATGCAGTTAGCTCTTGTGGTCATATTTTCAACATGCCTGGAATTGATTTTGAGAATCTATAACTTGATAATGTGTACTTGTTTTATTTTTAACCTTTTGGTTGTTCTTGACTCAGCTATGGAACTTGCACTGTCGCTGGAGAAGTTGGTGAATGAGAAGCTTCTCCATTTGCATAGTGTAATTATCATTATCCTTTCCTTTTTGCTTTTATTTGGTGGCATCTCAAACTACATATTCTGTGTTATCTTCTAATAAACGTGGCTTCTTCTCTAATATATCTTTCTTTGCTAATGATAGGTTGCGAATCAAAACAATGACGTGCAACTGATGGATTTTGTGGAGTCCGAATTTCTGACTGAGCAGGTATGAATGGTTTTTTATACTGGATTCCTTTTGTTGCAAGGAGGTGTGTTTATTTGTTCTATAGTGAGTTATTTGGTAGTAAGCATCTGAAATTGATGATTTTTTTTTCTTTTGAAGCAATTGAAATTGATGATGTCTGGTTTTGTGACATTTCTTTCGTTTGTTTATGGTTTTGTGACATATTCTTTCGTTTGTTTAGGTGGAAGCTATTAAAAAGATATCAGAATATGTGGCTCAATTGAGGAGGATAGGCAAAGGACATGGTAAGAAATCAGATTTCCATACCCCTCTCGTCACCATTATTTAATATCCTTGTAGGATGGTGCCTAATCTTGTTGGTAATTCTGGGGTTTGCTTGTAGGTGTATGGCACTTTAACCAGATGCTGCTTGAAGGAGGAGCTGCTGCTTGATAAATAGAGAAATCCCCCTTCGTTCCTTGCCTTGTCAATAGTTCCGTCCAGTGTGGTTGGTGTTTGCTTGAAGTTTGTAGCTGTGTTTCTTAGTCGTCGGAAGCATAGAGTTATTATTTAGAGAAACTGTATTATCAGCAGATGTTGAGATGTAGGATCTGACTAGTTTAGAAGGCAAAAGGTAGGAACTCAGATCAATAAAAGTGAACCTCCTTGTGAGCGGCTTACTTCAGTCTTATTGTTGCATTTAGTTGGATATTAGCAACTTAGCTTATCATGTACCCAGTTATGCCACATTAAATGGTTTTGAATGTTCATGTTTGATTGATTATGTTTGAAAAATATAGAATGTTTGATTGATTACGTTTGAAAAATATAGATAGATTAGCTGCCAAGTTTGAAAATGCCAAGAAAACTATTCCAATATATCCAGTAGAGGAAGAACGTGACGAGTAACTTAGCATATAGCCATATACCAACTATAAGCATCATACAAAATGCACAACCGGATGAATGCAGATTTTGACAACACTTTTAAAAAATTGGCGTCTCACCATACCATCAGGCCATCGAGATCAACTGCATACACCAACTGTAAGCATAATGAAAATGCACAATTGAAAGAATGTAGACTAATTCTGCACCTATTCCAGAGACCAACAACTGGTTCAAGCTACCATTCATATCAATACCCAGCTTCTCATAATGAAAATGCACAATTGAAAGAATGTAGACTAATTCTGCACCTATTCCAGAGACCAACAACTGGTTCAAGCTACCATTCATATCAATACCCAGCTTCTCGCTATACTGTTAGGCCATCAGGCCATCAACTGTATACACCAACTGGAAGCATAATGCAAATGCACAACTGGAAGTACACAGAATTTTCAAATTCTGCGACTATTCCAGTGGACCATCAAACTAGATCTAGCTAACAGTTGACCATATGAATATCTGGCATCTCACTGAACCAGTTATTGCAACAATTGGGTAAGGTGACAGTAAAGGTCTAAACTGAATATAGCAGAGGTACAAAATCTAGTTCTATACAGTGCCAACTAATGAAAAACAAAACACAAGTTCTTAAGCTAACATTGGAGAAATACTTCAAAATGAGAAAAGAGAGCAATCCAAAGAAATTCTTTAACAAACTATCTCTGAAACCTATCAGAATTTTATCATCATAGTAAAACTCAAGCAGTAGCGGCTCCTTGTGCTGCAAGACGCTTCCTTGCCTCTTCGATGATGGTTAACTTGATACCCTTGCCCTTGGGGAGAGTCACCCAAGGCTTTGTCCCCTTACCAATGGTGAAGACATTTGCCAAACGGGTGGCAAATTCATGACCGGTGCTATCCTGGATGTGAAGGGTATCAAAACTTCCCTTATGCTTTTCTCTGTTCTTAATGACACCAACACGGCCTCTGTTTCTTCCTCCAGTAACCATGACAACGTTACCAATGTCAAATTTGATGAAATCGACAATCTTGTTGCTCTCAAGATCAAGCTTGATGGTGTCGTTAGCCTTGATCAGGGGATCTGGGTAGCGGATAGTGCGACCATCAAATGTGTTGATGTATGGGATACCCTTTGATCCAAAATGCACATTACGGACCTTGCAAAGCTTGAACTGCAACAGTAAAATGTTTTGTAAATCACATATTCTTAGTAAAAACATAAGTCTATGAGAACATAAAGAAAAGGTTAATTATATCCCATACAACTATGAGAACACAAAACAGAAAGACTGACCTTGGCCTCTTCATCCTTGATTGAGTGGAGTCTGAAACGACCCTTGGTGTCATAAAGGAGACGGAAGTTCTCATTTGTCTTGGGAATTGACACGACATCTGAAAAACAAAGCCAAAAGAACCGCAAAGGTAAGCACGAGAATAAATGGAAATGTCTTGGGAAATCAACACATACACATATGAAACATGAAGGTTCTTAATCAGTCGTGAGAATACAGATGGAGGATGAAAATCTAGCTAATCCAGTCTATAATGATCTTAGGCCATCCATAATAAATTAAATAGAATGGTCCAGAAGCATTATGCACCAGAATAGCTAGACATTCATTGTCCATCATCCATAATAACTTGTCCTGAGGAATCATCATTGTCCTGAGTATGAATGAATTTAATGAAATCCAATTTCTGAATCATTTGGTCACTGTTGATTAATATAGAATACATGATCACACCAACCAAATTATCAACATCACTAACAACACTGTCAATATTGTTGAAGCAATTTATTGGCTACTATTACCGATTTACTGCTAAATACCTAGATGAAGCAAATAGGTGCAAACATACATTTGTTCAATAAATATCTTATTTACCGCAGATAATTGCAAATTGTAGACATTTGTAGCTTGAGAAGATAAAACCGCAATCAGTAAAGAACTGAGATAACAAACTGAATGTAATGGCCTTTGGAGGCGGATTTGAGAGAATTATGATTGAATGGGTAAGTAGTTGCCTGATTTTGTACAGAGTAGAGGTTTTAGAGAAGAAAACAGAAAGAATAATCTATCATTTAATTCCTCAAAATTAACCCTCAAAATCTCAATACAAATCAAAACAACCAACAAATCCCATAATCAAAAGCACAAAATCCGTACTATGATTCCATCATTTCCAGAAATGGAAATTAATATTAGGGATTGAATAACTGAGCACCTTGCAGAAGACCTGTAAGTATTTCAGAGCTACGGAAAAGCTCTCCCCATTTTGCATCAATCCCATATTTTCTACAATTAGTAGTATAAAACAAGATGAGGGATAACAGTACATACCCATGAACCCAGAAGGGTATGTCTTGTCAGTCCTGACCTTTCCATCAACAAGAATATGCCTTTGCATCAAGATAGCAATAACCTCACGGTATGTGAGAGCATACTTCAACCTATTACGCAAAATAAGGATCAATGGTAAACACTCCCTAGACTTGTGTGGACCAGATGATGGTTTTGGAGCCTACAAAGACAAAAATCTTTCATTAAAACCAAATCCAAATAAGCATCAAATATGGTAATAAAAATACACAAGAAAAGGACTATTGATTCTTACAAAGGCACCACCAAGTTTGTCAAGCATCCAATGCTTAGGCGCATTGAGCCTCTTCAAATGCTTCTTCAACCCTCTTGCCTGTATTACCACAACAAAATTAGTACACATATGAAAGAAATAAAGGATAATAAAAAAATTACATAGATCATAACATATTCAGCAATGAACAATAAATCTGGCCAAAATAACACTAAAATTCTCATCACATCATAAGTTTGTTTCGCTTTAGTTTTCTGGGTCATCTTACTAAACCCTATGAGTAACAACCATAACAGAAGATTCATATTACATAAACCCTAAAAGTAACAACCTTAACAGAAGATTCAACATCAAGAGATAAATCATAAAGCAAAATCTAGCCGAATATTAAACCTAGAAACAACTACAGATCATAAACCAGTTAGATCTACATAAAAAGTTCATGTACAAACTTGAAACAAAACCCTAGATATCAAAAGAGTGATTAAATCGTTAAAAGAGTGTGTAAGAGAACCAACCATTTTGAGTTAATTCGCCTCGGACTGATCGAAGGCTAAACGCTGCTTTTCTTCTTCTTCAGTTTGAGGATAGGGAAGGCATGAAAGAACAAAACAGGATTTCGCCGCTTTGCTATATAGTGTGTTTATTCAGTGGGAGTATCATTTTGCCCTTAGGGTTTGGTTAATGGACTTGTATCGAAATAATTAGACAGGCCCAACCCAAGCATGTTTTGGACCTTCTTTAACTCCCTAGAAACTTGACTTAAGCCTTTTCTGTTACAGGGCCGTAATTTCTGTTACAGGGCCTACGGCCCATGAATGTGCGGTCCATCTATTTAGAGTCCTTTACATGTATTAAGTATATAAAGGAAATTGTATCCATGTAACCCAATGATCCTAATCAATAGAAATCTCTCTTTACCTTTGAACTTTCTCCATATTTTCCACTGGAATACGTTATAAAGCACGAACTCTTCCTTGTCGCGAAAGAAAGAAATTATATTTTGGGTTCTCATCAATCGAAGGAGATTTTATTAATCATGAGAAGCTTGCAGATGGAAGTCTAGGTCATATGTAATTAGGGATTTGTGGATCTTGATTTGTAATTAGGGATTTGGAAAATCCTTGTTTTAAATCCCCCTGGAAGAAAAATCCTTGGGAAATTCGTGACATTTCATTCTAGCTGTCTCCTGTGTGTACGAAGAAGAGTTTCTGGTGAACGAAGAAGAGATTCTGTAAAGGATGTCGTCTGTTCGTGGAAAATGAAAAATCCCTGGACGCTCTTGTCCACCCCGGTTCGCTTCGGTCCGGTCCAGTCGATTCCATCCTGGTCGATCTAGTCAACTTTCTGGTTCTGTTCCAGCTGCTATATCATGTTTCTGTTCCGATTTTTTGGTTTTGGATTGTGCGCGACCAAGGGCGTTCCGGTTCTGTGTATATACCGTGGGAACCAAAGTTTGATGTATGTAACTATGACGTGGGTTTTTACATTGAATATTTACTAGGCTTATTTATTTGTTTTTAGAACATGCCTAGTTTTGTTTAGTTGTGTCTTACAATAAGTCCACAGCATATAAACTGTTAATTTAAATTACGATTGTTGATTTCGATCATTAAGAATTTTGGTCTTAATGTTATTTTGTTCTTTTGAACATGATATTGGCTATAGTTGAATGGTGTCTTTTGTTCAATTGATTGTACCAACTCGATTCCAATGTATTTATTTGGGGTTTAGAAGTACTTGAGAACCATTATTGTGTACTTGATATTTTCTTCCCAAATTTGAAACGTTCCGTGGGATGTAATCCACTGGCACGACTATTAAAGAGTCGTTATTTTCAAAAAATACGTTGCAAATAAAATCACATATATTCCAATTTTTGTGGAAGAACTCACAAAAAGCGACATGAGTCAAAAAAATTCCATTTCTCTACTTCATCCATAATACTAACGAACCAGTATATGTTGAAGTATGACAACAAGAGAACTATCTTTAGTAATATACTCAATCTAAAGTAAGTGGTTGACATGTGTAGTGAGATTCTCTTGGCCTGTTGAGATAAATAAATTTCTCAAGTTCAGCTAAATGTAGCAAAATTGAAAATGGAAAGAACTCTGAAGTAATGAGGGTTAGACGTACCGACTCAGATAAAACATGTGAAAAGGGACATATATAAGACAAAGATGTATTTTTTTTTCCCAGTAGCAATGACACCAAAGTACATGTATCAACTGAATATGGGATGAAGCTAAGATGTAATTCTAGCTCTCACCAAAGAGTTGGGAATGAATCTTCTTATCGGTATTGGTACAAGCAACGCAATGCAGGTACCATAGTAGCAACCAATTTCCATGGAGATCATACTTTAGACATCAACTTTAATGACAAGAAAAACTTTGCCTGGCCAATTGACTATTTATTTGAAATAGATCCAATGTCTGCGCTTAGGGAATTCCCACGAGACATAAATTCTCTACAACACTTGAAATATATTCGGATGAAAAATATATCATCCTCCATTCTGAAACGTAACATATCCGTTTAAAGTATGATTATATACTTTAAAAGAGTTTGAAGTAATAGCCTTTTATAATCTTATTATAAAACAGAGAAAGCTAGCAGAACCAAATATTATAAAATGGAGGTAATATTATAATCTTATAAAACGGAGGTTATTATAAAACGGAGGCTATTATAAAACGGAGTAATAGCCTCCGTATTGAGATTATGTTACCTCAGGTTAATAAAACTTATTATAAAGTAGAAACGCCAAAATCTACGGTTAGAAATATTCCTGAACAAGTAGAACCGGCATTCTCCGATCTAGAATTTGAGATAAATGTGATCCAAAAACCATCATTGGATTTACAAGAACTTCGAAAAGAGTATCATAGTTTAGAAAATACAAATAAAAGGGCTTGGTTTGAATCCAACTTTAGTTCTAATAGAAGAACAAGAATATATAAAACTTATGCTCTATACTCATAATAGAAATCCAAACAATCAAAAGAAGGAATAAATGTTTTGTCCAAACACGAAGAATACAGTGATATAGATATAGAAGAACTGGAAGAAATTTTTCATTCATCAAATTCTGGTAATATTAACAACAATTCTGATGACATTAATAAAATATCTTTTGGAAAAAATAAATATACACCGACAGTTCCTACTAGAAATTATTACCCTAGACCAACACCGGTAGATTTACAACTGGAAGAGGATTATAATTGGAATCAGACTTCGTTTGATGGAAGATCCATAGTTGAGTGGAACATAGATGGTATGACAGAATACCAAATAGTAAATATCATAAGACAAATGTCGATGTATGCTTCTGCTTCTAGACTCATTAAAAACCCAGAAAAACAAATTGCTGAATCCATAGTTACTGGCTTTACTGGCCAACTTAAAGGATGGTGGGATTTCCATATGTCCGACCAGGCAAAATATAGCATTTATATGGAAAAGAAACCAATCAAGCTAGAAGATGGTACTGAATACTCTCAGGAAGATATTGTTAGTACCCTACTTTATACCATTGGCCTGCACTTTGTAGGAAGTAATAGCCAACAAATGGAAAGATCTAGGGAATTACTTATTAATCTTAAATGTCCTACCCTCTCCCATTATAGATGGTACAAGGATGTATGCTTCTCAAAATTGTTTAGCAGAGAAGATTGTTCCTCTAATTCTGATTTTTGGAAAGAGAAATTCGTCTCAGGGTTACCCCCTCTGTTTGCTGAAAGGGTTAGAAATAGACTAAAATAAAAAAATATTCAACAACGTATTGAGTATGGCGAATATACTTTTGGCCAACTATCTCCGAAATTGTATGTGAAGGTTTAGCTTTATGCTCAGACATAAAGCTACATAGACAAATACAAAAGAATAAATTATCTAACAAGCAAGAGTTAGGTGATTTTTGTGAGCAATTTGGATACACTAATACACCATCCGCGTTATTATCTAGGAAGAAAGGTACTCGACCACCTTCCCATAACAATCCTAAAACTACTAGATATCCTAATAAGTATCCATTGAAATCTAAACGACCCAATTTTAGGAAAAACAACAATAAGACACAACAATTAAATAAAAAGACTAATAAGTCACTTCCGGTCTGTTACAAGTGTGGAAAAATTGGGCATTATAGTAATAAGTGTCGTACAAAACAAAAAATAAATGAGCTTAATCTAGACGAAGGTCTCAAACGTCAATTAGAACAAGTCCTCTTAATGGACTCCGATCTATCTGAAGAGGATGAATCATCCTCCTCAGAAAATGATTCAGGGACAATTTCAGGATTGGAGGATGATGAATGTACAGATGGTTGTTCTTGTAAAAATTGTTTTCATAAACAAATATCTAGTCTAGGAATTAATGTCCTCACCAATGAAGAAAATTTTATATTAGAGTTGATTGATGAAATTGAAAATCCAGAATCAAAGCGAATGGCTTTAGAAAAATATATTGAAGTAGCTAAAAGAGCACCAAAACAAGAGAAAATCGAAACTTCTTACAAACCTTATAGTTGTAAGGAAATAATGGCAAGAGTAGAAAATCATCACATTAAAAAAGAACCATCAGTCAATGATCTTAGGGAAGAAGTTAATCAGGTTAAAGAAGAATTAAGAAGTCTTAAGCAAAGAGTCCAGATATTGGAACTTCATAAACCAGTAGACTGTGAGTATGACTCACAAGAAGAAAACTCTTTTGATGAAATTTTACAAAACTACCAGGCTCATATTACTACACATATAGATAAACCAGAATCACCTACTAATAACCAGAATATCGAAAACATGCAATTCATTAATATAATAGATAAAGTAATCACTCAAAAGTGGTACACCTTAGTCACCCTAATCATAGGAAAAGAATACCGTTTTGAAACTATGGCACTCATAGATTCGGGTGCAGATCTAAACTGCTTAAATGAAGGATTACTTCCCACAAAGTATTTTAGCAAAACAACCCAAGTTCTTAATACTGCAGATGGAAACAAATTGATAATTAATTACAAATTATCTGATGCTGCGGTGTGTAATAATGGTATTTGTCTAGCGACACCATTTATCATGGTAAAGAATTTATCTCAATCCTGCATATTAGGGACTCCATTCTTGAATATGTTATACCCGTTAAGTATTAACAATACGGGCATTGAAGCCCTCATTCAGGGACATAAAATATTATTTGAATTTGTCTCTGAACCTAGGCAAAAATTTATTAACCAGGTTCAAGAAAAAATCAAGCACAAAGAAAATTTTTTGTTCTTCTTAAAAGAGGAGATTCAATATAAGCAAATAGAAGAGAAACTAAATTGCCCAAAACTCCAAAAACAAATCAATGATTTTAATGATCTTCTAGTGAAAGAAGTTTGTGCTGAAATCCCAAATGCATTCTGGGAAAGAAAACAACATATAGTAGAATTACCTTATGAACCAGATTTTTCTGAAAAAATGATTCCAACAAAAGCCAGACCAATTCAAATGAACAATAGATTATTAGAAATATGTAAATCTGAAATTCAAGATTTACTAGATAAAGGTTTGATTAGAAAAAGTTACTCTCCTTGGAGTTGTCCTGCATTTTATGTAGAAAAAGCAGCTGAATTAGAAAGAGGAGTTCCGAGATTAGTCATCAACTATAAGCCTTTGAATAAAGCATTAAGATGGATTAGGTATCCAATTCCTAATAAAAAAGATCTTTTAGATAGATTACATAATGCTGTCATATTTTCAAAATTTGACTTAAAGTCAGGATATTGGCAAATTCAAATCGCAGAAAAAGACAAGTATAAAACTGCATTTACGGTTCCCTTTGGACATTATGAATGGAATGTTATGCCATTTGGTTTAAAAAATGCTCCATCAGAATTTCAACATATTATGAATAACATATTTAATTCTTATTCAACTTTTACAATTGTATACATTGATGATGTATTAATATATTCTGAATCAATTGAGCAACATTTTAAACACTTATCAATATTCCTCAAAATAGTAAAACAGGCCGGATTAGTGGTATCTGCAAAAAAGATGAAAATATTTCAAACCCAGGTTAGATTCCTTGGTCACAATATTAATAAAGGTACTATAATACCTATAGAACGGGCTATATCCTTTGCTGATAAATTTCCTGATGAAATCAAGGATAAAAAACAATTACAAAGATTCTTAGGAAGCTTAAATTATATAGCAGATTTTTATAAGGATTTAGCTAAGGATAGCAAACCTCTATATGCAAGATTACGGAAAAACCCTGCTAATTGGAGCAGTGAGCATACAACTGCTGTTATAAAAATCAAAGCTAAAGCTAAAGAATTGCCATGCCTAACTATAGCGAATCCAACAGCCTACAAAATAGTTGAGACTGATGCTTCAGATGTCGGATATGGAGGAATCCTTAAACAAAGGATTCATAATAAAGAGCAATTAGTAAGATATACCTCAGGTGTATGGAAATCGGCACAACAAAATTACTCAACCATTAAAAAAAATATTGGCAATAATTCATTGTGTTACTAAATTTGAAAGTGATTTGTTAAACCAGGAATTTCTTATTAGAGTGGATTGTCAGGCAGCTAAGGAAGTATTGGTAAAGGATGTTAAAAATTTAGCCTCTCGGCAAATTTTTGCAAGATGGCAAGCCATTTTATCAGCGTTTGATTTCAAAATTGAATATATAAAAGGTGAAACTAATTCTCTACCTGATTTCTTGACTCGTGAATTTTTGCAGGGGAAGCATGGACTGCCAGATAACTAGGGGAAAGGCTCCTCAATTTTCTTACCCATCTCCTAATAAAAGGAACAAAAGTAATCCTATTATGATTAAAGGAAACCCAAATAAGGGAAAACAATATTCTTCTTCAGAAGAAAAGTCGGCATTTATAATGTCCACATCAATACCGCTTTTAGCGGTGAAACAAACATGCTAACAGAGATCCTGCAGAAGTTGCAAGCATGTACTTAAAAGAGCATATTTTACCACATTATGGTAAAACTAGAGAGTTTTATGAAACAATACTCATAGAGACAGGATCTATCCTTTTAACACATAACACGGCCAACAGTAATGGTAATGGTCCTCCTGCGTTCTCCAAGCTTGTTATTCTTAAGGTATTATCATACCGAGATTGGGGAATGAACCCTCATGGGTTAAAAAAATTCAATGATCACCCCCATATCAAACCGAGATCATATTCTTATACTGATTATATTAAAGCATGGACACATATTTTTTGCTATCAAACTCAGAGATTCTCTCATTCCTGGTATATTGGTTTTAAACTCAATACAATCAAAGAGCTACCAAATTGGTTCAGAGCATGGCTAAGTAGCTGGGGGCCATGCCCGGAGATTTTACCTGCATATATTGTAGATATGTTAAATAAGTTTATCAAGGCTAATAGCCAATCTTATGATATAAGAAGATTAATGCAGTGGTTCTTTATACTGTATGAAATCCCATGGATTCTAAGATGGAATTATTCGATTCCACAAGATAATGATCCTGATTGGGATTATATCCCTTATTTAGAAAGGCAATTATATATCAAATGGTGGGATAGATATAATGCAGCACATCTACAACCATCTACATTTAACATGCAGTTTGTTGCAGCTCAGCTTATGGTATCGGCATCAACCACCTCAATGCCGATGGAATTCTCAACCCACATACTCGCACTAAAGCATAGGCACGGGGACTTGTCAAAGGAAGAATTTAAGAAGCAGATTTTGGAGGCACTTGATAACGAAGATTTGGGTTCCCAACCGTCCTCGTCAAAAACCTTTGAGGAAGAAGAGATAAAATCGGAAAATACAGAAGACCTAAATGCAAATGGTGATGATTGCTTTGGAATGATTTAGGGTTTAAATGGTTCGAAGAAGAGAAAAATTCTAATTATTTTCCGGCAAAAAAAAATTGGTCAACTTTTCATCAACAGGAAGCAGGATCGACTCCACTATTCATCAAGGACACGTATTTGCTTCAAAATAGTAAAAGTGAAAAGGTTTAATATTTTCCAAAAAAGAAAAAAGGTAAATCTTATCTAAGATTTCCACCTTAGATATGTCTTCCACTTGTCTACCACTTATAGGTTGTTGTAATTATAGATAGGATTCTCAAAAAGAAAATCTTATCTCTTTTGTTTCTTGCAAACTTCCCCTATATAAATACCCGTTAAGGGAAAGGGAAAGGGCAATTTTTAGTTCTCAAGAGTCATTGTCTATAAGTTTGAGAGTAAAAGTTTCTGAGTGTTTCCTGCTTTGAGAGTGATAGTTTGTGAGTGTTTTCATGTTCTAAGTGTGAGTTTGAAGTTGTTTGGTGTGCTATCTATTAAGGAATAAAAGACTACTTTGTAAGTATCTCTACCCGTTATCTATGTTTTAAATTTCTTTTAATTATGAAGATTCCTTTTAATTTTCTATTAATCATTTTCTAAATTATCTTTCAATCACTATTTCTATTTATTAGTTTTAATAATATATTCTGTTTTATCCTTTTATATATATATATATATATATATATATATATTCTGTTTCAATATAAAGATTATATAAAACCTGGGAACGTTTTGGTATCAGAGCCAGTTCTTCTATATCTATATCACTGTATTCTTCGTGTTTGGATAGAACATTTATTCCTTGTTTTGATTGTTTGGATGCTTTAGATGGGCCTGAAGCAGATAAGCTTAATTTTCCTAGCTTTTCTACTAGTGCATCTACAAAGCTATTATCTGGGTTGGACAACCTGAAGACATTTGGATTTATTATTGGGTTTGGTTTAAATAATAATCCACTAGATAGTGCCGGATTAAGTTTAAGCTCATTAGGTTGTATATGTTGGATTTTATCCTTGTTTAACAAGCCTTCAATTCTTGTCGTTTGTTTTCCTATTGAATGTAAATATAAATTGGTGTAGTTATTTTGTTGTATTAACTGACCAATATTTATTTTACGAGCTCACTGCGACTAAAATTAAGCTGTAAACGGTTAGAACCTGACGGTTAGAACCCATATCAGGTTCTAACCGTCATTAGGACAAAGATTTTATCTCTGATTATACGTTTTGGTATCAGAGCCATTTAAAAGGGGAGATAAAGTGCTAAATATTAGTCGCAGTGAGCTCGTAAAATAAAACCTCTTTATAAAATTAGAGCATTGATTCATGTTGACCGTTTACAGATTTATAAACCCTAATTATGGCTAGCTTTGTCAGATCGTTTTCAAAGAAAAATAGTTTGAAAAATAAAATAACCCTTAATTCAGAAGAGGTCATAATGCATGACATTGAAAAACAATTACAAAATTGGAATATTCCTAAAGTTCCAGTTAATGAAGTATATAAGAAAGGATCTTTTCAATTCAGAAGCGATTACACAATTAAAACTGTAGAAAAGACCATATCTATAATTGATTCGAATGATAATTTTGAGCTTTTCTCTCCTAGAATGATAGAAGATCATAAACAAAAAAGATTTAATTATCTTCATATAGGCTTAATCCAAATAGCCGTAAAACCATTGACAAGGACAAGATTAAATAATTCTGTATTCTTATGTGTCAGGGATTGTAGACACAATAAATTCACTGATTCATTATTAGGAATTATTGAGTCCACCTTATGTGAAGGTCCAATTTATTTTAATTGTTTCCCAAATTTTTCGGTGTCTCTGTCTGATCCAGGACTCCTTAAAACTCTAACTTTAAATGTTAGAACTCAGGGGTTTGATATGGTCGCAGGGTCGCATAACTTAGCCGTTGTGTATAGAATATATTATAAGGTTATGAATACCTTATGTCCTAATGCTCAAGTTTATGACACAAAAGGTCAGACTACTATTTTTCATACCAATATTGGTAAAGCCCATACAGTTATTCCCTGAACCATAAAGTGGGATCAGGTTACCCTCCCTGAAAAGTGGACTTTACAGGTAGAAGTTCCAGCAAAGCCTTGCCAAAACCAAAATCTCCAACAAATAATTGAATATGAAGATGGAGATGTGGAAATACAGCTTACATCTTTCAGGAAAACTAGGCTTAAGATATCAGAAGGCGAGGGAAGTGCACCAAGGCCATATGTAGCATCTTCTTCTTATACAGATCCTATTCATAATTTTATAAATGACCCAAATGATATTATTATAGAAGGAGTTAAACAAACCGCGCATCAGGTTAATAAACCTTATTATAAAGTAGAAACGCCAAAATCTACGGTTAGAAATATTCATGAACAAGTAGAACCGACATTCTCCGATCTAGAATTTGAGATAAATGTGATCCAAAAACCATCATTGGATTTACAAGAACTTCGAAAAGAGTATCATAGTTTAGAAAATACAAATAAAAGGGCTTGGTTTGAATCCAACTTTAGTTCTAATAGAAGAACAAGAATATATAAAACTTATGCTCTATACTTAAGTCATAATAAAATCCAAACCCATTTTTCACCTGGTTTGAAGATTTTACCAAAACTTACAATTTAAATAAATATAAGAGATCGCTTAATATGTTGGAAACCCAGTTTCAATCTTATACGACAAAAGATGGAAATGTTATTCAGTCAATCCATCCACCAGAAGTAGTCCTTGATATCAAAGGTGCTATAGCAGCCCCATACAAATTAGAACATAAGGGAACTGATTCAGTAGCTAACCATAAAGATATTGGTCAGTTAATACAACAAAATAACTACACCAATTTATATTTACATTCAATAGGAAAACAAACGACAAGAATTGAAGGCTTGTTAAACAAGGATAAAATCCAACATATACAACCTAATGAGCTTAAACTTAATCCGGCACCATCTAGTGGATTATTATTTAAACCAAACCCAATAATAGATCCAAATGTCTTCAGGTTGTCCAACCCAGATAATAGCTTTGTAGATGCACTAGTAGAAAAGCTAGGAAAATTAAGCTTATCTGCTTCAGGCCCATCTAAAGCATCCAAACAATCAAAAGAAGGAATAAATGTTCTGTCCAAACACGAAGAATACAGTGATATAGATATAGAAGAACTGGAAGAAATTTTTCATTCATCAAATTCTGGTAATATTAACAACAATTCTGATGACATTAATAAAATATCTTTTGGAAAAAATAAATATACACCGACAGTTCCTACTAGAAATTATTACCCTAGACCAACACCGGTAGATTTACAACTGGAAGAGGATTATAATTGGAATCAGACTTCGTTTGATGGAAGATCCATAGTTGAGTGGAACATAGATGGTATGACAGAATACCAAATAGTAAATATCATAAGACAAATGTCGATGTATGCTTCTGCTTCTAGACTCATTAAAAACCCAGAAAAACAAATTGCTGAATCCATAGTTACTGGCTTTACTGGCCAACTTAAAGGATGGTGGGATTTCCATATGTCCGACCAGGCAAAATATAGCATTTATATGGCAAAGAAACCAATCAAGCTAGAAGATGGTACTGAATACTCTCAGGAAGATATTGTTAGTACCCTACTTTATACCATTGGCCTGCACTTTGTAGGAAGTAATAGCCAACAAATGGAAAGATCTAGGGAATTACTTATTAATCTTAAATGTCCTACCCTCTCCCATTATAGATGGTACAAGGATGTATTCTTCTCAAAATTGTTTAGCAGAGAAGATTGTTCCTCTAATTCTGATTTTTGGAAAGAGAAATTCGTCTCAGGTTACCCCCTCTGTTTGCTGAAAGGGTTAGAAATAGACTAAAATCAAAAAATATTCAACAACGTATTGAGTATGGCGAATATACTTTTGGCCAACTATCTTCCGAAATTGTATGTGAAGGTTTAGCTTTATGCTCAGACATAAAGCTACATAGACAAATACAAAAGAATAAATTATCTAACAAGCAAGAGTTAGGTGTTTTGTGAGCAATTTGGATACACTAATACACCATCCGCGTTATTATCTAGGAAGAAAGGTACTCGACCACCTTCCCATAACAATCCTAAACTACTAGATATCCTAATAGGTATCCATTGAAATCTAAACGACCCAATTTTAGGAAAAAACAACAATAAGACACAACAATTAAATAAAAAGACTAATAAGTCACTTCCGGTCTGTTACAAGTGTGGAAAAATTGGGCATTATAGTAATAAGTGTCGTACAAACACAAAAATAAATGAGCTTAATCTAGACGAAGGTCTCAAACGTCAATTAGAACAAGTCCTCTTAATGGACTCCGATCTATCTGAAGAGGATGAATCATCCTCCTCAGAAAATGATTCAGGGACAATTTCAGGATTGGAGGATGATGAATGTACAGATGGTTGTTCTTGTAAAAATTGTTTTCATAAACAAATATCTAGTCTAGGAATTAATGTCCTCACCAATGAAGAAAATTTATATTAGAGTTAATTGATAAAATTGAAAATCCAGAATCAAAGCGAATGGCTTTAGAAAAATATATTGAAGTAGCTAAAAGAGCACCAAAACAAGAGAAAATCGAAACTTCTTACAAACCTTATAGTTTTAAGGAAATAATGGCAAGAGTAGAAAATCATCACATTAAAAAAGAACCATCAGTCAATGATCTTAGGGCAGAAGTTAATCAGGTTAAAGAAGAATTAAGAAGTCTTAAGCAAAGAGTCCAGATATTGGAACTTCATAAACCAGTAGACTGTGAGTATGACTCACAAGAAGAAAACTCTTTTGATGAAATTTTACAAAACTACCAGGCTCATATTACTACACTATAGATAAACCAGAATCACCTACTAATAACCAGGATATCGAAAACATGCAATTCATTAATATAATAGATAAAGTAATCACTCAAAAGTGGTACACCTTAGTCACCCTAATCATAGGAAAAGAATACCGTTTTGAAACTATGGCACTCATAGATTCGGGTGCAGATCTAAACTGCTTAAATGAAGGATTAGTTCCCACAAAGTATTTTAGCAAAACAACCCAAGTTCTTAATACTGCAGATGGAAACAAATTGATAATTAATTACAAATTATCTGATGCTGCGGTGTGTAATAATGGTATTTGTCTAGCGACACCATTTATCATGGTAAAGAATTTATCTCAATCCTGCATATTAGGGACTCCATTCTTGAATATGTTATACCCGTTAAGTATTAACAATACGGGCATTGAAGCCCTCATTCAGGGACATAAAATATTATTTGAATTTGTCTCTGAACCTAGGCAAAAATTTATTAACCAGGTTCAAGAAAAAATCAAGCACAAAGAAAAATTTTGTTCTTCTTAAAAGAGGAGATTCAATATAAGCAAATAGAAGAGAAACTAAATTGCCCAAAACTCCAAAAACAAATCAATGATTTTAATGATCTTCTAGTGAAAGAAGTTTGTGCTGAAATCCCAAATGCATTCTGGGAAAGAAAACAACATATAGTAGAATTACCTTATGAACCATTTTTCTAAAAAATGATTCCAACAAAAGCCAGACCAATTCAAATGAACAATAGATTATTAGAAATATGTAAATCTGAAATTCAAGATTTACTAGATAAAGGTTTGATTAGAAAAAGTTACTCTCCTTGGAGTTGTCCTGCATTTTATGTAGAAAAAGCAGCTGAATTAGAAAGAGGAGTTCCGAGATTAGTCATCAACTATAAGCCTTTGAATAAAGCATTAAGATGGATTAGGTATCCAATTCCTAATAAAAAAGATCTTTTAGATAGATTACATAATGCTGTCATATTTTCAAAATTTGACTTAAAGTCAGGATATTGGCAAATTCAAATCGCAGAAAAAGACAAGTATAAAACTGCATTTACGGTTCCCTTTGGACATTATGAATGGAATGTTATGCCATTTGGTTTAAAAAATGCTCCATCAGAATTTCAACATATTATGAATAACATATTTAATTCTTATTCAACTTTTACAATTGTATACATTGATGATGTATTAATATATTCTGAATCAATTGAGCAACATTTTAAACACTTATCAATATTCCTCAAAATAGTAAAACAGGCCGGATTAGTGGTATCTGCAAAAAAGATGAAAATATTTCAAACCCAGGTTAGATTCCTTGGTCACAATATTAATAAAGGTACTATAATACCTATAGAACGGGCTATATCCTTTGCTGATAAATTTCCTGATGAAATCAAGGATAAAAAACAATTACAAAGATTCTTAGGAAGCTTAAATTATATAGCAGATTTTTATAAGGATTTAGCTAAGGATAGCAAACCTCTATATGCAAGATTACGGAAAAACCCTGCTAATTGGAGCAGTGAGCATACAACTGCTGTTATAAAAATCAAAGCTAAAGCTAAAGAATTGCCATGCCTAACTATAGCGAATCCAACAGCCTACAAAATAGTTGAGACTGATGCTTCAGATGTCGGATATGGAGGAATCCTTAAACAAAGGATTCATAATAAAGAGCAATTAGTAAGATATACCTCAGGTGTATGGAAATCGGCACAACAAAATTACTCAACCATTAAAAAAGAAATATTGGCAATAATTCATTGTGTTACTAAATTTGAAAGTGATTTGTTAAACCAGGAATTTCTTATTAGAGTGGATTGTCAGGCAGCTAAGGAAGTATTGGTAAAGGATGTTAAAAATTTAGCCTCTCGGCAAATTTTTGCAAGATGGCAAGCCATTTTATCAGCGTTTGATTTAAAATTGAATATATAAAAGGTGAAACTAATTCTCTACCTGATTTCTTGACTCGTGAATTTTTGCAGGGGAAGCATGGACTGCCAGATAACTAGGGGAAAGGCTCCTCAATTTTCTTACCCATCTCCTAATAAAAGGAACAAAAGTAATCCTATTATGATTAAAGGAAACCCAAATAAGGGAAAACAATATTCTTCTTCAGAAGAAAAGTCGGCATTTATAATGTCCACATCAATACCGCTTTTAGCGGTGGAAACAGAACATGCTAACAGAGATCCTGCAGAAGTTGCAAGCATGTACTTAAAAGAGCATATTTTACCACATTATGGTAAAACTAGAGAGTTTTATGAAACAATACTCATAGAGACAGGATCTATCCTTTTAACACATAACACGGCCAACAGTAATGGTAATGGTCCTCCTGCGTTCTCCAAGCTTGTTATTCTTAAGGTATTATCATACCGAGATTGGGGAATGAACCCTCATGGGTTAAAAAAATTCAATGATCACCCCCATATCAAACCGAGATCATATTCTTATACTGATTATATTAAAGCATGGACACATATTTTTTGCTATCAAACTCAGAGATTCTCTCATTCCTGGTATATTGGTTTTAAACTCAATACAATCAAAGAGCTACCAAATTGGTTCAGAGCATGGCTAAGTAGCTGGGGGCCATGCCCGGAGATTTTACCTGCATATATTGTAGATATGTTAAATAAGTTTATCAAGGCTAATAGCCAATCTTATGATATAAGAAGATTAATGCATGGTTTTTATACTGTATGAAATCCCATGGATTCTAAGATGGAATTATTCGATTCCACAAGATAATGATCCTGATTGGGATTATATCCCTTATTTAGAAAGGCAATTATATATCAAATGGTGGGATAGATATAATGCAGCACATCTACAACCATCTACATTTAACATGCAGTTTGTTGCCTCAGCTTATGGTATCGGCATCAACCACCTCAATGCCGATGGAATTCTCAACCCACATACTCGCACTAAAGCATAGGCACGGGGACTTGTCAAAGGAAGAATTTAAGAAGCAGATTTTGGAGGCACTTGATAACGAAGATTTGGGTTCCCAACCGTCCTCGTCAAAAACCTTTGAGGAAGAAGAGATAAAATCGGAAAATACAGAAGACCTAAATGCAAATGGTGATGATTGCTTTGGAATGATTTAGGGTTTAAATGGTTCGAAGAAGATAGAAAAATTCTAATTATTTTCCGGCAAAAAATTGGTCAACTTTTCATCAACAGGAAGCAGGATCGACTCCACTATTCACCAAGGACACGTATTTGCTTCAAAATAGTAAAAGTGAAAAGGTTTAATATTTTCCAAAAAAGAAAAAAGGTAAATCTTATCTAAGATTTCCACCTTAGATATGTCTTCCACTTGTCTACCACTTATAGGTTGTTGTAATTATAGAAGGATTCTCAAAAAAGAAAATCTTATCTCTTTTGTTTCTTGCAAACTTCCCCTATATAAATACCTGTTAAGGGAAAGGGAAAGGGCAATTTTTAGTTCTCAAGAGTCATTGTCTATAAGTTTGAGAGTGAAAGTTTCTGAGTGTTTCCTGCTTTGAGAGTGATAGTTTGTGAGTGTTTTCATGTTCTAAGTGTGAGTTTGAAGTTGTTTGGTGTGCTATCTATTAAGGAATAAAAGACTACTTTGTAAGTATCTCTACCCGTTATCTATGTTTTAAATTTCTTTTAATTATGAAGATTCCTTTTAATTTTCTATTAATCATTTTCTAAATTATCTTTCATTCACTATTTCTATTTATTAGTTTTAATAATATATTCTGTTTTATCCTTTTATATATATATATATATATATATTCTGTTTCAATATAAAGATTATATAAAACCTGGGAACGTTTTGGTATCAGAGCCATTTAAAAGGGGAGATAAAGTGCTAAATATTAGTCACAGTGAGCTCGTAAAATAAAACCTCTTTAAAAAATTAGAGCATTGATTCATGTTGACCGTTTACAGCTTTATAAACCCTAATTATGGCTAGCTTTGTCAGATCGTTTTCAAAGAAAAATAGTTTGAAAAATAAAATAACCCTTAATTCAGAAGAGGTCATAATGCATGACATTGAAAAACAATTACAAAATTGGAATATTCCTAAAGTTCCAGTTAATGAAGTATATAAGAAAGGATCTTTTCAATTCAGAAGCGATTACGCAATTAAAACTGTAGAAAAGACCATATCTATAATTGATTCGGATGATAATTTTGAGCTTTTCTCTCCTAGAATGATAGAAGATCATAAACAAAAAAGATTTAATTATCTTCATATAGGTTTAATCCAAATAGCCGTAAAACCATTGACAAGGACAGGATTAAATAATTCTGTACTCTTATGTGTCAGGGATTGTAGACACAATAAATTCACTGATTCATTATTAGGAATTATTGAGTCCACCTTATGTGAAGGTCCAATTTATTTTAATTGTTTCCCAAATTTTTCGGTGTCTCTGTCTGATCCAGGACTCCTTAAAACTCTAACTTTAAATGTTAGAACTCAGGGGTTTGATATGGTCGCAGGGTCGCAGAACTTAGCCGTTGTGTATAGAATATATTATAAGGTTATGAATACCTTATGTCCTAATGCTCAAGTTTATGGCACAAAAGGTCAGACTACTCTTTTTCATACCAATATTGGTAAAGCCCATACAGTTATTCCCAGAACCATAAAGTGGGATCAGGTTACCCTCCCTGAAAAGTGGACTTTACAGGTAGAAGTTCCAGCAAAGCCTTGCCAAAACCAAAATCTCCAACAAATAATTGAATATGAAGATGGAGATGTGGAAATACAGTTTACATCTTTCAGGAAAACTAGGCTTAAGATATCAGAAGGCGAGGGAAGTGCACCAAGGCCATCTGTAGCATCTTCTTCTTATACAGAGCCTATTCATAATTTTATAAATGACCCAAATGATATTATTATAGAAGGAGTTAAACAAACCGCGCATCAGGTTAATAAACCTTATTATAAAGTAGAAACGCCAAAATCTACGGTTAGAAATATTCCTGAACAAGTAGAACCGACATTCTCCGATCTAGAATTTGAGATAAATGTGATCCAAAAACCATCATTGGATTTACAAGAACTTCGAAAAGAGTATCATAGTTTAGAAAATACAAATAAAAGGGCTTGGTTTGAATCCAACTTTAGTTCTAATAGAAGAACAAGAATATATAAAACTTATGCTCTATACTTAAGTCATAATAGAAATCCAAACCCATTTTTCACCTGGTTTGAAGATTTTACCAAAACTTACAATTTAAATAAATATAAGAGATCGCTTAATATGTTGGAAACCCAGTTTCAATCTTATACGACAAAAGATGGAAATGTTATTCAGTCAATCCATCCACCAGAAGTAGTCCTTGATATCAAAGGTGTTATAGAAGCCCCATACAAATTAGAACATAAGGGAACTGATTCAGTAGCTAACCATAAAGATATTGGTCAGTTAATACAACAAAATAACTACACCAATTTATATTTACATTCAATAGGAAAACAAACGACAAGAATTGAAGGCTTGTTAAACAAGGATAAAATCCAACATATACAAGGAAGTAAGAATTTAAGAAGCAGATTTTGGAGGCACTTGATAACTCTAACAAGCAAGAGTTAGGTGATTTTTGTGAGCAATTTGGATACACTAATACACCATCTGCGTTATTATCAAGGAAGAAAGGTACTCGACCACCTTCCCATAACAATCCTAAAACTACTAGATATCCTAATAGGTATCCATTGAAATCTAAGCGTCCCAATTTTAGGAAAAAAAACAATAAGACACAACAATTAAATAAAAAGACTAATAAGTTACTTCCGGTCTGTTGCAACTCAAGTACGTTAGAGTTGTCCTGCATTTTTGAGTTTAAGGTATCAGAGCCTCCTGGTATAAAATCTCTTCTACTTAGCCATTTGCAACTCAAGTACGTTAGAGTGAATATATATATTCACTCTAACGTACTTGAGTTGAATCTCACTTTTGTTACTAATAAGACCACACCACTTATTTAATATCTCAAGACTCAATGTCTAACAGATAGTGGTTTCCCTCCCACCAGCTTAAGTAATATAAACTAGTTGTTGAACTATTTCCTTATAATGTGACTACGAGGATTGGATTATCGAGTAAAGCACTTCTCAAAATTTGTTTTCAAGATAGAACAAAGACGTCACAAAATCTCTACATGTACTGAGAAATAATCACACCTTGTTAAATTCCAAAGAAATCCATGCAAATGGATATCATGTGGAACCTCACAGTAATGAGAATGTAATTGATTGCATCCTTTATAGTATCTATTATATTTTAAAGGAAATATATTTTAGAGAAATTGATGAGTCAATCTAGTGAAATGTAAATCACTATAGTATTTGGATTATTGAATCCATATTGACTCCGACGATGAAATATTGGAATTGACTCATACAGGCTTTAGAGATAACCATAAAGCAACTTTGGTTGTGACATGATGATCGTTTTGAAAGGACTCATACGGACATCAATTTTTCTGAGTGAACAAAAACGGGAGAAAGATTGACAGAATGCGAAATGACGGCATATCTCTAAAGAACTAGATGCACAACCCCCCTTCCCATTATGCTTTTAAGTAAGAAAGCATATCACTCATTTCACAAAGTCTTTAGTAAAACAGGATCGATACCATCCTAAGATGCAAATGGTAAACAATCCATATTACAAAGAAAACAAGGTAATATTTAGAAAAATATCCACACAGAATGCGAACCATTAATGTGACTTATGACTCTGGTGGATGTTTGACATTTGGACTAGTTATAGTTCCCAATAAATTTTGCGTTTGGAAAACTACTAGCACGTATTATATATCTAAGGAGTCACCACCCCTTGTAAATGAGTATACATCAAAATGACTTGATGGTTATTGCATGTTTAATAGGATCAATGTAGAGCATCTTATACCCCATGGTCTCACAAAGGCTATCATCAAAGGTTACAGATGGTGCCTAAGGAATGGTTATGCGTACAAACCTACCTTTAACTGCTTGGGGAATATGCAATATTACACGCATCTTCACTTGTTCGTTTTAGACCCACAATTGGTCAACCATTCTTTACGTACCAGTTGGTAACTGGATATAATCCTGACATTTTTTGTTCTTACGCATTTTTGGTTGCACTATATATGTGCCCTTACGACTCCACATCGTACTATGATGGGTCATCAAAATGATTAAGTGACTATGTTGGAAAAGAATTTCCAATAATTATCCGCATTTTTAAACCTTTTGACAAACGATCTCTCAACCGCTGATTTGCGGATAGTCACTCGAATGGGATAGTCTTCCCGTTGTTAGGGGGAGAAAGAAAAAGTATTTTCCGAGGGAACGACATGGAATATCGTGGTGTGATCCCATTTTGTCTCATATACACTCCTACACTCCCTAAATGGAAATAAATAAATAAAAGGATTATCGATTTTCAGAATGTACACTGATATCAGTAAACTCACGAGATCACACATACCAACTGCAAACGTGCTTGTAAGGTTAAAAATCCTTATTAAAGGATATGCATCGTAAAACTAAGGTGTTACAACTACACTTGGTGGAAGTGTGGTTGAGGTCGTGGCTCCATAAAGGAAGATGGAGAGACCACTAGGTTCGATCAATGCTCACCTAGAAAGGAAATAGGTGAATTAGGCACAACCTAATTATATCATCTGAAATCATCTCATAAGATTGTCTCTAAATATTTCCATGAATCAAACGGGAGGACGCTCCGAAGTTTTAAATGATTCTAAAGAACAATGAAATCCTGACGGATTATGAGAATACACATGAGTCAATGGAAAGATCATGCGTGCACAGTGATGATATGATCAATAAATAGTTGCACCAGAAGTAGAACACAATGAGATCGAACCATGCTTTATTTTGATTAATTTCAAATAAATAGCATATTTGGCCTACGCAATCCAGGCAGAACTTAGTTCCTTGACAAATATATGGGTATTTGGTGTGGTAGTGCTAACCAACCTAGTATAAAGCTTGTGGGACATATGTGGTTATTTGTCATAAAGTGTAGTGAGAAGAATGAGGTCTTAAAGTATAAAGAATCACCTTGTGGCGCGAGGTTTCTCACAAACCCCTGGATCGCATATTCTTTTGAACATCATAATATTCAGTTAATTAGTTTGCTTGGTAGTTTCCAAAGAACTTGAAACATAGTAGATGTGGTTATATCTCTGGAGATTTAGACTCAAAGATATTTGAAAAAGTGCATGATGGCCTTTTGCTTTCCAAGTCGAATGACTCTAAACCACGAAGTGTGTTTGCAGTTACACTGGAACACTGACTTATTGATTTAAATAATCAGGCGGATGTGGTATACCCGTCTAAGTGACTATTTGATTGGGAGGGGATAAACAAGTACGGTTTTGTGCCATACGTATAAAATAAGTTCCTGATTCAGAATTATAGCTATCTATGTCGATGGTATGGACATGATAAGTAATCTTAATGGAATAAGAGATCTTACAAGTTATTTAAAATCTGAATTTGGGATGAAAATTCTGGGAAATCTCGATCTTATCTATGTTCTGAACTAAAAGACCGAGCTTGTGGTATATTAGTCCACCAGTTTGCATATGTCCATTGTCAGGCAATTTAACAAGGACATGCATCCTGCTAACACTCCCATGATTAGTCGAGTTTCAAATGTACATAAATGACCAATTCGTCTAAAGGAAGATGACGAAGACGTGTTGGGAGATGAAATTCCCATATCCGAGTACAATAGACGCATTGTTGTACTTAGTATAATTATATACTCGATTAAATTTTACATCCTCAAGGAACTTATTAGCTAGATATAGCTCAGCGCCAACGCAACGTCATTGGAATGGTATAGTGAATGTAATCATGTACTTAAAAGTAACCATTGACATAAATTTGTTTTATCCATGCAAAGACATAAAAAGGAATGTTAAGGAAATTGCAATCCAAAAGTTGTTGATTATGAAAGAAGAATAATCTCTTATCCAACAAAAGTAATCAGGGGGAGATACGATAGACTATTTTCTAAATCATTATCGATATTCAGTTCGAAAAGTACATGACTAAAAGAACTGTCTGGAACAACTCTGAAAGTAATCAGGGAGAGATGCCGACATCAAGGGGAGGATCCAAGGATATGATGTCGACATATCTTACTTCAAAATTGAAGCAGTGTTGTACTCTTTTCCCCTTCAATCGAGTATAGTTTTTCCCAAAGGGTATTGTTACTCGACAAGGTTTTTAGTGAGACAACACGCTAACACTCCATGATTAGTCGAGTTTCAAATGTACATAAATGACCAATTCGTCTAAAAGAAGATGACGAAGACGTGTTGGGAGATGAAATTCCCATATCTGAGTACAATAGATGCATTGTTGTACTTAGTATAATTATATACTCGATTAAATTTTACATCCTCAAGGAACTTATTAGCTAGATATAGCTCAGCGCCAACGCAACGTCATTGGAATGGTATAGTGAATGTAATCATGTACTTAAAAATAACCATTGACATAAATTTGTTTTATCCCTGCAAAGACATAAAAAGGAATGTTAAGGAAATTGCAATCCAAAAGTTGTTGATTATGAAAGAAGAATAATCTCTTCTCCAACGAAAGTAATCAGGGGGAGATACGATAGAATATTTTCTAAGTCATTATCGATATTCAGTTCGAAAAGTACATGACTAAAAGAACTGTCTGGAACAACTCTGAAAGTAATTAGGCAGAGATGGCGACATCAGGGGGAGGATCCAAGGATATGATGTCGACATATCTTACTTTAAAATTGAAGCAGTGTTATACTCTTTTCCCCTTCAATCGAGTATAGTTTTTCCAAAAGGGTATTGTTACTCGACAAGGTTTTTAGCGAGACAACACTAAAAACATCAAGTATATTGAACGTTGAAGACATAAAGATCGCGTTGATATTACTAAAAATATCTGGATCAAAATGAAACGCGACAGTCTGTTAAGCAACGTAGCTTCCAGAATCAACAAGAGGGTCTTATAAACATTCAAGTCACCAAAGTAAAGTGTGATAAACTCCTTTTGACTGCATTAGACTAATGAAAATTGTCTGGCATCAATGGGAGAATCTAATAGTATATTGAACTCTTTTCCTTCATCGAGGTTACTTTTTCCCACAGGGTTTTGTTACTCGGCAAGGTTTTTAATGAGACAACAACAAACACCGGGAAGTAATTTCCCAAATAAGGCTATTATCTTTCCCACGAAAATTTTCTGCCTTAGGAGTTGTGAAGCAAATAATCAACTTCAACGGAGCAAAGTGATCATCTGCAATGAATCACCTTTACTTGCATCAGTCACGTTGTACTCTTTTCCCTTCGTCACGGTTTTGTCCCACTGGGTTTTCCTGGTCAAGGTTTTAATGAGGCAACATATTCGAGCCCAACTATGTTCTAAGTTTGTTTAATGTTGTACTCTTTTTCTTTAAGTTCAGGTATTTTCCCTCTGGGTTTTCTTGATGAAGTTTTAACGAGGCAATTAACTTAGACTCGTCGATCTTTGAAGATCGTATTGCATGTGATGAACTACATGTAAAGTACGAGACAACATGTGAAGTACTGAGGTTTTCCTTGTCAAAGTTTTAGTGAGGCAATTGATTTCGGCACAATTCATCAAGGAGAGAACGACATTTGAAGAACTACATTCAAAACAATATATGTGAAGCACTATGTATAAAGTTTCGTTATTGAACCGCACAAGGGGGTGTTACAACGCCTACGGCCCATAGATGTGCGGTCCATCTAGTTACTTAGAGTTTACTTTTACATGTATATAAAGGAAATTGTATCCATGTAACCCAATGATCCTGATCAATAGAAACCTCTCTTTGACTCTGTACTTTCTCCATATTTTCCACTGCAATATTTTCCTATTTTTCCTCTTTCATTTTTTTTTTTGAAAGAAATCTTTACTATTATAAACAAAAGAGGTCATTTGAGGTATGTTACTGAAATGTCCATGCACACAAAAAATAAATGAGGGTAAGTATGTCAAACTCTATCTGTAGGGACAAGGAGCACGTTTTAACTCAGCTAAAACTTTCGAGAATTGAGAACATATACTTTTTTTTTTGGTAAATGACCTGAGAACAGATTCAAAATTTAAATTTGAACCCCTTTCTCTCTCGAACTCAACAACTGGGTCTCTTTTGCTCTTTCTCCAGTTCTACATTAATATTCACATTAAAGTTTCAAATCACTTTTACATTCTAATTGTTGCTCATTGTCTTTAGTATTAGGATTTTTATGTGTGCTTGGAGTTTTAATTTGTGTTAAACTTAATAATTGCGTGTTGTTATAAGCAAATGATTTTATTTTTATTTTGCTTTGATTCTGTAAGTGAGAAGAAATTAATTCGAAGATTGGGCTTTACCCAACAGTGACAAAGGTACCCGTTTAAATTTTTTTTCCGTTTCAAATGTAGTATATCTTTGTTATTCCAATAAAGCCTCAAACTGACGTGATCTACATTTTTTTTAATTCTTTATTTTGAAGCAGACGTGATCTACATGATAAGACAATGTTAAAGTTGGATTATTGTTTTTTAATGAAATACGTTTTTATTAATTTCATTGAATATCGATCAAACACATTAGAGATGAAAACAAAAAAGTATATGCATATACATTGTGTATCAGGAGAACAAGAACATGATTTTTATATAAAAAACTAATGATGTTGAGGAGATGACATATGATTTGATTTAATAGTCTTTGGTAAATTTTTAAGCCTCAAGCTTATTTTCTCTCTCTTCTCTCTCCAAAAAATCGGCGATTCCCAAACTGTACTTCCATGTAATATCTTCTCTTTGTTGTTTTCTTAGATAGATGGGGGATAGCGAGGAAGGCAAATAGTGATTCAGTCATGTTAATTCGTAAGAACAACAAATTTTGAGGAATAATGAACCAATTTTAGATAGTTTTAAAGTCGTTTTCGATTTTTTTTTTTGTAGTTTCTTTATATAATTTCTTTAATTTGTTTGGATTTCTATCTGGTTTTTAAAATTATGATTATCTTACGCCATAATCTTAATTTTTTTCGGTAGATTGTCTTATTGATTTAAATCTAACTATCATATATGTTGGATATTTTCAAAAGGATGCATTTTTGGTTGTCCCTATCCGGGAGGGTCCGGAGGTCTAGGGGAAACACCCCTTGGCAGAGTGCGAGACAATGGTTGAAAACCTAATTCAAATTTCATTGAAATTTTGAACAGACGCATCTCTGCCAACATCCACCATTGACGCCTTTTGAAGGTGCCGTTTGGTGATGAACAAACGCCTACAAAAGAGATGAAATCCTTATAAGTAGCAGTGATTGTTTCTTTTGAAAACACATAAAATATCATTGTTTACTTCTTCTCTAATAACATCATCAGAACCTTAAACAGTGTGTTCTTGGTTGGGGTCAAGGAAGTACAATCCTTGAATTCTATTATGGTGTTACGGCTTCATTGAATCCTGAAGGCATAATTCGAGAGACCCGTTGTACTCGCCAAGTTAATTGAGAAAGGTCAAATTATTGTTTAAAAGAATCGAGGGAGCCTTGAAGTCAGGGGTACACAATTCTTCTGTTTGTTTTCATCCTCTAGGATATAATTAGAAAAGGTACCTAAAAGTATTTCATCCTCATGCCTTAAGAATTGTGCAATCTTGTAGGTCATCTTTTTAGGGACGGAGGAGGTATCTTTTATTGATATTGTTTGTATGGAAGATATACACATCGTGATCTCATAAATACGTCAAATTTCAAATTTAGGTTTTTTTCACTTGATAATGACAACGAGAGAAACCGTAACAGCAGAAGTTCCTAAGGATTACAACTTAGTTATTCGTTTTTTCAATTAATGCGATGAAGTAGTCATCAACTTCAGTACTTGAAGTAACTGAAGAAACTAGTTACACAAGTACAATTTTTTTTTATCTAAGACATTCAATTGTTGAGATGTAACACTAAAAATACATTGAAAAGCTGAAGTTCAAAAGGAAACATTCATATAAAAAAAGATGCTGCCCAAATGTGCGACCTTGACACAAATCCTAAAAATTTACGATCTAGCTAGTAAGTGATGTGCGAACCAAACAGAACAAGTACGTACAAAGCGGTAATGTGGATCAAGCAAGCAATTATATAACACATGGGATATCTAGGCGACCGCATAGGGCCCCGGATGACAAGGTCTCCCAAATATGTAATTTTTCTTTGTACTAATCATTGTACCGTGTATATAAAGATTGTAAAATGTTGTATCAATCTTACCGATCTATCCATCGTTGGTTACATCTTGGGCATGCCCGTACTGAAATGACGAGGGTATCCAAGTACACCACAATATTTTCGTTTGATCACAACCTATTTAAGACCCACCGTGTATAAAGCTCTTTAAGAAACAATCACTAAAGGAATATTTCAACACGGTGTCCACTTGGAACAGGGTTAGTCCGGTTTTGCCTAACAATGTGAGAAATCAAAGCCAAGTGGTGAATCACAATACACCTTGTGTGATCGTATATGGATACAAAACCGAAACAACACAATAACAAGATGTTCACTTGATAATACTTTACATATTAAAGTAATATGCAAACTCACACAAAACAATAAAGTAATATGTAAATGTTGAAAATAGGTTTTGCTCTTGGGTCCGGTTCTACCATGACTCCCAACATAGGTAGGGATCGGTTCTACCAAGTCTTCCAATATAAATAGGGATCTTTTCTACCACGACTCCTAACGAAAGCTAGGATCGGTTCTACCAAGATTCCCAATATATGTAAGGATCGGTTATACCAAAACTCCCAACAAAAGTTAGGATCGGTTCTACCATGTATCCCAAACTAGGTGGGGATCTGTTCTACCTTGACTCGCAACATAAGTTAAGACAGGTCTACCTGAATATCCACTTTAGGTTGGAATTGGTCATCCAATATATCTTCATAGAAAACCGGACCAAAACACCTATTGATTTGTTTTCGATTACAAAGCATGTTCGTATATGTACTTACGTTAAACTTATGTAATGAAACATAGTTTTATAGAATGAAATTGAAAAGACGAGGGTTCCCAAATACACCACAATCTTTTAAATATCAACCTATAAGTCTGGTTTCTTAAGTGATCGTCTATGGACAGAGTCGAGACAATACAACTTAAGTTTTCTACCTTGTGTGATTGTTTATGGACGAGGTCGAAACAATACGACAACAAGATATTTACTTGAAAATAGTTATGGTAATAACCGATTGACTATTAGGATCAAATTCAAGTAATTCGGATTAACGTAGGTGTGCAATTTACTTGATTATAGTAACAATTATAATGCGCAAAACAAAGTAAATTACATAACCAGATTTTGTTAACGAGGAAACCGCAAATGCAGAAAAACCCCGGGACCTAGTCTAGTTTTGAATACTCTCAGAATTAATCTGCTATACAAAATCTAATACCAACTTTGTATATTTAAGACCAAGTAGACTATCCCTAGCTACTTAGTTTTCTCAGTATCCCTCCGCCTTCGACTTCTAGAGTCACACACGTGAAATCACCAATCCTTTTGATCGTATTCCAAACAGTAAAGGATAAAGCTGTCTGGTAACCACTCTATTCAATCTTGGTAATAATATATTTGAGTCATTGACAAAGGCTCTTCCGTTTAAACTAATAAACTCCTTTGTCTGGTTAGATCAACCTAAACTTTGATTACCGAAATAACCAAATTCTATATTTGCAATCAATCAATATAGAACTCAAAGAGTAACTATAAGGTGATGTCGATATCACGCAACTAGCCAATCAAGTTTATCAAAGATAGACACGATTCTAATTGGATTCCAGCCGATCAAGGTTTGTGCACTGAATCCACAGGATACGAAAACTAATAAGAAATATTTTTCATCTTCAAATCTTCTAACCTGCACAACACAAATTGAATCCTATTGTGATCAATCACACACAGAACGGAGTCTCTTAACAATATCACAATATGTCCTTAGATCCGAAAATGGTTCTAAAGATCCCGTCGATACTTTGATCTAGTTTGAGTAATCTTTATATCAAAAGAGAAGGTTCTCAAGAATAAACAAACTAGGTGCAATCAAAGTTTCAACAACCGTTAGTCAGTCAAATCAATAATCGAAAACTAAAATAAAAATGCAATTATCTAGTTTCCCACCAACGGTACTCGTAGAGCTTCTTGATCCCACAAAAGTCTTTAAACGAGCGGTCATAAGAGATTTCGCCTAATTAGGGTACTTTCCTCTCCGGATAGACGGCTCCACCAGAAACAATAAGAATGAAGTTTGCATGGCTCTTAGGATAGTTTGCAAGAAACCCAAGTATTTATAAACCAAGGTTGTTTGGACAACAAGGAAATTCCAAAACCGAAAATATTCTCAAGATATTAACATTAAAGTACCTAATTTCGGTTTTCCTATTTCCGATTAATTACCAAACCATATTTCCGAAAACTCCTTTAGAAAACTTCTATTATTAGTCTAGCATATTAACTGATAATATTTACCAGAGGATATGCTTTAATTGCTGGTAATTAAAACATATATTAAGAAAATCATAATTAAATGCTTTTCAATTTTTTGGTATGGGATCACCTTGAGTATCAAGGAATATCTTTGAACAACTAATGATAAGATTTATGTACATGTTCAAATAATGTCGACATCTAGAAGTTTCTTAGCAAACCTAAATTTCAAGCTTCACACAAAACATAAAGAGATATGTGAATATTGGAAACTCGATTTTGCTCCTCGGGATCGGTTCTACATGACTCACAATGTAAGTTGTGATAGGTTATACCATGCTTCCCAAACTAGGTTGTGACCAGTTACACCTTACTTCCCAGAGGTAACTTGTGATCGTTTGCACCTTACTTCCTGAGTTAGCTTGTGATTGGTTACACCTTGGTTCCAAAAAAACTTGTGACCGATTACAACTAGTTTCTCAAATTAGCTTGTGATCGGTTACACCTTGCTTCCAAGTATATAATAATGGTTCACATATTTCTTCATGGTGTGTGTGAATTAGGGTTTTGGGTTTGTCAAGTTAAGAAGCTTCCGGATGTCGACATATTTGAACATGTACATAACTCTTATCATTTATTGTCCAAAGATATTCCTTGATACTCAAGGTGATCCCTGGTCCCAAAAAGTGAAAAGCATTTAACTGTGATTTTCATCATATATGTTTTAATTACCAGCAATTAAAGCATATCCTCTGAAAAATATTATTAGTTAATGTGCTAGACTAATAATAGAAGTTTTTCTATGAGAGTTTTCGAAAATGTTTGTTAATATTAATTGGAAATATGAAAACCGAATTTCGGTACTTTAATGCATATCTTGAGAATATTTTCGGTTTTGGAAGTTCCTTGTTTTCCAAACAACCTTGTCTATAAATACTTGAGTCTGCATTTTTTGCAAACTATCCTAAAAGACGGGCAAACTTCATTTCTTGTAGTTTCTGGTGGAGCCGTCTATTCGGAGAGGAAAGTACCTTGTTTAGGCGAAATCTCTTATGACCGCTCGTTTAAAGACTTATGTGGGATCAAGAAGCTCTACGAGTACCATTGGTGGGAAACTAGATAATTGCAGTGTTATTAGTATTATATTATCGATTTGATTTACTAACGATTGTTGTAACTTTTGATTGCACCTAGTTTGTTTATTCTTGAGAATCTTCTCTTCTGATATAAGATTCACTCAAACTAGATCAAAGTATCAACCGGATCTTTAGAACCATCTTCGAATCTAAAGACATCTTGTGATAATCCATTGTTAACAGACTTCGTTCTGTGCGTGATTGATCACAGGAGGATTCAAGTGTTGTTGTGCAGGTATTTGAAGGCAATAGAATATTTGAAGACGAAGAAGAATTCTTATTAGTTTTTGTATCTTGTGGTTAGTGCAGAAACACTTGATCAGATGGGATCCAACTAGAATCGGCTTATACTTGACTGATTACTTGGGAGAGATCGGCATCACTTTATAGTTTCTCTTTGAGATCTATATTGATTGATTGTGAATCTAGAAATTGATTATTTCGGTAGTCAATATTTAGATTGATCTAACAAGACAAAGGAGTTTATTAGATTAAACATAAGAGCCTTTGTCAACAACTCACATATCTTCCAGCAGGATTGATTAGATTGGTTACCAAACAGATTCTTCCTTTGTTGTTTGGAATACGATCCAAAGGACTTGCTATTCACGTGCGTGACTCTAGAAGTCGAAGACGCAGGGATACTGAGGTAACTAAGTAGCTAGGGGTAGTCTGCTTGGTCTCAACTATATGAAGTTGGTATTAGATTTTGTATAGCGGCTTAATTCTGAGAATATTCAAAACTGGACTAGGTCCCGGGGTTTTTCTGCATTTGCGGTTTCCTCGTTAACAAAATCTTGCTGTTCCATTTACTTTACTATTCCACATTATAATTGTTTTATTATAATTAAAGTAAATTGCACTTGTACTTTAATTTCGTAACACTTGATATTGATCCTATAGAGTTTCGGTTATTATCGAACCTATTATCAAGTGCACACTTTTTTGTTGTATCGTCTCGATCTTGTATCTATAGTCATTCACACAAGTAATCTTGTTGTTGTATTCTCTCGATCTTGTATCCATAAACGATCACACGAAGTGTGAACCGAATCTGTTGTATTGTCTCGACTCTGTCCATGGAAGATCACATTCGGTAGAGGACTTATAGGTGGATAAATTAAAAGATTGTGGTGTATTTGGGTACCCTCGTCTTTTCAATATCGCTCAGATACCCCCCTAAGAATTGTTATAACATTAAAATATAATCTTAATGTGAATTAACGTGAATTATATACTCTTTTAAAAAATTATATATATGATACATGTCGTATCATATATAACACATAATAAATTTCTTGTTGTTAGAGATTGTATAATAACTTCAGATGATATCGAACAACATGACATATTTGTTACCAAACCTGAAATACTAATTTGCGTCAAAAAGAAAAGTCCTGAAACAAAATAGTTGATGCAAGAAACATTATTTTGAGGTAATTGTTTTTACTTGCATAAGCTAACATATATTATCTATGTTATTATTTTTCAAAAAAATAACAGATTTTTTAGAGACATCATGTCTGGTGCCTCGCATAAAACCTCTTAAAATTTTGATACGAAGCCTGATGTACAATTCTAGGTTCATCAGCTTCATTACTTTTCCTTGGTGACAAAACACGTCGTCAGGAGCCTTGCCTAGCGGTTCTAAAATTATCGTAGGAAAAAGAATAGCCTCGGGAATAGTGGTCGCCCATTTTGTAAATACTTCCAAAATTCTTGAACTAGGTATCCCCACTAGGATTATATTCATTCATTTCCGCTCTCACAACATTAGCGTACATATGGCACCCGTCGTATCCTTTAAGAAATACTAGTTCTTTGTTTTGGTCATCAATAATTTCCTGCATCAATAGCATAAGGTTAGCATAATACAAAAATTCCCAACTTGAAGTGACTTTCTTTATCAAATTAAATGTTTTTATAACATGAGTTTTTACCCACATAGAACTTTCAACACCAATCATCCTAAATGGGTGGAATATGGGATCCATCGCCCTGTCATCATAATGCAACCATATTTAAAAGGTAACGCTCTTCGTATATCCAAGTTGAAGAAAGGATATTTTATCAAGATAACCCATCAACCTAATTTGAATAATTTTATCCCCAGGACATATTTGAAGAGAATACAAGCCAAGGAAAATCGATATTATTAGGAAAAAAAATCATATTTGCTAAAACATCCTATATGAGAGAGGAAACAAAGTGAGCTCACCTGGAACAACACTGCCCAAGATTCTTGTACCGCATAGTTGTTAGCATGTTCTTCGCAAATTAGTGCACCTATATGTGAGTCAAAATAGGGAATCTTTTTTTCCCCTTATCGCAGAACACTCCTAAAACGAGGTTATATGACTTACGAGTTACCCTATTTCCACTTTCAGTCTTTCTCTCGTTCAGTAATCCAATCTTTCATTTTCTCTCTTTCTTTTGCAGTATTATACTATTTCTTAGGCTTTAAGTAATGCTACTTATATATTAACTAGGTTGATGCTCAACCTTTTTGTGATTAGTCGACTTTTAGGATTAATGGAGTCGACAATCCTAACGTGGTTTAATATTATTAGGTTAGGCTAAGAAATTTATTCAATAGTGTAAGTAAAAGTGGTTTATATGTATGTGGACTAAAGAGTTGCCAAGATATAATCATGATGATTTTTAGGGCATGGGAAATAATCAGTTGTTACACTTATGATGGAAAAACCTATATAAAACCAAAAAAATTTTGAAATAACAATTGTTATAGAGTTATTATATCGAATTGTTATAGAGTTGTCATATTGAATTAATTAATATTCATGGTTATAGTGAACTCGTATTGCACCCACCTCATCAATCTTTGAGCTCTTATGTTGAAACAAATCATCGATGAATCAAAGAACGTAAATAAAAAAAATGTGATCAATATATAGATACACACCAAAATATGCAAATAGGAGAGTTAACCAATTTGCATGGTTCGTCAAGGTAAAAATATGTTTAATAATGATATTTTTAAAGTTGTGAATGAAACAATAGAACATTCAATCATGAGGTGTAAGATAGAAATTCACACTTACTGTAAATCATAAAGAAAAAATATTTAATAAAAGATATCCAGACAAATATAGTAATGTCTTTGTATTAAATTTTTCGATTTCAGCACTAATGTAACTTTAACTGCAGTTTTAATGAGTCTTGCTTACATCTCAACTTTTAATCATTTTCTTATTTACAACTGCTTACATCTCAACTTTTAATCATTTTCTTATTTACAACTCTAGTTTGATTAAGTTACAACTTCTGCTTACTTCATCAATATTGACGTTCATAGGTCTCCGAACTATTCTAACGTAGATACAAGTAAGAAGTAAGTGACAAAGAGATTCTTCCTCGTGATTGCAGATGCTGCAACTAGTGTCCATACATCTATTAAATCGTTAAAGTATCACTCTAGTGAGATCTATTCCTTTGAGAAAATTCCATAAAACAATTTAATTCTACGAGGGATTTGAACTTCCCGAGCTTCTTACAAACCTCTTCGGATACCTGATCACCAACTTGCTGAGAATTATGCCTACTTCTAGAGCTTATTCGATATGTTTTTCTTTGAAGTCTTAAAGGCTAAAAGGTTATATTAAAGTTTAAACCTCATATAATATTGTTGATGTTGGTATAATTTTCAGTAAGATGAGAGCAACCAGGGTGTTCATTCTTATAGATAGGCCCCATTAGTGGATATCCAGACCCACCGAAAAAACCAACGCTAGCATGGATACCAAATCCTAGTGAAGCATGAGTTCAAAACTCGTTAATGTCGTTATCACCTAACCTACTAAGAGAAAGTACAGTGGGTGGAAAAATGAACAAGTTTTCCCATCTACACATGTTATATCATTACTCAATTGAACCCACCAAGCATTGGTATGTCAAGTTTGATTATTATATTTTACTTCCAAAACTCGAAGATGCTTGATTTGATTACTAGAGTCAACTTCGTTAGGTTAGAGTAGGAACCAGTGTAGTCAATATCAGCTGTCTCAGCCGAGATTTCAGTGATTTTTCCGTTCTCGCTCATGCAAGAGCTGAGTTTCAAGTTCTCGGAGATACGAGATCTCACCGAGAATTTCGCCGAAGTTGTCATAATCTCACCTGAATCAGTCTAATTTCGGCCGAGATTGTCGCTAATTTTCATTACTGTTGTGGGATTTCTTCATGGTTAGTAATCACTGATGTGTATTACTTCTCTGCTTCAATATTTTTTACATATAATTAATATTAAGTTATATCAATACAAAGAGAAAGAAAAATGGAGAAAAGGGTTTTAAGAAATCATATCTTTCAACTATTAAATCAACCATGGGTATCAAATTCTATGAAATCCCAAATAAAGGAAAACCTAGACTGATACATATACCAAATCATTATAAAACAAGAAGAACAATATAATCATGTATGTGTTTATGGGTGAAAACTATTTATGCCGGTTTTGGTAATTTGGGGTGTGTGGATGAGAAATGAATCTAAACCCCAAACAAATGGACTGCACGGGAGTGCTTGTGATTCGAGAAATCAATCTGTACAACTCTGGCCTAAACCAAGAAATGGCCGTTCCAGACTTGCTTCGGTCACAAAGTGAAGGAGATGGGGTTGATCTTAGGGAGGGAAGCGAAGAAGGTGTTGAGATTGTGAAGGTGTTGGCTGTGTATGACTTGTATCAGAAAGCTGAACTGGCCTGTAAAATGTAAGCTATCAGTTCTGGTGTTTGGATACGGTTGTATCAACACTTGGTTTCTGTTGTCTTGTGTTGTTTTGAAATAGGGAGGAGAACCTATTTATACAAGTCATTGAGCCTTAGCCACGTCTCTCATGGGAATAAGGAGAAAGTGGAGTGATGGAGTAGTGGAGTTTCGTGTGTTAGTGTCACACAATTAGTCTTGCCCACTTCTCCCATAATCACTAACCGTCCATGTCTTCCTGACACATTCTTGTGATGGCGCGTTGTGCGCTGCATGTTGTAAACCGCCAGACCAATACCCCGGTATGTATCCCCCCAATTTGTGACATGATTAATGTCTCGAGTGTGTGGATCGTGGGACCCACAAAAGGTAGCATGTGATGCTAGATTAAATAACTAAGTTATTTAGGAAGTCGATATTTGTGAAATATCGTGTGTATTTTATGAAGGTAATGCATCGAATGTAATCAGCATGTATGAAACATCGTTGTTTTAAGGCTTAACGGAGTAAGTCACGATTAAGCGTCTTAAAATAGATGCATGTCTATCCATCTTCGAGTGATCGTTTGGAGGCTGTACAGGTAAGTCCTGACTTGGCCGATCACTTTGTGCGGAAGAGTGGTGGACGGTGATTGTGGTGATGCCTCACTGGTCGCTTAACTCCTGTCTTAGGTTGTCCGTCCAAGCTGGTGAAGTTGGAAGGACAAGATGGATTGCGACCCACATCTGCGACCGTTGGATTAGGGTTTAGGAGGTGCTCAAACACCAACCTTTAGCTTGGTCGAATCCAAGCGTGGGAGACATATTTGGCAGGGCCGATCGGGCATGTGCGTAGACGGCATGCTGGCGTAGGCGCATATACCTCACTGTCTCATGAAGGTGCAATCTAGACCACTGAATTTGTCAGGCAAAGAGGAATGGCTGAGATTGATTTGCGACAGAAATATCATGTCGCAAAGGCCGCACGTCATGCCTACTTCGGGCGCGTGTTTCGAGACGACCAAGCCTGGTCGGTCTTGGACGATCAGTCAGGCGTGAAGACGGCGGGCTGGTATACACGTTTGTACCTTATTGTCCCATAGAAACGTGATCTAAGCCACTCAATTTGTCCAATGAAGTTGAGTGGTCGAGATTGGTTTGCAATTGGGAAGTGTGACCACGCCTAGTTTGGGCGTGCGAATCGAGGCAACCAGTCATGATATGCCTTGGCCGATCGGGTGTGGAGATAGATGGGCCCACAGTGATCGTGTTGATACTCACCGGAACTGCTTAGTCTATTCCTGGACCCTTCATTCGAGCAGGAGAAAATGGACGCTCGTTATTGATTAACCCTAATTAGGGTTTTTGGCCGGCCGCGTGTTAGCTAGTTTGGCTAACCGAAAATACGTGTTATATACCTTATCTGGAGAGGCCGATTGTGTGGGGCACTTATTAGGCCGATGATGAGTGCGGTGGTATGTGTCCGACCATCTCAGGGTTAATATAAGCCATCCAACCATGCTGGTGAAGTTGGACGGTCGTGATGAATTTGAGACTGCCGTAGGCGGTCTTGTGCGCACAAACTTTTCTAAGCTGCTCCACACCAGTCTGGATATCCATTCTGGGCTGGCGTTTGGTGATTATTTTGTCAGGCGTGACTTTGCACCTTTGTGGACGACTTGCGTGGTCGTGATTATTTCCAAAACTGTCGTAGACAGTCCAGATGCTCGATCGGGTTAGTATGACACTCCGAGAATTGAATCCTGTACGGGTATTTCGTATGTGCTTCATTATTAACGCTTGGAGATTCGTGTTGCTCTACTGAGAGAAACACTCAGTCGTCATGCCGCACCAATATTGAGAGTGGAGCAGTACAGGAAATACAAGGCTGGTCATGCATTAATTGATAATGCTATAAGTTTACAGTGAGGAAGTATTCACCATTTTATTAGTGGCTTTATCCTTTGCAGGATGTTAGCGCATAATTTGGGATTTCACAGTTTTAGCCTTAAAATAAAAATCCACCATCAACACTAGGTGAATTAGCGAAGTGAAGAAGTATTCATCGCTTATCAGTGGATTTATCCTTTACAGGATGTCAGTGCATAAATTTGGTTTTACAATTTTAGCCCTGAACTAAAATCCACCATCAACATTAAGTCCCCTGCCTAGCACATAATGGTTACACTATTGTGGGGTAGGCATTAGATGGTGACATATACAGATAAAACTTATGAGACAAAGTTAGATGTTACCAGGAGAGACGGGTCGTCCTGTCCTTGGAGCATGTCACGTTCAAGAGGCGTCTAGGCGAGCGTTCCCCTAGCATGATGTCAGTCTTGCCTGATTCGATCGACCTTGCTATGCCTGCTTCTGTCTAGAGCCTGCTTCGTGCTTGCTCTGCTCGAATGTGGGGCTGTTGTGGCTGCTTCGTTCGTGGGAGTACGCCAGGTGTGACGACGACCTTGGTGGGACCGGTTTCCTCCTTCGGGTATTCGAGCCAAGAAGGGAATAGAACTCGTATGCTCCTCTTCCCATAGAAAATCGTGCGTGTAACCCTGGACGGATGTGGACCCCACCATGTATATGCTTCGACCAAATGTCACCTTGTTGCACCTGTTTGATAGGCATGTGGGTCGGCCTGCTTCGCTCAACCGTGGGACTCATCATGCACCCGCTTGATCGAACGTGGGCTTGTTGTGCCTGCTTCGGTTAAACGTGGGTCCACTTTGTGCCTGCTTTGGTCGAATGTAGGACCCGATGTAAGCATGCTTTATTCGAACATGGGAAGATGTGCATGCTTCGATCAAACACGGGTCCACCGTGTACATGCTTCAAACATCGGCCATGTGCTTCGACTGAAAACCGTCCCTGCTGTGTGCGCCTATTTCATTCGATTAGCATCCTTATGACCTTGATCAACACCGCTTTTGTGGACTCGACCAACACCGGCCTTATTTGCTGACGTGTCCCAATACCATCCTTGTGACCTTGATCGACCTTGACCAATACCGGCTTGACGTGACCTAATACAAGCCTACTTGCGTGACGTGATATCAGTCTTGCTTGTGTGACGGGATATTAGCTTTGCGATCTCGACCAATACCAGCTTCGCGGATTTGAGCAACACCGTCCTTGTTTGCTGACATGGCCCAATACCATCCTTGCTTGCTTTGCCCGTACGGTTTATGTGATTGCTCGAGTGTCATCCTTGCTACTTTGACCAAACACCGACCCAACTAGCTTGACCAAACACCGGCCTTGCTGCCTGCTCTAACCTGGGACCCACCGCGTGCTTGCTTTGCTCAAAAATGAACTTTATGTGCTCAAATGTGAATGTGAGTCCTGCAGAGAGCGTTAAAGCAGCTTCTGGAGTGAACGTGGAGGCAACTCCTGGAGATAACATTGAAGCAGGATTCTGAAGCGAACGTGGGTCCCGAAGAGAGCGTTGAGGCGGCTCCTGAATAAACCATTGAAGCATCTCCTGCTGGAGGGAGCGTTGAAGTGGCTTCCTCTTCAGTTTGATTTACCCTTGCGAATTCCATGTTTCTTGATTGACCATCTCTCCTGTGTTGAAGAAGTCCTTGACTGACGGTGAAGGAACTTCATGCTGAGCCTCAGTCCCCAAGCGTGGTTTACATGGTTTATATGGTCGGTAGGTTTATCATAAAGATATCGCCATATTGCCTCCGTAGCTCTATTACTTCTCCATGGGAAAATAAAATATGCAGAAGTTCGGATTACCTATGTTCGTAGTAGTTGTTGATGTGGTGAAGCTCGGGCACTGGTATCAATAAACGACCAACGGTTCTTAGCTGTAGCTGTGATCAGAAGAGACTGGCAGGAAGGGGCGTGACATCTACGGGCACGAACTTGGCGGTCTCTCGTTATTAGAGGGAGAAGCATGATGGATACGATAACTTCTTGATGTTTCCTCTGGAATGGAAAAGAGGGAGACAGTCCCCTGCCCACGAGTATCCACCGAGCCTTCGAATTGATAGATGTTGTGACACTGGTTTCATGAGGCCGTCTTTACTACATTTTGTTTCATAGACATCCAGGAATATCACCGATCTTTGAAAATATTCATGTTCTCTTGAGTGTATACTCGTATTTGAACATCTTTGAATCATAGTGATAGCGTGCTTGCATCCATGTTTGAGATGGACAATGCGCTAAGAAGTCCCCAGTCACACTCCTTTGGTAACGCAACTACTTCTTCTATGGGAGACTGAAAGCGTCTCTTAATGTTTCTGCCGTCGATACATATATGGAATATCTTGGACGTTGTTTCATCATTATGGCAGTCGTGTATGCGGTACTGGAGTTGGAGTTGGCGTGCAGGATGTTGTATCTCGGTGGTTTTCCTCTTACTGCTTCAGCGAAACTGGTTCTTTCTAGCAAGGCAGATGCTGTTGTAGATGAGCGTTCAACAACTCCAGAGGATGACCAAAAGCGCATATTCTCCAACATAGCACGATAGACATGCACCACTGTCTGGTAGAGTGACTCGCCCAAATCTTGCTCGACATGAAGCGTGGACATCGTTATCTCCTTGAGGCTGCTCCCTTGAGGTATCGGCTCCAGTGGAAGATTGCCGCCATAGAGCGTTGATACGTTGCACCGGCATTCTTTAAACCAAATGTCAGTACAATATAATAAAAATTCCCTAGAGGAGTTCGAAAAGCTATCTTACTTGCGTCATGCTCGTACATCCTTATCTGGTTGTAGCCGCTACATCCATCCATGGAGGAGAACATGCCGTGTCCGCTGGTTGCATCTACTAACATGTCGATGTTAGGTAGAGGAGGATCGTTTTTGAGGCAGCATCTGTTCAAGTCTCTGAAATCCATGCAACACCTGATCTGTCCATTTTCCTTGTGTCTGAACTGCAACTGTTTAACCGGCTTGGATCCAGGTATGACATGTAGATGATGGGTGACCAATTTTCATCTAAATTCGGCATTTTTCATACCTCCAAGCGAATATGTCCTGGTACTCTTTGAGAAGTTCCACGAGCTTCGTGCGTTCATCCGTACACAAGGTTGAGCTGATGGAGATAGGCCCAGGAGATTCCCCAACGATTTCAATCTCATCAGTTGTGGAGTTGGCGCCATCTTGCAGCTGTTGTGGAACATATATCACTTGTTCTTGTGGTTCGTTGTTGTTATAGCATTCCATTGGGTGGAGAGGCTGGGTAATAGTCTCTCCTGCTAATTGATAATGGAAGTGTCGGTATACCATTTTCCCTTTCTGGTCACGACTCGCCACAAAAGTTTGTTCCCTCTTGGTGTGAACATGGGTTTCGGCTTCACCGGATGAATAAGAATGTTTCTTCAGCAAAGATGCGTCGTGGGGCTTAGCCCTCAATGATGCGAGTCAGTCCTCCTCCTGGATTGACGCCCATGTGGGGAGTGGGATGCAATGTTCCTTGTCTGATTCTTCCTTTGGAGCTTACCTCGGTTCGAATAGTTCCACCCGCATATTGGTGCGTATGGAGACGATGATGCAGGAATACGGACGACTTCTTCATTCAGCGTAGTCTTCAGGCACTGGTGATATGTTCAAGGGACGATCCCGTATGTGCTAGTCTGGTTTCCTTCAAAGTCTGTCATTGTGGTAGGATGCCGTACGATCTTGCATGGGAGGACCTTGGCTGTCCTGAGAGTCTTGAGGGTAATCACATTCGAAGATGCTCCTGTGTCGATGGGGGATCTCTTGAACTCTGAATCCTTGATGCGTGCAGTAATATGTAGGCCCCGGTTGTGACCTCCCTCTGGTTGATTGCAGCAAACGTCTCCGCCCTATGATTCTTCGGGAGGTGTAAGAGTTCGCATAAACCTTCCACTGAAGACACTTCCTGATCCACCGGTCTCTGGTTCATAGTAAAACTATTGACTTGAGGAGGATCGCTGTAAGGATCAGTCCCCAGTGTAGGAGTCTCCATGACAGGACCGCTCATATCTGATATCATCTTGATGAGGAGATCGAGTATGTCATTTATCGCTTCTTTGATCAGGTCCATGTAGGCCCGCGCCGCTGAAGTACCTTCTCCGGGTACGTTGAATGCGTTCCTTGTTGGCTCCAGGGCCTGTCGTGGCTCTTGTGACAATCGATCAGTTAATGCTTTAAGAAAAGTGAGTACCTCTTTTCTGAGTTGCAGCCATATCCGTTTGAGTCTTAGCAAGGACTTCATGCCTCTCCATCATATCTGTGATGGTAATGGGAGATGGTCCTCCTCTTGATCCTCTAGCTCCTCGTCCTGATGAAGGGGTGGTAGTTGCTCTGGTGACGGCTGTAGGCGTTACACTTGAAGATATGCCAGGGTTTGCGGCATCTCTGGCTCTGGTGATAGGAGGTGTCACGCCCAATGGAATATCTCCTCCTGCTCCGATGGTGCTGGTTGTAGAGGAAGTAATTCCACGAGATACATTGATGGTATTGACTGGCTGCACGGTGACACCACTGATTAGGATATCAACACCGAGAGTGTTGTCAGCGCTAGTCCCGTCAGGATTGGTTGCTGATCCAGACCAAAGATCCACCATTTAGAAATTGATAAGATTGAATTGGATTTGAAAATTGATTTTGCAACCGAGAGATTAATCTCCCACTGTGGTCGCCAATTGTTTATGGGTGAAAACTATTTCTGCCGGTTTTGGTAATTTGGGGTGTGTGGATGAGAAATGAATCTAAACCCTAAACAAATGCACTGCACGGGAGTGCTTGTGATTCGAGAAATCAATCTGTACAACTCTGGCCTAAACCAAGAAATGGCCGTTCCAGACTTGCTTCGGTCACAAAGTGAAGGATATGGGGTTGATCTTAGGGAGGAAAGCGAAGAAGGTGTTGAGATTGTGAAGGTGTTGGTTGTGTATGACTTGTATCAGAAAGCTGAACTGGCCTGCAGAATGTAAGCTATCAGTTCTGGTATTTGGATATGTTCGTATCAACACTTGGTTTCTGCTGTCTTGTGTTGTTTTGAAATAGGGAGGAGAACCTATTTATACAAGTCATTGAGCCTTACCCACGTCTCTCATAGGAAGTGGAGAAAGTGGAGTGATGGAGTAGTGGAGTTGCGTGTGTTAGTGTCACACGATTAGTCTTGCCCACTTCTCCCATCATCACTAACCGTCCATGTCTTCCTGACACATTCTTGTGATGGCGCATTGTGCGCTGCACGCTGTAAACCGCCAGACCAATACCCCAGTATGTATCTCCCAGTTTGTGACATGATTAATGTCTCGAGTGTGTGGATCGTGGGACCCACAAAAGGTAGCATGTGATGCTAGATTAAATAACTAAGTTATTTAGGAAGTCAATATTTGTGAAATATCGTGTGTATTCTATGAAGGTAATGCATCGAATGTAATCAACATGTGTGAAGCATCGCTGTTTCAAGGCTTAACGGAGTAAGTCACGATTAAGCGTCTTAAAATAGATGCATGTCTATCCATCTTCGAGTGATTGTTTGGAGGTTGTACAGGTAAGTTCTGACTTGGACGATCACTTTGTGCGGAAGAGTGGTGGACGGTGATTGTGGTGATGCCTCACTGGTCGCCTAACTCCTGTCTTAGATTGTCCGTCTAAGCTGGTGAAGTTGGACGGACAAGATGGATTTCGACCCACATCTGCGACCGTTGGATTAGGGTTTAGGAGGTGCTCAAACACCAACTTTTAGCTTGGTCAAATCCAAGCGTGGGAAACATATTTCGCAGGGCCGACCGGGCATGTGTGTAGACTGCATGCTGGCGTAGGCGCATATAACTCACTGTCTCATGAAGGTGCAATCTAGACCACTGAATTTGTCAGGCAAAGAGGAATGGCTGAGATTGATTTGCGACAGAAATATCATGTCGCAAAGGCCGCGCGTCATGCCTACTTCGGGCGCGTATTTCGAGACGACCAAGCCTGGTCGGTCTTGGCCGATCAGTCAGGCGTGCAGATGGCGGGCTGGTGTACACGTTTGTACCTTATTGTCCCATAGAAACGTGATCTAAGCCACTCAATTTTTCCGGCGAAGTTGAATGGTCGAGATTGGTTTGCAATTGGGAAGTGTGACCACGCCTAGTTTGGGCATGCGAATCGAGGCAACCAGTCATGGTATTCCTTGGACGATCGGGTGTGGAGATAGATGGGCCCACAATGATCGTGTTGATACTCACCGGACCTGCTTAGTCTATTCCTTGACCCTTCATTCGAGTAGGAGAAAATGGACGCTCGTGATCAATTTGCGACACAAACCCTAATTAGGGTTTTTGGCCGGCCGCGTGTTAGGTAGTTTGGCTAACCGAAAATACGTGTTATATACCTCATATGGAGAGGCCGATTGTGTGGGGCACTTATTAGGCCGGTGCTGAGTGCGGTGGTATGTGTCCGACCATCTCAGGGTTAATCTAAGCCATCCAACCATGCTGGTGAAGTTGGACGGTCGTGATGAATTTGAGACTGCCGTAGGCGGTCTTGTGCGCACAAACTTTTCCAAGATGCTCCATACCAGTCTGGATATCCATTCTGGGCTGGCGTTTGGTGATTATTTTGTCAGGCGTGACTTTGCACCTTTGTGGCCGACTTGCGTGGTCGTGATTATTTCCAAGACTGTCGTAGACAGTCCAGATGCTCGATCGGGTTAGTATAACACTCCAAGAATTGCAGCATGTACGGGTATTTCGTATGTGCTTCATTATTAACGCTTGGAGATTCGTGTTGCTCTGCTGAGAGCAACACTCAGTCGTCATGCCGCACCAATAATGGGAGTGGAGCACTACAGGAAATACAAGGTTGGTCATGCATAAATTGATAATGCTATAAGTTTACAGTGAGGAAGTATTCACTATTTTATTAGTGGCTTTATCCTTTGCAGGATGTTAGCGCATAATTTGGGCTTTCACAATTTTCGCCTTAAAATGAAAATCCACCATCAACACTAGGTAAATTAGCGAAGTGAAGAAGTATTCATCAGTTATCAGTGGCTTTATCCTTTACAGGATGTCAGTGCATAAATTTGGTTTTACAATTTTAACCCTGAACTAAAATCCACCATCAACAGTATGTATAAAATACCATATAATCAATTAACATTTTTCCCATAGAGAATTGATTAAAAAGAGTAAACCTCGGTTTCGGTCAAATAGTAAAACAAGAATACTGATAGACGATGATGTACAGTAGGGAAGAAAGAAGACTCTTCATTTTCTACTTAAGAAATTAAAAAAATTAAATAATTAAAACTTTGCATGAGACACATTTTGGTAAAGACTTAAGTCAAAATTTTAGATTACATCTGTCATAAGAAACAGTGTTCTTTTCTTATTCATAAAAACTTTCACATATATATGCAAAATACTTGGGATATATGTTATAGGTATAAATTTTGTAAATAAGGACTCCGAAAATTTATTCCGAGATTGGAACGATAATTTCCTCGAGATAAGATTGTCTCGGTGTCTCGCTCCCGATCGAGACAAACCGAAATCTGAGATTAACTACATTGGTAGGAACAATAAAAATGTTGAGACTGATCACTCGTGTTATTTCGAAGAACCTGAAGACATATTGGCATCAACAAACGCATCATCCTTCCGTTCGAGGTTAGTAACACACACTTGATTTGTTCCATTTCTATCCACGTTTCTTTCAAGTCGTTTATATTTAAAACATAATATATGAAATTTGTTTACGTGTCTCTAGTATCGGTGAATTATTCATTTTACTATGGTCAAAATGTCAAGAAAAGATATACTAGTTGTTTTATGCAACTTTGGTACATGAAGTTATGAATTACCAACTTTGATATTTGGTAATTCGCTATTATTTAATGTGTTGAACTTTCGGGTTCATTCCATACCTAGAAAACTATGTTTTAATGGATGTAAGGAAGTAGACTTTCATATTTCATATTCGCAAATGAGTCGAAGTATTTATTCTAGAAACGATCACTTAAATAAGGATCTTTACTAGGACCGATCCTAAGGATCTCTAGTAGGTACTATACCTTACCAAGGATCTCTGCTAGGACCAGTCCCAAGGATCTTAAGGACCGATCCTTAGTTTAACCAAGTTAGCGATTTAGGTTAGTTTATTACTTTAGGGTTTGCATGGATACCGAAAATGTATTTAATCAAAAAAGAAAGTTTACAAGATATTGACATAATGTGATTGAACATGTTCTAAATTCTTATTACTTACTGTTTAATTATTTTCCTTGATACTCAAGGCGAGATACAAAAATCGATATATTTTAAATGTTAACCGTGCTACATGACCAGCTGAATAACAGCTAGTTGACAGCTATTCTGATGTGGATATAACACGTATGTGAGAGAGAAATTTTTTAGTTCTCCACGTCATAGAACTCAAAAAATGCCAAGGAAAGTAAAATTTTGTTAAGATTTCTCTGTAAATACTAAAATCTGATTAAGTTCGATCATCATCATCATCACTTAATAAAGAAAGTAAAATCAGATTAGTCCAATTTTCACAAATCCACCAAAAAGATCATCCCTAGAACGCTGAAATCATCTGAAGAACTGATAAAACTTAAAGTAAGACTTACGTGTATGATTTTGAAACTCTCATCAAGCGCTTGTTGATGTGAGGAAAAACTAGAGCTAGAGAGAAGAATTTTGTAGCCAGAGAAAAATATATTTAGAGAGAAAGAAGAGAAAATTAGTTTCAGAGTTGTGATGCAATTATGATCAATCAAAATCTAAGAATTTCTCATTAATCGAATTTAGAAGGAGAAGGGGTTTTGATGCTTTGAGCATGAGTACATCAGATCTAATTAATTTTATTGTTTTAGTTTCTGATTTTTTTTATTTTTTTATGCTTTCTAATTTGTGCTAATCAGATCTATGTAAAAACTATTCTTGATTGCTTGTCAAAAAGAGACAAAACTATTTTTGATTGCTTTTGTTAAACAAGTACCAAAAAATCCGTAAAAACAAGATGGTGACAGAAGAAGGAAAAAAAAATACACAGATTATCCATGACGTGTATAAGAGACGAAACACTTCTTTCTTCCACATGTGATGTCACGTAAGATTTAGCTATCAACTGGCTGTTATTGAGCGGGTCAAATAACATTTTCGTTTAAATGTTTGAATATATATGATTTCTATATCCCGTAGGATAAGCATATCTCTTATTTCTATATTAGTAAAGTATATATTTTATGCTAGCTAAATATTAGTTGTCATCCAAGAGAGATTTCGGTACATATGTTAGATTACAGTTGTAAGAGAACAAAACTGAAATAAATATTTATTGAATATATTTAGTATTTTCGGATTTCGTAATTCCTCGTTGTCCGTACAAGCCTTGGACTTACACTATAAATAGTAGATCGTAATACTCATCGGAGACAAGAGTATCCAATTAGGTGAAATCTCTTACTTGGCCTTCACTTAAAGTCTTTTGTGGGATCAAGAAGATTTAGTAGTACCATTGGTGGGAAACTAAATATCGTCTTGTTATTTCAGTTTCCTATTATTGATTTGATTGACTAACTATGAAGTTGAACCTTGATAGATCTAGTTTGTATATTCTGTGATCCTTCTCTTCTGATATAAGGTCACTCGAACTAGTTCAATGATAGATGATTTCAGATATACTTTATTGATACAAGATTTACAGATAAGGCTATTGATCATCCATTATTGACAGACCCCGTTTTGTGTGTGATTGATCATTAGCGGGAATCACGATAATTGTGCAGGTACTTTGAAGATTGAAAATTGAAAAATTAGAATATTTATTTTTGGTATTCTGATCTTTGTGATAACTTCTTGCGCACTTGATTGATTGGAATCAGACAAGATGTTTATCTCGAATAGAATTTTAAAGCTTGTTGTAAAGATCGACAATCCTATCTAGATGTTTCACTTTGAGATCTACTTTGATAATTTGTAAACTAAAATTGATTATTTCGATAATCTTTGTATTAGTTGATCTGACCGGCGAAGGAGTTGATATTGATTACACAGAAGAACCTTTGTACTCAACTTATATCTGGTTAACTTTTTGATCTAGGATATTGATAGAGAGGTTATTGAAATAGGTTAGTCTTTTACTGTTTCGAATTACGATCCAAAGCAGTTGAGTGGTAGAAGTCTTCATAGCGAGTGAAGCGACTTGAGATAGCGGACTCTATCTTGGAATTCACGTGTGTATACCAGATTGGTTGTAGGCGCTGGGATACTGAAAGAACTGGGTAACTTGGAGTTAGTTTACTTGGTCTCAACTATACGAAGTTGTTGTAGTCAATTTATATAGAGGCTTAATTTTAAAAGTATTCAAAACTGGACTATGTCCCGAGTTTTTTCTGCCTTGCAATTTCTCCTCGTTAATAATATCTTGTTGTATGCCTTTACTTTATTTTCTGTAATATACTTATTGTTATAGTTATAATTAAGGTAATAGGATTGTAAGTTAATCAACACTTGGTTTGATTCCATATATTGATTCAAATTCGAACTGTTGCTATATACCAAGTGTATATCTTGTTTAAGCAATCTTCTTGACAGTTCGTGTATGTATTAGATTACACAAGGTGTCTTGTATAGGTTGTTATCAAAAATATTATGGTGTACTTGGTACCCTCGTTATTTCACCACCCAGCGTCGGAGTAGGCAAAGTGGCAAACTTGATGGAAAAAGGCTCAAATATGAGCATTTGCCTATTTTTTTCTTAAGTTAAGTTGATCGACTAAACTTGAGACAAGAGGTTGAAACTTTTCCGATTGGCCAAGTCCAGGCCAAGAATCGGCTCAGATTGAGGCGATCGACCTAGACTGAGCCGATATTATCTAGCTCATCCAACGCCTCTTAGTTCTTCATCCATATTCCCGTAGAAAATTAAGTTTGTTAATTTCATTTACGTCTTCGTATTATTTGAATGTAAACTATGAATCAAAATATTTGATGTTAGAGCATTGCTCGGTCGAACTCACAAGTGTTTCTATCTCAAGCTTATTTTCAATTTTAGTTGTCAAAACTATATCTTGATTTCTAGTCTACAATTAGTTAAGTCACTAGGATAGAAATGTAGTTGAGAAACAGTGGATCACGGCAGTCATCATTGCGTTCTACAGTTTGAAGGCGAAGATCAATCGAAGCTTTTGGAGAACTTTATCAGTAAAAGGTAAATGAAGACTGAACCACCTATTTCTCAAGTTATATTCACTTTTCTATCATTAAGACGATGTCGCATAACTAATTAGACTATTATGCATATACAAGAATTTCAAGTCAAGTTTATCTTGATAATTAATCCTCGAAATATAATGACTAAGCTTAATGAACATTTATTCATACTTGATGAATTTCAGTTAAGGACAATTTATTGTTCGGGATAAAAATCATGATTCAAGTTTTATCATTCGTAAATAGCCTGAAACATTGATATGTGTCATTGATGTTATTCCGGAATGTTTCGAGTCGACTAAGAGAGAAAAATAGAACTACTGTAGATTCGGATAGAAGACAATGTTATCAGTCTTACAAATTGGAAAAACTGTTATAAGTTTGAAGCCGTATTACATATACTCGTAGACGTAGCGGAGTAGCAATATATCGACTTGCAGATTTGTGGTATGAAAATTCTTCTGCACATTATGTAAAAATCTGTTCAACTCGTGAACCGGATCGGTATGCATACTCATATGCAAACCATTTAGGAACTGTGGTCACTGAACCAGGTTAATAACCAAACCGGTACACGTACCAAAATAGTTATGTGTTCCCGAACTAGGTTGTCTGTCCAAACCAGTACACGTACCAAAATAGTTATGTGGACTCCGGAACCGGTCATAGTCTTAAGGTATCAATACCGGTACACATACGTAAATACTTCTGTTAACTCCTGAACTTGGTTTGGCTCATTAGCTTACAAAACGGTACACGTACTGTGACTGAAACGACTCACGAACGACTATGGTATTTGTACTTTGTACACTACTAACCATGTCGATTATTTTCAAGTGCGGTTAAATTATTTCTACGATATAATTAGTATTTGATCAATTCTCTAAAAATACTAGACTTATTTGATCACATGATTGTGACTCAAGGTTAATGTCTTATGTGTTCATGAAAATAAATATTAAGCTTTTAAGTTCAAATCGGCTAGTTTCGGCTAACCACCTTGAACATAGTTTTTGTACACGGTTCGGTTACGGTTTCACCTAACTAGAGTGTATATCTTGTTTATGTAAGTCAGATTCAAAGATTTATCTAACGATGGATATTGATTGCTTGGTTCCAAATCTATCTTAGCTTAAACCTAAAGCAACCTATGCTTTGAATGTCTATAAAAGGGGAAATTCAAGCAACTAGGACCTTTGAATCCCGACACTACTTTTTGGTGTATCCTAGTTGTTACTAGAGTCGCCCTCTTCTTAACCTTTTTAGGGTTTAGCGACTACAAAGACTTCATAGGTATTCGTGAAGCCAGGTCCAGTTATCTTTCCTTGATAACTAGAGTATCCTGATCTTGATTGCTTGTTGAGTTGCTCACTCGATCAAGATAGAAAGAAACCATCAAAGTTCTCTTCGTCTCAAACTTTGTTGATTCCACAAGTTTTATACTTGTGAGGTGAATAATAATCTAGGTTGCACTTCGGGTTGCTTAAGTCCGGATTTTGAGGTTAGCTAGACTTTGTATATTGCTATCGATTTCTAGACCACCTTGATCAAAATATTTTCGATCGTAAAGGAAATCATATACACGCTTAATTTGTGGGAGAAAGATTTGGTTTAAAGTCTTCAATTGAGTTGAAGCAACTCTTAGTCGGTGTGACGTCAACTTAGGGAATCCATTGCGCAGATTCCTGCTGGGATTCAATAGGCGTAAGGAACGCGACTATACCTTAATCAGTGGGAGACTCGATTAGGGATCTACTACATTCCAGTCCGAAGTTAATTGGTACTAGGCTAGTGTCTGTAGTGGCTTAATACAGTTTGGTGTTCAATCTGGACTAGGTCCCGGGGTTTTTCTGCATTTGCGGTTTCCTCGTTAACAAAACTTCTGGTGTTTGTGTTATTTCTTTTTCCGCATTATATTGTTTATCTTTATAATTGAAATATCACAGGTTGTGCGTTAATCAATCATAGTAGATACATCCGACCTAGGTTGTTGGATACAATTTGATTGATTCTTGGACATTGGTCTTTGGTACAGTCCAAGTAATCTCTTTGTGATTAGTTTCACAGATTTGATTTTGTAAACGTTCTAATCGCAAGAGAGAGAGAGAGATATAACTCTATATACTATCCCTTGAATGAGTTGAACTCTCGGAGTTGTATTGAGTTTGTCCATACGGATTGCCTAAGAAAAAGTTGGTGGTGTATTTTGGTACCCCACGCGTTTTGAATTAGTATCAGAGCATGCAAAAATGTTAATGCCTAACAAGTATGTGTTTGAAGCAGTCTGACTATATGGAAAGAGACGAAATCTCTAATGGCGTACACCAGAATTCCTTAACGATTCTTCAGAGTTTATTCTCCTCAAGACTTACTGTATAACAGGATGCTCTTGACGCATTCAATATTTCCAATACCTTGATTGATTGTAAAGAATCGACAGGAAAAACTAAAGAATCCCCTGCAAAGGTTAAAAACAAGAAACGTCCAGTTAAGAGTAAGAAGCTTCGCTGTCTTAAGAGATTGCTAAACAGACTGTTTAAGGAATGCAACAAAAGAAGGTCTGTTGACGAAGATATCTTTTTAGCTTTTGAAAAAACTTTTTAAGTTCTTGGAATAAATTGCAGTGATCTTGAGTAAGGAGGTGCCCATTCAGGTTTCAGCCTCTGATAAAACTTGTTATGAGTGTTGTAAACACAGGCATGTATGAAAAGCTTGCACGTCTGCAACAATCTTGACTACTCCATATGGTTACGGAATATCATCACTTGATCATTATGAGGATAAAGAAACAAAACCAGAAAGTTGTCATGCCAGAGTGGTTTGTGAGCATCTTACTCATTCAACCTCTTGTTAACAAGATCTTAGCATCACCCCATCATGTAACTATCTTGAGATGGGGCAAGCAGTTGTAAAGGGTTGTTTCTATTTGCATTAATGTTCCGTGATATATCTATCAAGAGTTTGATTGTGGTAATTTACCCTGGATGAAGGAAGGTTCTTGTAATCAAAAGTGATCAAAACATCACATATTGTTGAGCTACTCGTTCTTTTTCCTTGCGTTCACGGACGGGATTAGAAGTTGAGTGGATTTTTGAACCGATGTGATGTCTTCATGAATTAAAGGTAGTTGTTTCACAGTTTTTGTTTCTTTTCTTAATAGCAAGAAAGTGTGTCAAGAAGGAGCCAATCTAGCCATCATCTTCAAAAGGATACACTCAAGTAAGATCAAATATATTCTCTTTTTGTTTATAGTTGACAAATATGGGAAGAACTAAAGGAGTTAGTAAGAAACCCAAGCCTAACGATACCCTTGAACCCAATCTTCAAGAGGAACCTAGGGTCATATTTGTTAATAAGGATTGTCATGAAACCGATGAGAGAATTTCTACTAGAGAAATTATTCTAGAAAAGAAATTAGAATAAGGGTATGCTAAGAGAGAAGATCTAGCTTGTTTTGATAAATACGAACTAGGAAACATCTTTTGTAGTTTTGGGAAAGGATTTGACCTACTTACAAGAGTATTTTATGTGAACATTTATGATGTTGATCTTAAGAAGTTGTGTTTTAGAACTATGATTGGAAGAGAACATATTGATATTAATCGAGAATTAATTTCGGAATTCACTAATATTCCTATTGGTGATTTTCGCCTTCCAAGACCAAAGGGAGAAAACCCGTCTTCTGAAACCAATTCTCTCAAGTTTTTTGGAAAGAGTATTGGTTGGAAAGACGGGAAGTTTCCTACCGAAGAGCTTAGCATGGCTTTTAAGGTCTTTGGAAAGTTTGGTATTCCGAATATTTGTCCCTCCACGGTTGAAGATGCTCGTTGGATTCGTGACTCTGTGGAGTTAGTTTATTTTCTTGAAATGGGTACTCACGGTCTTGACATATGTGGATGGATTATTTATCAAATGGTAACAATGACCTTATCCAACAACAAATTGGGGTTTCCTTGTCTTACTGAACGCATTTGTGGAGAATTTGACATTAACCCGGCTGAAAACTCTATTGGAGCTCCCATTTTAGTTCGTGAAAGTACATTCAAACGTATGAGAACGAATGAGAACAAAATAAAAAGGGCATCTATTTCATCTCTTGAAGGTTCTTGTGATCCAACAATCTTGAGTATCTTCAACGAATGCACACGGATGTTTGCAAGATCAACTCCAGGGTAAAAGGAATGCAAAAACTACTATGTGTCCCGATATCAAGGATGAAATAAATAAAATTCAAGCTTATATACGTGATTCCGATGATGAAGAAATTGAATAAAGTTGTGGTATTACTTCTTTTGGTTCTCTTATTTTTCTAGGAAACTTATTGTGAGAATTTATTCTTACTTTTGAGAAGGATAACTATGGTTTGGTATAGCAAAAATTGTGATTACACAAGCCATTTCCAACGATTTTCATCTTGTATGTTTTTAGATTTATTTATTTAAATTCTAGAGTTGTTGGAAGATGAACTTGCAGTATGTAATCATTATTGGTTTAATTAATGCAAAAGTCTTATATATTTGTGCCTTTACGTTTTTCGTGAATCGAGCTGATATTTCATATATACTAAGAAGTTAAATCTATTATGTTTTTGTAAACGGAAAATAGAACAAACTCTTTGAGAATTTTCTCGCAGTATTGGTATACTCGTGATCACACTTCTGTGTTTTTACTGCTTGACACACTCCGTAAGATTTTCTTATGTTGAGTCATACCGATTAAAATTATTTTTTTGTCCGTAACTGGCACATAGATTATTTTAAGTCGATTTTCGGATACAAATCCTTGTGATTTGTTAATGTCCAACAAAATCCTTTTTATTAAAGCAATGTCACTCATGTTGTTCTCTTGGGAATGACATCAAATGGGGAGAGTGCTTAAATGAACTTATGCTTAATTGTTATATCTTTGTGGGGAGTGTGGCTATGGAATTTGGAGGGGATGCTTGTATCTTAAATCTCCTAGATGAGCACTAAGTATTTCTGACTATGTGATATCGTTTAAAAAAGTTGATATGAGGAGTTGCATTTCAACTGTGTTATAATGTAGAATCTCTAACTTCCTTAAAACTTGACATATCTTTTGGTTATATTCATTACGATCCCACGATTTTCGTACCTTTTCCATTTTTATTGACAAAAAGGGAGAGAATTATTTAGTCATTTTGCACTACATACATATGGTTTACGGATCATTATGTGAGGGAGAGTGAATCAATAATCTATAGGTTTTACCTATTATGCAAAAGATGTAAATATTGATTAAGGGGGAGGAACATATCACCGTAGTACTACTTCAGAGTTGGGATACAATTGAACTTTGAAAAAATTAATAATATTATGTTTCTGTATAACGAAGTTTGAGAATATTTGTTTTCAATGTTGTTATCGTTACGGATCTTCATCAACAATGATGTTGAGTTGAACACATTCAGAATCATTGCAACTAGAAATTACGAAGAGTTCTAGGAGTTGAAAAAACCAAGGAAATCAAGCATGATGGATTCGAGGAGTTTTCAAAGCTTTATTTTTTATCCATATGTACTGATATTTTTGTCACTAGAATTGACAAAGGGGGAGATTGTTAGAGCATTGCTCGGTCGAACTTACAAGTGTTGCTATCTCAAGCTTGCTGTCAAATTTAGTTGTGAAAACTATATCTTCATTTCTAGTCTAAAATTACTTAAGTCTCGGACTAAGATAGAAATGTAGTTGAGAAACAGTGGTTCACGTCAGTCATCTTTGCGTTCTACCATTTGAAACAGAAGATCAACCGAATCTTTTGGATAACTTCATCAACAAAAGGTAAGTGAAGACTGAACCACCTATTTCTCAAGTTATATTCACTTTTCTATCATTGAGACGATGTCGCATAACTAATTAGACTATTATGCATATACAAGAATTTCAAGTCAAGTTTATCTTGATAATTAGTCCTCGAAATATAATGACTAAGCTTAATGAACATATGTTCATACTTGATGAATTTCGGTTAAGGACAATTTATTGTTCGGAATCAAAATCATGATTCAAGTTTTATCATTCGAAAATAGTCTGGAACAGTGATATGTGTCATTGATGTTATTCGGGAATATTTCGAATCGATTTAGAGAGAAATATAAAACTACTATAGATTCAGATACAAGACAGTGTTATCAGTCTTACAAACTGGGAAAACTGTTATAAGTATGAAGTCGTATTACATGTACTCGTACACGTAGCAGAGTAGTTATATATCGACTTGCAGATTTGTGGTATGCATATTCTTATGACACTATGTAAAAATATGTTCAACTCGTGAACCGGATCGGTACCCATACTCGTATGCAAGCATTTAGGAACTGTGGTCACGGAACCGGGTTAGTAACCAAACCGGTACACGTACCAAAATAGTTATGTGTTCCCAAACTAGGTTGTGCATCCAAACCAGTACACATACCAAAATAGTTGTGTGGACTCCGGAACCGGTCATAGTCTTAAGGTATCCATACTGGTACACATACCTAAATAGTTTTGTTAACTCCGGAACTTGGTTTGGCTCGTTAGCTTACAAAACGGTAACGTACTGTGATTGAACCAACTCACGAACGGCTATGGTATTTGTACTTTGTACACCTGTTAACCATGTCGATTATTTTCAAGTGCGATTAAATTATTTCTACGAGATAATTAACATTTGATAAATTCTCTAAAAACACTAGACTTATTAGATCACATGATTGTGACTCAAGGTTAATTTCTTATGTGTTCATGAAAATGAATATTAAGCTTTTAAGTTCAAATCGTCTAGTTTCAGCTAACCACCTTGAACATAGTGTTTATACACGGTTCTGTTACGATTTTTGTAACACCCCGAGTTCCGGACCAGGGTCAAACTGAAAAAGCGGGGGTCTAACAACCACACCCAACAATTCGTTTGGCAATCTGAGAGGACTTACTCCAATACACTTTCTAGAGAATCAACTAGACAGTCAGACTCAATCTAGATAAAAGTATATCAAAGAGTTTAATATCTCTAACTCTTAATTCAATCCGCAATCAGCAAATAGAAATCTGCGAGCCCGATTGAATATAAGAGGAGTTAACTTGAACGGTACCAAAGACCAATGTTCAAGTGCCAATCAATGTAAATCAACAACCAAAGGTTGGATATTCTAATTGATTGATCTTAACACACAACCTGTGATATTTTAATTATATAACAAAATATAATGCGGAAAAGAAATAACACAGACACCAGAATTTTGTTAACGAGGAAACTGCAAATGCAGAAAAACCTCGGGACCCAGTCCAGATTGAACACCACACTGTATTAAGCCGCTACAGACACTAGCCTACTACCAATGAACTTCGGACTAGACTGTAGTTGAACCCTAATCAATCTCACACTGATTCAAGGTACAATTGCGCTCCTTACGTCTCTGATCCCAGCAAGATACTACGCACTCGATTCCCTTAGTTGATCTCACCCATAACCAAGAGTTGCTAAGACCCAAAGTCGACGACTTGATAAACAAATCTATCTCACACAGAAAAGTCTATAGGATTGAATAAATCTATCTCCCACAGAAATACCCAAGAGTTTTTGTTCCGTATTTTGATAAATCAAGGTGAACAGGAACCAATTGATAAACCAGACTTATATTCCCGAATAACAACTTAGTATTATCAATCAACTCGCAATAATCTAAATCGTATGATGGCGAAACTAGATATTGTGGAATCACAAACGATGAGACGAAGATGTTTGTGATCACGTTTTATCTTGCCTATCGGAGAAATTAATCTCGAGAAAATCTTAAAGAAGATAGTACTCAAACGATAGAATCGGTCAAGATCAGAACACGCAACTACAAGAGAAATAGTTGGGTCTGGCTTCACAATCCCAATGAAGTCTTTCAAGTCGTTAACCTACAAGGTTTAGGAAAACCTAAGGTTAAAGGAGATTCGACTCTAGCTTATGCAACTAGTAACACACAGAAGTGTGGGGATTAGGTTTCCCAGTTGCTAGAGTTTTCCTTTATATAATTTTCAAATCAGGGTTTGCAATCCAAGTTACCTTGGTAACAAAGCATTCAATATCCACCGTTAGATGAAAAACCTTATTCAACCAAGCTAATATCTTTCAACCATTAGATCGAACTTAGCTTGTTACACACAAATGAAATGTACCATCATTTAGGTTTATGAACCGTACCCAAACGTGTACACCCATGTTGGCTCAACAATGGTCGACCGAAGTTAGCCATATGATAACTCTCATATCAACCATATTTATCTTATCCATAACTAGTTCAAATGACTCAAATGAAACTAGTTAAAGAGTCGTTCAATTGCTATATTCTCATAGAAGTATACAAGAACACAATCGAAACAAAATCAGTTTGATTCCCTTGAATCAATTCATGAACATTATAGCCACGGTTTGCAATGATTGCATTTCTTATTATATAAATGTTTAAGTTCATGTACACAACCGATTTTAGAAAGTAACCCACTCCAGTACGCAAACGAGTACGCATACTTGAGTAGTCGGAGTTGAGTTTGGTTACGCCAGTACGCGTGCGAATACTTCAACACATTCCAAACTCCAGCAGATTTTCACGGACGTGAACTTTCCGCCGGTATGTGTACGGGTACGCATACTTGCCCAGACATCAGTAACCATACTTCAGGTTCCCGGTTTTGGACTTGTACACTAATGTGATTAACACACTATGCTTATATCCAAACATGGTTACATGATTCTAAACTCTTTATTTCAATCATTGAAACTTTCTTAGAGGACGTTATATAGTTGTTGTTCACAAACTATTTTTCGTCAAAGCGATTTTCAAGTTATTGAAATTATCATAATGAAACATTCCAAGACAACACCAAATGATTGTATCACACAAACCATGTATGTGACTCGACAACTTTCATATGATCTTATACAGACTTTTATCGCGAATGTAAGATGAGTTTGGCCAAAGCGCAAGCTTTCCAACACATATTCTGAGAAATATATAAGCGAGATAAACTCAACTCGAAATATCAAATGTGTATAATAGATGTCGTAACACAACTTATGTCTCAATATAGGAGATAAAGTATAAATAGACTTTCCAAGTGATAGATGAGTGTTTTGGGGTAAAAATTGTTTCTGCTGTTTTTGGTAAATTTGGGTGTGTTGATGAGAAACGAATTTAGACCTAAGCAAATGCACTGCACGGGAGTAATTTAGATTCGAGAGATCAATCTGTAAAATTCTGGCCTAAACCAAGAAATGGCCGTTCCAGTCTTGTTTCGGTCACAAAGTGAAGGAGAAGGGTTGGTCTTAGGGAGGGAAGCGAAGAAGGTGTTCAGACCAGAATGGTTAATTCTGAAGGTGTGTCTATTTTATGGGTTGTATCAGAATTTGGAACTGGCTTGCGGAATGTAAGCTATCAGTTCTTTTGGTATTTTTCTGGATACTTGTGTTGTTGCTAACCAAAACTCTGTTGTTTGGTCAAAATAGGTAGAAACCTATTTATACAAGCCATGAGCACAACCTGATCTCGTAGGAAGTGGGATTGGTTGAGTGATGAAGAAGTGGGGTAATGTGTAAGTACCAGAAACCACGCCCCACTATGAAGGAAACAGATTTTTGTTTACACCCACTACTTCTTTCCACCACTAACTGTCCTTTTTTCCTGACACTTTCTTATAATGGACGTGTTGCACGCCGCACGCTGTAAACCGCCATACCAATACCCTTATGAGCATCCCCCAGTTTGTGACATGTTTGATGTCTCGAGTATTTTTGTGGAAAATATGCACCAGATCGCTGAGTGGGTCTTGTATGCAAAACCTATTGTTTCTGATCAATTGTGCGCCAGCTAGTGGCGGATGATCATGTTGTGGCAAGTCAAGTCATGGGACTTGCCGTAGAAAAATGGCGTGTGAACCTGGGACTTACAATAAGCCAGTCAATTCTGTGGCGAATTTGGACGGCTGAGATTGTAATTCATGAAAAAGGGTGGCCATTGATTATGGCCACATCCCATTGGTATCTAATAATAGCAAAGTGGCGTCATTGGCACATGCCAGTGGCATAATGGCATATTTAGCGCATGCCAGCGGCGCAGCGGCATGGTTGGCATAACTAGCGCATGCCAGTGGCACAACGGCATGGTTGGCATATGCCAGTGGCATGGTGGCGCAAATAGTGCCTGGCGTAGCCGTGGCTGCTATATTTGGCATATCAGTGTTAGACCCAAATATGGCTCGACAACATTATTTCCTATTTCCATATAAATCTTAATGCCCTAGGTAGCATGACTTAGCTTGGTTGGCGTAGCAACCTTAGCTAAATTAGGGTTTGACATATAGAAACCCTAATTAGCGCGTGTGGCATGTGGCCGCGGCACGGTGACGTTCTTTATGCAAATGGTGTCATGGCCGCATTAAAGGAATTATGGAAGGGCCATAATATGGGAATAACCACATGCGCAAGGATGGCCACGGGTGATCATGACATGGCGCCATTTTTAGGGTTTGCTGGGTCCCACATGGCTTGTAGCATGTTGTGGGGCCAAAGTGGCGTAATTTGTGCCACGACCAAAGTTAGGGTTTCAACTAATGCCACTAAAGGAAAATCATGTTCTAGTTGGGATACCTTGACCGGTATCTGTTTATGGCGTTGGCCACGAACAAAAGGTGGGTTAGCATGTAGGCGCGCTATTTATGGCATGTTGATACGTTTGGCATGCTGCTGCAGCAAAGTGGCACGTTTGGCGTATTTGGCATGCCGATTAGCACTTTAGCATAGCATGGCATGTTTGGCCTGTTTGGCATGCCGATTAGTGCATTGGCACGGCGTGGCGTGTTTGGCATGCCATTAGATGCTGCCGCGGTTTTTGGAAAGCCAATTGGCATTACCGTCCGACGCAGTTTTTGCCTCTTTTAATACTGTGGCGGGTTTAGAGTGACCTGATTGGTCGATGGGGAAGAGGACCGACAAGTATGGGCCCAGCCACAACTCATGTGCATGTGGCGGATTTAAAGAGGCCTGATTGGTCAATGGGAAAGAGGAGGGCCGGTCGAGCATCATGGAGGTGTGGCCATATGCAAGTGTCACCGGCTGGCCTATGGGACGACCACACCTCCCTTTGCTGCTGCTCCTATTTTCCGCGGCTCCTCTTTTATCCCTTGTTTTCTGATTTTGGGTAGGATTTTGCGCCTACTAATCCATGGCGGATCAATTGCCTAGTTTGCCTAAGCTTAGTTTCGACCAGTAGGGTCTAATATACTGCGCAGGGTGCAAAACCCTAATTCTTGCAAATTAATCAGGTTTATATTTGAATCTTGTGAATTATCACAAAATTGATTGAATTCTGTGTGTTTACACTGAGTTCTTTAAATTTATTGCCAGAGAGCAGTATGCTTTCCGATTGAGTACTTTTATGCAAGGACCTTAACCTTGATACTTTGGTAAATTCATGTTACTCTACTGCGAGTAAACACAAATTGTCATGTCAAATCAATATTAAGGGTTCAGCCGGGGAACATAGCACATAAAGCATTCAAAGAAGCTTATATTAATTGGATAATACAGGCAGGGTGTCGAAATTTACAGAATATCTGGGATTGTTGCTACATGCACCATTCTGGATAAATTTCATGTGAAGATATTGAATTGCTCAATAAATGCGCCAGTGAAGAGGTTGGACATTCATCACTTTTACATGGCTCTGTCTCTTTGCAGAATGGCAGCATATTTGTTAGAGCATAGCTCGGTCGACCTCGCATGCGTTCCTATATCAAGCATATTTGTCAATGTTAGTGATCAAAACTATGAGTCTTGATTTCTAGTCTATTATAGTTAAGTCTCGGACTAGGATAGAAAAGTGTAGTTGAGCTCAAGGACTTCATGGCGTTCATCATACAACGACGAAGATCTAATCAAGGAACCGTGGAACTTCATCAATAAAAAAGTATGTGGAGACTTGAACTTATCTATCACTCAAAAGTCTATCTATTCCATCTCCTACTTCTTATGAGACAAAAAGTCGTATGCTATGTAGACTGGATCATACACATTTGATATTTCGAGCTGAGTATTCACTACTTATCTTTTTCTCGAAATCGTGTGTTGGTAAAGCGTTTCGCTTTGATCAAGTTTATCTTCACCTAGTGACGAAAGTCATGAAAAGTTTCAATTACTTTGAGAATTGCTCTGACGTGAAACGGTCTGTGAATAACGGCTATATAACGACCTCTGAGAATGTCTCAATGATTGGAATGAGAGTTTAGATTACATAACCATGTATTCCTTAATCCGAAGTTTTCGAACTTTATTGATTGAGAGAAACCGGAGGAATTGGCTTTGCCAAGTCCGTGAACTCAGTCCGCGAACTAACGGAAGTTCTCTTGCTGAGAATTTCTGCTGGGATTTTCCAAAAACTCGTTTGCGTGTTTAGTTCGCGAACACAGTTCGCGAACCTAGTCCGCGAACTGGCGAAAGTCTTTTTGCCGAGATTTTCTGCTTAGTTTGGAAAACTCTGCCGGTTGCCTTAAGTCCACGAACTTGTTTGTGAGCTTAAGTGGTTATGATCTAAAGATGTGCTTTGAACATGAAACTTAAATTACTAAGGAATGCTTTATGAAAACCGTGGCTATAAGACGATTCATCGAATCGAATCATCTTTGTTTCAATTGTGTCTTGTGTAGTTACATAAGATCTCATAGCAATTGAACAACTCTATAACTAGTTCATTTGAGTCAATTGAACTAGTTATGGTGAAGAAGAACTAGGTTAATATGAATTTCTCATATGGTTAACCTTTTGGGTTACTATGTTGAACCAACATACACGTACAAGTTTGGGAACGGTTTTCACAAACCCAGTAAACATCTACCCAAGTGTGTGTGACAAGCTAAGTTTTCGATCTAATGGTTGAGAAATATTAGCTTGAATCTAAATCAGGTTTTCATCTAACGGTGAATATGGATTTCTTTGTAACTAAGGAAAAACCCTGATTTGAAGGTTATATAAAGGAGACATCTAGCATTGTGCAAAACTAATCTCCACACGTATGTGTGATACTAGTGCGCTCGCTAGAGTCGATTCTCCTTTAACCTTTGGTTTTCTTCTCTAAAACCAGGTTAACGACTTAAAGACTTCATTGGGATTGTGAAGCCAAACCGATACTACTTTTATCGTAGTTGTGTGATCTGATCTTGCATTTTCTATCGTACGAGTACAATCTATTGATTGGATTGAGATCGTGGGAGTTCTCCGATAGGCAAGATAAAAAAGTCACAAACATCTTCGTCTCAATGTTTGTGATTCCTCGACAAACTGCTTGTATAGTCAAGAAGGATAGTTGAGAGGTGATTGATTAATCTAGGCTGTTCTTCGGGAATATAAGACCGGATTATCAATTGGTTCATGTTCACCTTGATTTTATATCTTAATACGGAACTAAACTTAGGGTTTTTCCTTGGGAGACCGATTTATCCTTTGATAAACTTATCTGTGTGTGACAAATTTGTTTATTATCAAGTCTGCGATTTTGGGTTGCAGCAACTCTTAGTTGTGGGTGAGATCAACTAAGGGAATAAAGTGCGCAGTATACTGCTGGGATCAGAGGCGTAGGAGTACAACTGTACCTTAAATCGGTGGGAGACTGATTGGGGTTCAACTATAGTCCAGTCCGAAGTTATCTTGGAGTAGGCTAGTGTCTGTAGCGACTTAATACAGTGTGTATTCAATCTGGACTAGGTCCCGAGGTTTTCTGCATTTGCGTTTCCTCGTTAACAAAGCTTCTGGTGTTTGTGTTATTTCTTTTCCGCATTATATTTTTTATATAATTGAAATAATACAGGTTGTGTGTTAAAGATCATCAATTGGAAATCCAACCTTTGGTTCTTGATTGATATTGATTGATCCTTGGACATTGGTCTTTGGTACCGTCCAAGTTATCTCTCTTTGATAAAGACTCGCAGATCCGTTTGCTTGAGTAAAGATCAAATCGAGAGATTGAGATATAAACTCTTTGATATATCTTTTTATTGATTGAGTCTAACTGTCTAGTTGATTCTCATAAAAAGTATATTGGAGTTTATCCATACAGATTGCTAAGAGAAATATTGGGTGGTGTTGTTAGACCCCCGCTTTTTCAATTGGTATCAGAGTAGGCAAACACGTTAAAGACCTTATAAGTCTGTGTTTGTAGCGATCTGATTATGGACGAGTCTATCTCTAATAACGTACCGGTTCAGAAATTACTAGATGATTCTAAAAGCTTGGATTCACCTGAGAGAACTGTCGCATCTAAGTCAATATTTAAACATTCTCTTGATGTAAAAATTGTTGATTGGGAAACTCTTCTAGAAGAACAGTTGGATGAACTTTCTGATGAAGGTGATTCAGATATTGATAGAGATGTTGATGAGGAAGTCTCAGAGTATGTTAAGTTTTTGGATTCGTGGAAGATGAAGAAGATTACAACTTCTCATGTCACACCTTTTCTGACTCCTCTCTGTCGAGAAAACAAGAAATTGAGAAGATGTTACACAAGTGTTTATTTTTCGAATCGTTCTACCGAATTGATCCTCAAGGATTCTGAGGAAAACCTACGTATGAAGTCACTTGAATGTGATCATCTTTATCAAAAGTACTTTTCGTTGGAAGAGAAACTTGCAGAATCTGAAGCAAGGTTTAACTTCCAGCAAACAAGTTTTGACGACAGAGAAAGCGCTTATATCGCTCGAGAAAAACGCCTTGAGGCTGATTTTAGCTGCTGCTCTTGATAAAATCAAGATGTTGGAAGATGACTTGAAAAAGTTCAATACTAGTTCAAGCAAATTAACCACTATGCTAGGATCAAGTAAAAATCATTGTGATATACGAGGATTGAGCTATAAGGGAATAAATGCTCCAAGTACTAGCAAAGAGGTAAAATTTGTCAAGGCTAGTGATTCTTCTCAACAAAAGGTTTCCACTGATGGCAAATGTGAAATACCTTCTCCGGCAGTTAATGTTCAAAAGAGCAAAGTTTATCAACCTCCAAAGTTAGCAAACACAGATCGAGGTAAGAACATTCCTTATGTTTGCCACTATTGCGAAAATAAAGGTCACCTGGAAAGGAGATGTCGTTTCCGTATAAGGAATGAGAAACTTCATGATGTTCTTGTTTGGGAATCACAAGAAGTTGTGAAACCAAGATCATACGTTAAGACTGATCCTCTTAACGTTACAAGTTGTAATTGTCCAACCTTTAGTCAAAGGAATCAGTGCTATGATAGACCTAGATTTTCCTATAAACGTCGTACGAATCCTTTTCATAATCGTAATGGTTATCAAAAGGATAACTTCGTAAAGACGAAGACAAGATCCGATGCTCCCAATTGGAGAAAGACTAACTTGCAAAAGAATAGTCAATCCAATTCTCTTCCAAGAATTCTAGAAGAGAGTGATGGGAAGAAGGTTCCGACTGTTCCTAAACGCACTCAGAAGTGGATACCGAAGAAAGACAATGATGTTTTGAGTGTGAAAAGGAATGATCTTCCAGAAAACTCCATGACTATGGAAAAGGCAGTATCCATGATGTTGGAACTTAACAAGTTTTTTGGAAAAATGGAATTGGATGTGAAAGGTTCTAAAAGTGATCTCTTTCATGATAATCCAAAGGTCACTTGTAGTGAGCAAGACTTCGTTCACCCCAACGCAACTTGATTGTGTTGGAAGTGCATCCTAACCAAGGAATGCCCTGCTTTGTATACGGTGAGGAAAGCACAAGAATTGGGGCACACAGATTATGTTCGGTAAGGGGTAGAATTCGATTGGATTCATCTAAAAAGGTATGTCTATAAAATTAAGCAAGATTTGTACTTTTATTTTCTTAAAATACTTATAATAATCTTGCTTATCGTTCATTTCTACCTAACTTGATATGTGTTTAAGGTTCTTAAATGTTTAGGTTTGAAAATAATAGTTCGGGATGTTTGGACTACATGGTACACATACCAAGTATGCATAACAGCATTCAAAATCAAAATCCATGGGTTTAAGTTCGCAAACCCGTATGCATACTTGACGTCGATATTCGGTAAACTTGTTTTGGCCGTAACTTCTTCATCCCAACTCGGATTTACCTCATTCTTTTTGCATTTTATTCCTTATTGAATTCCCTTCAAAATGGATATAAGAATTGTTGAATTTGGATGAGTTAATATTGGTATTTGTCCTGTCTCTTGTTTTTTAGTGTTTGATCCGTTTCGTTGCACTTGTTCTATTCTCTTGGACTTGGGCACTGAGATTCTTAGAGAAATCCTATTCTAAGCTATTTTGTGGCTGTTACAAGAGTGATGTTGGTGAATCACAAAGAATGAAGTTCGAGAATGGATAGTAGTTCACATTTCTATATATTCTTGAGTGTTCACAATCATCTCATGTGAACTATGGTGCATAGTCGTCAATGACTTTGTATGTTCTTCTTTGTTATGGAAATATTTTTATACGCTTTTGGTAACCACTCTTGGTATAAATCCGTGCGAAAAAGATTGATTCTACCTTCTAAGGGCAAAGATTGTTATTGCAGTATTAATCTTTATGATTTTGTGATATTGCAATTGTTTATGGGATATGTATTGTTTGCATCCGTGAATTTGAAGGTCCCATATGTTGTCAAAAGTAAAGTCGTTCATAAATTGGTATTCATATCAATGAAAGGACGAATGGACTTTTGACAAATACAAAAGTTATGCCCATGCAGTCATTTATTTTATGGAAAATAGGGTAAAATCTTTTGTGTGACAAGGAAAAAGTCTATTATGTCATTATGCATATAGTGATGGAAATATAGAATAGATTCTTGTATGTATTCCGCGGTATTGATCTTCTTTGATCCATTCTTTTTGTATTACCGTGAAGGCTCCATTGTGTGTCTTATGTTGAGCACGATACAACTAAGTCGATTATTCTTATTGGCTTTGTTGGTTGTTCCATAAGATGCTATATGTTGAGCATTATGAACTAAATTAATCATCTTGGTTGGTTATTTAGTTATTTGCTCCGAAAGTCTTCTTTTGTCGAGTAAAACTTTTGACAATTAAATTGATTACCTTCGTGATTAGTTTGGTTGTTTGTATTCCAATTAGATTAATTATGGGTTCTCTTGTAACTAGTCTAGTTGAGTTTTCATATATTCCACAAGTTCTTGTGTTGAGTATATGAACGGCTATACTAACTATGTTCTATTGGTTGATGTAGTAGTATATTCCGTAAGGTTTTCCTAATGTTGAGTATGTGAACGATTAAGTTAGTCATCCCCGTATGATTACCGTAGTCGTAGCTCCGTAAGTTTATTTATGTTGAGCAAAATCAATTAATTTGATCACTTTTGTGGTTTGATTTAGTTGCGTATTCCGATTAAATTAATCATGGGTTTCCCGGTGATTAATTTGATTGGGTTTTGGATATAGAAAATCATTTTCCTATGGTTTTTGGTGTCCAATTAAAAATCCTTCTTTTCTTTCGAAATTAAGGTCGCTCTTGTTTTTCTTTCGGGAATGACATCAAATGGGGGAGAGTTATTTTGAACTTGTGCTTAATGGTAATATCTTGCGGGGTATGCGGCTGTGGAATTTTATAGGGGTTATCTTGTATCTTAAAACTCCTTGATGAATGCATTTAGCTTCGGCTTTATGATTGCATCTAAATTAAGTTGGTATGTATTTTTTCTTTTAGTCTATGAAATATCTCTTGTGGAAATTTCATTATGATCTCGTTCTTTTACCTTTGCCAATTTTATTGACAAAAAGGGGGAGAAATAATGTAGTTCACACTACAAATACATATGGTTTTCGGATCACTGTGTAAGGGGGAGTGGTTTCCATGATCGAGATGGAGTATTAACTAAGGGGGAGTGATACATATCACCATAGTATTGTTGTTAAAGTAGTGATGCAATTGGACTTTGATGTTACATAATGATACTATGACACTGTATAATAATGATCGAGAATCTCGATTTCTCTCATTGTTATAGCTACAGATTTTCAACAATGGTAGTGCTAAACTTACAACCTTTGAGATCATTGGAGTACTTGGAAGGACGAAGATTTCAAGGAACGTTGAAGATTATACTATGGAATAGGAGACACTAAAGTTTATCTTTTTTGTATTCCATATGTATTAATAGTTTTGTCACTAAAATTGACAAAGGGGGAGATTGTTAGAGCATAGATCGGTCGACCTCGCATGCATTGCTATATCAAGCATGTTTGTCAATGTTAGTGATCAAAACTATGAGTCTTGATTTCTAGTCTATTATAGCTAAGTCTCGGACTAGGATAGAAAAGTGTAGTTGAGCTCAAGGACTTCATGGCGTTTCATCATACAACGACGAAGATCTATTCAAGGAACCGTGGAACTTCATTAACAAAAAGGTATGTGGAAACTTGAACTTATCTATCACTCAAAAGTTTATCTATTCTATCTCCTACTTCTTATGAGACAAAAAGTTGTATGCTATATAGACTGGATCATACACATTTGACATTTCGAGCTGAGTATTCACTACTTATATTTTTCTCGAAATCGTGTGTTGGTAAAGCGTTTCGCTTTGATCAAGTTTATCTTCATCTAGTGACGAAAGTCATGAAAAGTTTCAATTACTTTGAGAATTGCTCTGACGTGAAACGGTCTGTGAACAACGGCTATATAACGTCCTCTGAGAATGTCTCAATGATTGGAATGAGAGTTTAGATTACATAACCATGTATTCCTTAATCCGAAGTTTTCGAACTTTGTTGATTGAGAGAAACCGGAGGAATTGGCTTTGCCAAGTCCGCGAAATCAGTCCCCGAACTGACGGAAGTTCTCTTGCCGAGAATTTCTGTTGGGATTTTCCAAAAACTCGTTTGCGTGTTTAGTCCGCGAACACAGTCCGCGAACCTAGTCCGCGAACTGGCGAAAGTCTTTTTGCCGAGATTTTCTGCTGAGTTTGGAAAACTCTGCCGGTTTCCTTAAGTCCGCGAACTTGTTTGTGAGCATAAGTGGTTATGATCTAAAGATGTGCTCTGAACATGAAACTTAAATTACTAAGGAATGCTTTATGAAAACCGTGGCTATAAGCCGATTCATCGAATCGAATCATCTTTGTTTCAATTGTGTCTTGTGTAGTTACATAAGATATCATAGCAATTGAACAACTCTATAACTAGTTTATTTGAGTCAATTGAACTAGTTATGGTGAAGAAGAACTAGGTTAATATGAATTTCTCATATGGTTAACCTTTTGGGTTACTATGTTGAACCAACATACATGTACAAGTTTGGGCACGGTTTTCACAAACCCAGTAAACGTATACCCAAGTGTGTGTGACAATCTAAGTTTCGATCTAACGGTTGAGAAATATTAGCTTGAATCTAAATCAGGTTTTCATCTAACGGTGAATATGAATTTCTTTGTAACTAAGGAAAAACCCTGATTTGAAGGCTATATAAAGGAGACATCTAGCATTGTGCAAAACTAATCCCCACACGTCTGTGTGATACTAGTGCGCTCGCTAGAGTCGATTCTCCTTTAACCTTTGGTTTTCTTCTCTAAAACCAGGTTAACGACTTAAAGACTTCATTGGGATTGTGAAGCCATACCGATACTACTTTTATCGTAGTTGTGTGATCCGATCTTGCATTTTCTATCGTACGAGTACAATCTATTGATTGGCTTGAGGTCGTAAGAGTTCTCCGATAGGCAAGATAAAGATCTCACAAACATCTTCGTCTCAATGTTTGTGATTCCTCGACAAATCGCTTGTGTAGTTAAGAAGGATTGTTGAGAGGTGATTGATTAATCTAGGCTGTTCTTCGAGAATATAAGACAGGATTATCAATTGGTTCTTGTTCACCTTGATTTTATATCTTAAGACGGAACTAAACCTAGGGTTTTCTGTAGGAGACCGATTTATCCTTTGATAGACTTTTATGTGTGAGACATATTTGTTTATTATCAAGTCTGTGATTTGGGGTTGCAGAAACTCTTAGTTGTGGGTGAGATCAGCTAAGGGAATCAAGTGCGCAGTATCCTGCTGGGATCAGAGGTGTAGGAGTACAACTGTACCTTATATCGGTGGGAGAATGATTAGGGTTCAACTATAGTCTCGTCCGAAGTTAGCTTGGAGTAGGCTAGTGTCTGTAGCGGCTTAATATAGTGTGTATTCAATCTGGACTAGGTCCCGAGGTTTTTCTGCATTTGCGGTTTCCTCGTTAACAAAACTTCTTGTGTCTGTGTTATTTTTTTTTTCGCATTATATTTTTTACATAATTGAAATAATACAGGTTGTGCGTTAAAGATCATCAATTGGAAATCCAACCTTTGGTTGTTGATTGATATTGATTGATCCTTGGACATTGGTCTTTGGTATCGTCCAAGTTATCTCTCTTTGATAAAGACTCGCAGATTTCTGTTTGCTTGAGTAAAGATCAAATCGAGAGATTGAGATATAAACTCTTTAATATATCCTTTTATTGATTGAGTCTAACTGTCGAGTTGATTCTCATAAAAAGTATATTGGAGTTTGTCCATACAGATTGCTAAGCGAAATATTGGGTGGTGTTGTTAGACCCCCGCTTTTTAATATTAAATGCAGGGTTTTATAATTTTAGCTCTGAAATAGAAACCACCATCAACATTAAGTCCCCTGCTTAACACGTAACAGTGGCATTATTTCAGGGTAAGCATGAGATGGTGACAGACGAGGATAAAAAATTGAAAAGGCAAGACATGCGGGGATTACCAGGAAAAATTCGATGGACCTTCGGCAAAGGGGCATGAAAAGTATGTGATCCTTGTGCCGACGTGAATCTGGATTGGCCACGAAATACTGGTGCTACGGAGTGTTGGCGCCGTGGGCCAATCATCCCCCTTTGACCGATGACCCCGCACTGACGCTGCGACCTTAGCCCAGGGTTTGGCTCGGCGACCCGTCTGCCCTTTTCCGTGCATGAATCCAACACAGATTCCTTTTCCCATTTGAATCCTCAAGGCGTTGTGCCTATAAAAGGCGTTGTCCATCTTCTTCTTTTTCGCTTCATTGGCTTTGTTTCTGTGTCTTCGTGCTAGAAGCAACAGTACATCAGTCGTGAGCTGATCAGTGGAAGGAACAATAGCAGTAAAAGAGGGCGAGCATATTTCAGGTATGTGTTCTAACGTCTCTTCCCTTTTGTTTTCTCTTCTGTGTTGGTGTGAACCCTAGACGTAGGCGTGACTTCAATGAACTTGCAAAGTTATTCCAATATGAATGATTCCTCTTTGCTAGTAGTATTATAGTAATATTAGCCACGACATTAATAGCAACGAAACCAATCATTACTAGTGCCATTAGCAAGACAAGCAAAACATTGGGCGGGTGGCCGCCATTTGCTCCTTCCTTCATAAATCCTAGCCTTAGTTTTTTTTTTGCCGTGAGCATAACTCCCGCGGCAAGATACAGTTTGGCTGAGAGCATATTTCCTGCGGCAAGACATGTAGTTTGTTTGAGCGAGCATCAGTCCCCATTCCTTTTGGCCGTGAGTGTCATGAGATGTGTCCAAAGAAAATCTTTCCGTGGAGAATTTGTTGTTGGCTCTTGATCATTAGTGATTGTACACAAAATTTTTGACAAAATCCTCATGCATGGTTTTTCTTTAAAGTAGTAACTCTTTTCCTGCTTTGCTCCGTTGTAGTTACTCCAAAAGTGAAAAAGTAGCATAAGGAATTCTTGTTAAGATGTCACCTAGAAATGGTCCTGCCTCCGTGTCGAGAAATGCTAGCAACTCCAAAGACAAGCAAAATATAAATGATGAATTCTTCACAAGGTCTTGTACAGTCATGAGGACCCATCCCAAACATGTGGAAACCTTTCTAGGTCCAGTCGGTCTATCCAGGGCGTGTAAAAGGTTTTGTTTCCAGAAGAAAGAGTACGCAGCTTCTCCCATTGACTTCAAAATCTGTCATAGCCCATTGCGCTCTTATGATAGATGGATGAAATTCATGATAAGACGTGACCATGTGAGGGCCAATCTGATTGAGGCGTAAATCATGAATGCCGCCATGGCGTCGGCGACATTTCAGATCAGGAAAGACACTGCAGGATTAATTACTTTTATCTCCAGATGGTGTGCAGAGACTCACACTGCTATATGCAAATGGGGTGAAATGACTATTTCTTTGGAAAATGTAGCCGTTCTGTTGAATCTTCCAGTAATAAGGAATCTTGACGTTATCTTGTCCGAGGAAGAAGAAGAAATGCACGCTACTCTAGTCACAAAGTCGACAGGATATGTTAGGAAGAACTATGAGGAAAATTGCTTTTATACTTGGTGGGTGTCTGAATGGTTCCCCGAGGAGCCGGATTCGGATCATATGTTGGATAAAACGCTCAGTGTTGCTGCATTTTTATCCTTGTGGTTATCCAGGGATATTTTTTATGATGGCTATGGCAAGAAAGAAATAAGACGGAAGCTCATCAAATTTGCTATCAAATTGGCGAAAGGCGTTGCTCTTCCTATATGCAGTTTTTTCCTTGGCTCCTTGTACACACATCTGGATTGCTTAGCAGCAGACATGTATGTTTCTAATGGGTATATGAAGGTAGACTCGTACGTCCATGTCGCCTTCCTCCAAGCATGGTTGTGGGAGCATTTCAAAGATTATGCTCCTAATCTGATAGCTTCATTTCCTGGTACATATGGTGGCTTTAGGATACTTCGTTGGTTGAAGAGGCGTCCAAGACCTGGCTCAAAGCTCATCGATTTCCTTGAAAACAGTATGCAATAAACTTCCATCCATGGGCTCCGGTCCACGCGTCCATAGTTCAGCCAAACGTTTTTGCTTCTGCCCCGGACATGACATTGCATTCTGATGGAGAGAACATGAGTATTGGAGAAACTGTGTTCATGCGAAGCTGCATACCTGGATATGTACCGTCTTTTTTTCAAGGAATCTTTTGAAGTGGTTCCTTATAACATTGACAGGGCTGCTCATCATATGGGTTTTGATCAGGGAATTCCATTTCGCCATCCATTCACGGCTCCAAAAGAATTGTTGCTAGCCGTTTTCGACAGCCGTGTCTTTGCACCTCATAAAAGCCTCCCCTTTCTGCTCCCAGAACGAAAACCTGTGACAACCTTTAAATATAATGTTTTCTGGCAGGAAGAGTCCCTCGCTATTCATCAATTCGTGCAGGATGTTGTGATAGCTCCACGCGGCAAGCCCTCTTCTAAGATTCTGGAAAAACATGGATTGTTGAGGTTGCCTTCTTCGTGTAAGCGGAAATCTTCAAGCCCAAATGAAAACAGTCCCCAGGAAAAGGAGCGAAGGTCGAAAAGTTGCGTGGGCGTCATCCGATTGGCTTCGACGTCCCTTGTGACCTTCAGTTCTTCCAACATGCAAGTATGTATGATTTTCTTCCTGATTTGGCCGAATTGCGTAAATACTCTGAATTGTCGCCACTGGACATCTCTTCCCCTTTTTAACTCAGGGTCTTGACAACATGAACGCCTTCGCCAGACTTGTACGTGGCCAGAAAATGGCACCTTCTGAAGAAAAATCTGGCGATACTGAGCCTTTTGACAGTGAAGAGGAAAACGAAGAAGAAGAAAGCTCAAGATCCGACGGTGACGGGAAAAGCACTTCAGAGTGTAGCAGCGAGTCTTCTTCCAATTTCGGTGGGCCCACAGATGAGTCGGTGAGTTTTCTTACGTTTTTCCCCTGGACTATTTATTTATACGGAATAAATATTCAATTGGTGATATTATAGGAAGAGGTCGCTTCTGAAAAGATGGAGATTCATGGCAATGAAGATGTAGTTGTGACGGAAACCGCACCCATTGATAATCCTGAGATGGAGATTGATCTTCGTGAGGATGCTGCTATGCTTCCAGTATTAGAAACCATTTCCGTGGCCGCGGGCACAATCGTTTCCAAAGGATCCTCGTTAGTCGCACATTCAGCTGCATGTGCCGTTTTTGATCCTCCATTTGAGGCTCCTTTTGAGGGTCATGTGTTGATTGGAGGACTCAGTGTGCCAGCTAAGTACGCGAAGCTATATACCAAAATATGGGAAAAGTATGGGCACATCGCAACAACTAAGAAAATTGATAGTTATTTCTCCTTGGTTAGATGCGTGGAAGAATCCCTCTCTTTAATTCATGATATGTGTGGCGTGACCGGCCGCATCGTCTCTGGAGAAGTAGTCTCAAGCTGAGAATTTCATCAGGACACGTGGGTGAACTTCGAGTTTAACGCCTCCTGGTTTTGTGAAGGATTTTCCAAAATCCAAAAGCTGCAAACTGAAATGGCTGGAGTCCCTTCCGAGGATTTTATTGACCAACAGGAGGCGGAAATCGAGAGGTTATCCTAGGAGTTGAAGTTGAAGCAGGCTGCTCTTCAAAACATGAAGGATGCTTTCTCCAAAAAGAATGGGTTGTGGTTGGACAATTTCCCGAAAATGTTTTTATTTCTCTGAACTTCCTCCTCTTAGGTTTTTTTTTTTTTTTGAAATGCAAGAGACGCCTCTTTTATGGGTTGGTTTTCTGGTTCTTGGATTGATAAATGATTGCTTTATAAGGATCCTTTGAATTGATTTATTTTTTGGAATGGCTTCATAAGTATTTTTTTTTTGAAAGTAAGGGTACTTGGATCAACTAATATGTTGGGATCCGAATTATGAATGCAAGTAATGCAATCGTTTCAGAGAAACATTAAGTATTGCATGAAAAAGGGGAAATATGGGAGCGATATAGAATCGTAGAACAATTGGGTTATTTAGCTTCTATTTTCAATATGGAGCTGACGCATGTGTCATATTTCCAACGAATTCAAATAGAGGAGTTGTGTAATCATTGCTTGACAAAACTTACTCGCTTAAGGGCCTCCCAACGAAATTGAATTTTCGGCAATCCTGGTCGCGAGAAGTCCCCAGTCGTTCTTTATTGTCTTTGTAACATCTTTATGTCAATCCGCAATAACGCAGAGAATCGTCAGTTCCCGTGCGCAATTCCCCTGAATCAATCTTTTCTTGGACAATGCGCTTCAGACCATTGCACTCACTGGTAAGATGATGGATAATTCTGTGATAGTGGCAATATCTTGAATCTAACATCTCTTGATCAGTTGGTGGGCTCCATACCGGGGGTAGTTGGACTGCTCCTTCTCGCACCCAAACTTCCAGTAATTCCAGAACTCTTCTTATAGGCAATGGGAAGCGTGGATGTTTTGAGTCTAGCTTCTCTCGTATCAGGGGATGATGTGGTGGAGATTCTTGTAGGCTTTGATATGAAGCTCTTTTCGAGGGCGGAATCGATGCTTGAGCGGCCATTGATTCGTAAGCGGGCCGTTTGCTTCTACCATGTTGCTGAAGGGTAATTTCTCTTGAGGGGCCTGCATCAGCGGCGATGACGCGAAGTGGCTGGGTTGGACATTGTTTGTTGGCGCATCGCTCGTCTCCATAGGCATCTAGGCGGATTTCCCCTTCTTCAGGTTCCTCTCTTTTCAGTAAAGCAGTTGTGGCTGCGGACTGTTGGACAACTCTTGAAAAATCTGCAAGGGTTTGGAGAGAAAGGTTTTCCAACAAAGCTTCATAGGCCGGATCTTTACTTTTGTGTTGTAGATATTGTGGCGCACCTGGAAAGTCTCTTCCCCTAGTTTTATGAAACTGTCTTAGCTCTTTGTCATCGACAGAATTCAATCCGTTGCTTATCTTCTGCTCTTGCATGACATGGTTACGTGTTCTGCCGGCATCCTCATTTGTAGAGGCACAGATCTTAGCCAAAGATTCAATAGTTTTCGCATCATCTCTGAAATCAGTAGGATCCTTCGGGCAAGTGTTCGCTGACTCTTTCCACAATCGGCTTATCATACTCTTCAGGATACGAAGTGTCTCATTCTGCCGCTTGATAATATCAACTTGGCTTGCAGCAATATCCTCTAGCATTTTTGTCATACCTTCCATGGTAGTTGGTTCCTGGAGATTCGTTGCTTTGGAAGGGTTCGGATGACCAGGATACGTATGGAAAAGTTGGAATCGGTGATTGAAATGATTTTCAGTGAGTGATTGAATTAGGCCCAAGACCAACCAGAACGGAAATGTTTTTGAACTGATTTTTTGCGACTGAAAGATTAATCTCCCACTGTGGTCGGCAGTTGTTTATGGGTAAAAACTGTTTCTGCTGTTTTTGGTAAATTTGAGTGTGTTGATGAGAAACGAATATAGACCTAAACAAATGCACTGCACGGGAGTACTTTAGATTCGATAGATCAATCTGTACAATCCTGGACTAAACCAAGAAATGGTCGTTCCAGTCTTGCTTCGGTCACAAAGTGAAGGAAAAAGGTTGGTCTTAGGGAGGGAAATGAAGAAGGTGTTGTGACTAGAATGGTTAATTCTGAAGGTGTGGCTATTTTATGACTTGTATCAGAATTTGGAACTGGCTTGCGGAATGTAAGCTCTCAGTTCTTTTGGTGTTTTTCTGGATGCTTGTGTTGTTGCTAACCAAAACTCTGTTGTTTGGTCGGAATAGGTGGAAACCTATTTATACAAGCCATAATTTGAGCGCATCCTGATCTCGTAGGAAATGGGAGTGGTTGAGCGATGGAGAAGTGGGGTAATGTGTAAGTACCAGAAACCACGCCCCACTATGAAGGAAATGGATTTTGGTTTACACCCACTACTTCTTGCCGCCACTAACTGCCCTGCTTTACTGACACTTTCTTATAATGGACGTGTGCACGCCGCACGCTGTAAACCGCCAGACTAATACCCTGATGAGCATCCCCCAGTTTGTGTCATGTTTGATGTCTCGAGTATTTTCATGGAAAATATGCAGCAGATCGCTGAGTGGTTCTTGTATGCAAAACCTAGTGTTTCTAATCAATTGTGCGCCAGCTAGTGGCGGATGATCATGTTGTGGCAAGTCAAGTCATGGGACTTGCCGAAGAAAAATGGCGTGTGAAACTGGGACTTACAATAAGCCAGTCAATTCTGTGGAGAATTTGGACGGCTGAGATTGTAATTCATGAGAAAGGGTGGCCATTGATTATGGCCACATCCCATTGGCATCTGATAATAGCAAAGTGGCGTCATTGGCACATGCCACTGGGATAATGGCATATTTAGCGCATGCCAGCGGTGCAACGACATGGTTGGCATAACTAGTGCATGCCAGTGGCACAACGGCATGGTTGGCATATGCCAGTGGCATGGTGGCGCAAATAGTGCCTGACGTAGCCGTGGCTGCTATATTTGGCATATCGGTGTTACACCCAAATATGGCTCGACAACATTAGTTGATGTTGCCATATCAATCTTAATGCCCTAGGTAGCATGACTTAGCTTGGTTGGCGTAGCAACCTTAGCTAAATTAGGGTTTGGCACATCGAAACCCTAATTAGCGCGTGTGGCATGTGGCCGCGGCACGGTGACGTTCTTTATGCAAACGGTGCCATGGATGCATTAAAGGAATTATGGCGGGCCATAATATCAGAATAACCACAGGCGCATGGATGGCCACGGGTGATCATGACATTGCGCCAGTTTTAGGGTTTGCTGGGTCCAACATGGCTTGTGGCATGTTGTGGGACCAAAGTGGCGTAATTTGTGCCACGACCGTTTCAACTAATGCCACTAATGGAAAATCGTGTTCTAGTTGGGATACCTTGACCGGACTCTGTTTATGGCGTTGGCCACGAACAGAAGGTTGGTTGGCACATAGGTGCGCTATTTATGGCATGTTGACACGTTTGGCATGCTGCTGCAGCAAAGTGGCACGTTTGGCGTATTTGGCATGCCGATTGGCACCTTATAACGACATAACACGTTTGGCCTGTTTGGCATGCCGATTAGTGCGTTGGCGCGGCATGGCGTGTTTGGCATGCCATTAGCATGCTGGCGCGGTTTTTGGAAAGCCAATTGGCATTGTGACTATCAGACGCAGTTCTTGCCTCTTTTAATACTGTGGCGGGTGTAGAGCGACCTGACTGGTCGATGGGGAAGAGGGCCGGCAAGTATGGGCCCAACCACAACTCATGTGCATGTGGCGGATTTAAAGCGGCCTGATTGGTCGATGGGAAAGAGGAGGGTCGGTCGAGCATCATGGGGGTGTGGCCATCTGCAAGTGGCGCTGGCTGGCCTATGGCACGACCACACCTCCCTTTGCTGCTGCTCCTATTTTCCGCGGCTCCTCCTTTATCCCTTGTTTTCTGATTTTGGGTAGGATTTTGCGCCTACTAATCCATGGCGGATCAATTGCCTAGTTTGCCAAAGCTTAGTTTCGACCAGCATGGTCTAATATACTGCGCAGGGCGCAAAACCCTAATTTTTGCAAATTCATCAGGTTTATATTTGAATCTTGTGAATTATCACAAAATTGATTGAATTCTGTGTGTTTACACTGAGTTCTTTAAATTTATTGCCAGAGAGCAGTATGCTTTCTGATTGAGTACTTTTATGCAAGAACCTTAACCTTGATACTTTGGTAAATTCATGTTACTCTGCTGCGAGTAAACACAAATTGTCATGTCAAATCAATATTAAGGGTTCAGCCGGGGAACATAGCACATAAAGCATTCAAAGAAGCTTATATTAATTGGATAATACATGCAGGGTGTCGAAATTTACAGAATATCTGGGATTGTTGCTACATGCACCATTCTGGATAAATTTCATGTGAAGATATTGAATTGCTCAATAAATGCGCCAGTGAAGAGGTTGGACACTCATCACTTTTACATGGCTCTGTCTCTTTGCAGAATGAAGGCATATTAAATGCAAGGAATTACAATTTTAGCCCTGAACTAGAAACCACCATCAACAATAAGTTTCAGTCTCCACATACCTTTTGTCGATGAAGTTCCACAAGCTCCCTTAGTAGTTCTTCGTCTTCAAGAGATGAACGCCGTGAAGTCTAAAGCTTAACTACACAATCTAGGTCCTAGTTCCGAGACATCTAAATAGGCTAGAAATTAAGACTCATAGTTTTGATCACTAATATTGACAAACATGCTTGAGATATCAACGCATGCGAGTTCGACCGAGCAATGCTCTAACAATCTCCCCCTTTGTCAATTTTAGTGACAAAAATATCAATACATATGGATTAAAAAATAAATAAAAACTTTGTAGCTTCTCATCCAAATGCTTGATCTCCTTGGCATCTTCAACATTACTCGAAATCTTCGTCACTTCCAAGTACTCCAATGATTCCAAAGGTTGTAAGTTTAGTATCATCGTTGTTGAGGATCCGTAGCGATAACAATGAGAAAACAAATGCTCTCGATCATTGTTATACAATGTCATAATATTATTACACAACATCAAAGTTCAATTGCATCACAACTTTGACAATAATACTACGGTGATATGTATTACTCCCCCTTAGTCAATACATCATCTCAATATGAAAACCACTCCCTCTTACATAATGATCCGTAAACCATATGTATTTGTAGTATGAAACTACACATTAATTCTCCCCCTTTTTGTCAATAAAATTGGCAAAGGTACGAAAACTAGTGGGATCCTAATGAAATTTCCATATATATTCTTCATGACCAAAAGAGAACAAACATACGAACAAATTTAGATGCAATCATAAAGACGAAGCTAAATGCATTCATCAAGGATTTTATAAAGATACAAGATAACCCCTATGAAATTCCACAACCGCACTCCCCACAAAGATATGGCGATTAAGCACAAGTTCATAAACGAACTCTCCCCCATAAAATGTCATTCCCGAGAGAACAACAAAGGCGACCTTGCTTTTACAAGAAAAGAAGGATTTCATTGGATATAACCAAATCACATGAAAACATGAATTTGTATCCAAAAAATCAATAAAATTAACCACACAAGATGATCAATTCAATTGCACATGCTCGACATAAGAGAACTTACGGAGCAACACAATAAAAACACAAAGATGTGGATCTGGGAAGATCAATACTGCGGAATAAACAAGAAATCACTCTATTTTCCATCACCATTTGCACAATGACATAAAATAGACAATTCTTGTAAACAAAAGTTCATCCTTTCTTCCGTCAATATTTGTATAATGACATAAAAGGCATAACTTTTGTTTGTCAAAAGTTCATTTTATCTTTTATCAATACTTTCATACCGACATATAATAGAGATAACTTTTGAACAGGTATGGGACAGTCAAGGTTCACGGACGTAAACAACATATCCCATAACAATTTGCAATATATAAAACCATAAAGATTAAAATTACAAACATCATCTTCCAAATAGCTTAGAATTTAAATAAATAAATCTAAAAACATGGAAGATGAAAAAACGTTTGGAACTAGCTATGTGTAATCACAATAATGGCTATTCCATACCCTAGTAATCCTTCTAAACAAAAAGAAGAATAAAAATTCTCATAAGAAGTTTCCTAGACATAAAGAAGAAAAAACTAAAGACAACTCTAAAACCCAGAGACTGATCACAAGCGATAATCAGAGTTCATGACTGGAATCTTCATGGACCACGACATCATCAAGCTTGTGACAGACAACATCAGAAGTAACTTCAGAGAAGATATCCTCATTGAGAAGTTCCTTGACCTGTGACTTCATGAGAACAAGGTCAGAATTAACCTTTTTCAACTCAGTACGAAATAGATTAATAATCTTCACAGATTCTTCAAGCTTCAGTTGAGTTTTCCCGAGTTCAGTGAGAAAACCATGAACCACTTAAGCAGAAACCATCTCAGCATTCTCTCGATCTTGGTGAGAGAAAGCATACTAGCATGATGCACAGGATTCGAGTTCGTCACTTTTAACAAGAGCTCTTTTCTTCTTTAACACAAACTCCAAATACACAGAATCATCAATTGAATCAGCTGGTAGATTTCAAGAGTTTGAGGGAGACCCCATTCTTGAGAAAGACGCAAAAACAAAAGTATGCGAACTCTCACGAAAGTTTTTGGTATTTATAAGGTTTCGCAGAATTTAGGGTTTCCCAGTTTGGTTCGTTCCATGCAAAGTAGGTACACGCACGAACAAAACCTTACCCCTATCAAAGAAAATACCAGGGGTGACAAAATTGCAAACAAAGAGTTTACCCAATATTTGCTAGGAGAGTAAATCTCAGAACTCGGCTCAAATAAATTTTATTCTCACAAGAGAAAAATTTAGAACTTAGTAATTTTGACATAAGAAATTTCAAAAGAATCGCAAAACCAAATACAAATACTTATGAAAAAATGTTTGTGAAAGATCATCCAACTAAGAGCGATAAGAAATTAGCATGGAAAATCAGAAAAACTTTGCCATCAAGTATACCTGAATACATCTCACTCTTCCAGGATTTTTCTTGAGGGTGAGGTTTCAACCTTGTGATTAATTAACACAAGTATGAGCCTTGAGATCATTAAATGAATGTTGTTTACGGTTAAACTTCTTTTTAATCTTTAAAGGAAAACCGTTATGATGTGAAAAATTATCATAAAATCTACTATTATCAATATATGACACATAGTTTCCTTTCTTACCTGAAGGAATTTGACCAAGGGGAATTGATATCATGTTGATGAATCCTTTGTATCCTATTATTATCATATTTAGGATGTCTTCCGAATCTCCTGTTTTGCTTCCTTCTTCTAGTACCTTTTTCACATCAAGAACAACATTATCTCCCTTTTTCTCATAAGAAGATCCATGAGTTCTTCTTCGAGGAAATGATTTAGGAAGACTGTTTTGCTTTTGAACATTTGAGGAACATATCGAACTGACTTCCTTGGTACAACACAGGGTGAGTACTAAAACCAATTGGTTTAGACATACGAATGTCAGTTACACCTTTGAAAATAAGATATAAGGTGTGTTGAAGACCAACCTGGAATTCCTCTTTTGTTCAATATGTCCTTTTGAATCACAAAAGAGACATACTTTCTGATCACAAAAGTGATTAGAGGGAACAATCTTAACACCATTGTTGGGAGACTTCTTCCTTCCATGTGATGTAGAATTTCCTTGATTAGAGGAAGACACAAGCACATCCTTTTTAATAGTAAGGGATTTTGATTTTCTTTTGAACAAGAAGTTTTTCCAGTTATGTCAGAAGCAGTTGGTATATCAGACTCTTTGGAACATTCTTGAATAGAGAGTTTACTCAAAAGAAGTTCAATTTCCAAATCATCCCCTATGAGTTTTTCCTCATGAGAGTTTGTGAAGGACAGAAAAAGGCGTTTTCCTCAGAAAGGATTTTTAGAAGAGAGTCACACTCATTTACCATACTAACAAGGACATTGACTTTGTGTTTCAAACGATTGACTTTATCATCCTGGATTCTAACAAGTTTCAGAATAACTGTACTCTCTTTGAATTTCCTTTTAACTTCAGAGTCAGGCTCGTCAGTAAGGTAGTCAGGGTAACACTTGTCAATGTATGTCTGTTTCCTTGGAACACAAGGTTCTTCTATATTTGAGATTGACAAATCTTTCTATTTAATAGACTTTATAGAAACATAATTTTTATTTCTGGCGATGCGTTTATTAGAGACAATATCGTCCATCCTCAGATCGCTACAAACACATACTTATAAGGTCTTTAACGTGTTTTCCTGCTCTGATACCAGCTGAAAAAGCGGGGGTTTAACAACGACACCTAATAATTCTTTTGGCAATCTAAGAGGACTTACTCCAATACACTTTTTAGAGAATCAACTAGACAGTCAGACTCAATCTAGATAAAAGTATATCAAAGAGTTTAATATCTAACCCTTAATTCAATCTGCAATCAGCAAATAGAAATCTGCGAGCCCGATTAAATATAAGAGGAGTTACCTTGAACAGTACCAAAGACCAATGTTCAAGTGTCAATCAATGTAAATCAACAACCAAAGGTTGGATATTCTAATTGATTGATCTTAACGCACAACCAGTGTTATTTCAATTATATAACAAAATATAATTCGGAAAAGAAATAACACAGAAACCAGAATTTTGTTAACGAGGAAACAACAAATAGAGAAAAACCCCGGGACCTAGTCCAGATTGAACACCACACTGTATTAAGCCGCTGCAGACACTAGCCTACTACCAATGAACTTCGGACTGGGCTGTAGTTGAACCTTAATCAATCTCACACTGATGCAAGGTACAGTTGCGCTCCTTACGTCTCTGATCCTAGCAGGATACTACGCACTTGATTCCCTTAGTTGATCTCACCCACAACCAAGAGTTGCTACGACCCAAAGTCGAAGACTTGATAAACAAATATGTCTCACACAGAAAAGTCTATAGGATTGAATAAATCTGTCTCACATATTAATTCCCAAGAGCTTTTTTCTGTCTTTTGATAAATCAAGGTGAACAAGAACCAATTGATAAACCAGACTTATATTCCCGAATAACAACTTAGTATTATCAATCAACTCACAATAATCTAAATCGTATGATGGCGAAACAAGATATTGTGGAATCACAAACGATGAGACGAAGATGTTTGTGATCACGTTTTATATTGCCTATCAGAGAAATTAATCTCAAGAAAATATTAAAGAAGATAGTACTCAAACGATAGAATCGGTCAAGATCAGAACACGCAACTACAAGAGAAATAGTTGGGTCTGGCTTCACAATCCCAATGAAGTCTTTCAAGTCATTAACCTACAAGGTTTAGGAAAAGTTAAGGTTAAAGGAGAATCGACTCTAGCTTATGCAACTAGTAACATACAGAAGTGTGGGGATTAGGTTTCCCAGTTGCTAGAGTTCTCCTTTATATAGTTTTCAAATCAGGGTTTGCAATCCAAGTTACCTTGGTAACAAAGCATTCAATATTCACCGTTAGATGAAAAACCTGATTCAACCAAGCTAATATCTTTCAACCGTTAGATCGAACTTAGCTTGTTACACACAAATGAAATGTACCCTCATTTAGGTTTATGAACCATACCCAAACGTGTACACCCATGTTGGCTCAAGAATGGTCAACCGAAGTTATCCATATGATAACTCTCATATCGACCATGTTCATCTTATCCATAACTAGTTCAAATGACTCAAATGAAACTAGTTAAAGAGTCGTTCAATTGCTATATTCTCATAGAAGTATACAAGAACACAATCGAAACAAAATCGGTTTGATTCCCTCGAATCAATTCATGAACATTTTAGCCACGGTTTGCAAAGATTGCATTCCTTATTATATAAATGTTTAAGTTCATGTACACAACCGATTTTAGAAAGTAACCCACTCAAGTACGCAAACGGGTACGCATACTTGAGTAGCCGGAGTTGAGTTTGGTTACGCCAGTACGCGTACGGGTGCGCATACTTCAACATATTCCAAACTCCAGCAGATTTTCACGGACGTGAACTTTCCGCCGGTATGTGTACGGGTACGCATACTTGCCCAGACATCAGTAACCATACTTCAGGTTCCCGGTTTTGGACTTGTACACTAATTTGATTAACACACTATGCTTATATCCAAACATGGTTACATGATTTTAAACTCTTTATTTCAATCATTGAAACTTTCTTAGAGGACGTTATATAGTTGTTGTTCACAAACTATTTTTCGTCAAAGTGGTTTTCACGTTATTGAAATTATCATAATGAAACATTCCAAGACAACACCAAATGATTGTATCACACAAACCATGTAAGATGTGACTCGACAATTTTCAAATGATCTTATTCGGACTTTTGTCACAAACGTAAGATGAATTCGGCCGAAGCGAAAGCTTGCCAACACATATTCCGAGAAATATACAAGTGAGATAAACTCATCTCGAAATCTCAAATGTGTATAATAGAAAACTATATCGTAACACGACTTATGTCTCAATATAGGATATAGAGTAGAAATAGACTTTCCAAGTGATAGATAAGTTTCAGTCTCCACATACCTTTTGTCGATGAAGTTCCACAAGCTCCCCTTAGTAGTTCTTCGTCTTCAAGAGATGAACGCCGTGAAGTCTAAAGCTCAACTACACAATCTATGTCCTAGTTTCGATACATCTAAATAGGCTAGAAATCACTCATAGTTTTGATCACTAATACTGACAAACATGCTTGAGATAGCAACACATGCGAGTTCGACCGAGCAATGCTCTAACACAAACCCATATGGAGACCCGAACATAATTGAAACTTTAGCTTCATGCTAATTTACTTTTATACCAAACACAATTGAAACTTTTATACATTAATTGAAGCATATGAAATACATTAAACATCGTTCAAAACATTTTCAACTAAACTTTTTTTCTATACAATTTACGCTTAAGCAATACAAGTAAACAGTGCAATCATTAAGCTACTCATTTTTAGCTTCCACTTCCAACTTCCATAAATCTGCAAGGAATGTCAATTGGGGTGAGATGACAGCTCAATAGAATGCATTCCCTTTCTCAAAATAATACATGAAAACATGCCAACAAATCAAAGAGAATATTTACAACCAGAGTCTACATTGAAACTTCAAGGATTTAAATATATATATATGTTCATCAACTAAACTCACAATCTATCAAATCCTCTTAAATGCACGAGTATCCTCGGTTCGTGCCTCGCCTATCCGTGTATCCTCGGCACGGGACCGCTAAACTCACTTGCACGAGTATCCTTGGGTCGTTCCCCACCTATCCGTGTATCCTCGGTACGGGCACCGCCATTGAAACAAGTATATCCATTCATTTATAAATCAACAATACTTTTGCACGAGTATCCTTGGGTCGTGCCCCACCTATCCGTATATCCTCGGTACGGGCACCGCTGTCCGAACTAACATATCCATCCAATTTTTTTTGATTTTTTTATCATACAATAACCATATTGATATTCCAAACCATTTCATCAACAAGTTATAAGTTCACAACTCAACTAACGTTGTAATTCTTTTAAGCATTTCAACAAACACACTAACTTCAGAATTTTATTTTATGAGGTTCATAATGATAACTTGATACGATCGTCTTCAAACTTTAGATAAATATTCCTGATACCATCATGTATAATATATCCAAATTTTACATTAAACTAACGGCTCAATCAAAAGATATTGATTTTACAAACGCATCACAAAATCTAGGTAGATAACATCATTTTACCAAAATATTCACCATAAATTCATATTAGTCTCAAATTAAGAAAATCCAAATCACAATGAAAGATAAGACCTTTATCTATAACTTTTGTTAAGACTTAAAATCATTTTAACATGATTAAGACTTCCTAAGAATATCAAAACCACAGCAAATCGAAACTGTCCATAATTTCAGAAATCATAATCCAAACTAAAAGGAACATTCAACGGTGAATTTGCGTAGGAAAATTCTCAAATTTTAAAAAGAGATACCTAATCATGTTATATATCCACAGGAGAAGTCTGATCATCAATAAGAGATATATATTTATTCAATTAAATTACAGAAACCTAACAATACAAAGGCATACGAAATAAACATCAAAGATAAACACCAAAAGAGAAAGGGTTTCACATTCTACCTTAATTTCATTAAGCCTCTACTGATTTTCTTAATCCTTCTTCTCCAAAAATATCTAACTCCATCTTCCTCTCCTAGCTTTCTCTCTAATTTATGTTTGTAACCCCATTTCTTTTCTCCCGCTTTCCTTTATAAACCATACACTAATTCCCATATTAATACTACTCCTATTAATAATAATGCATCATATTTATTATTTCCTTATTTATTTTTATTTTTCTTTTCATTTTCTATTAATCAAAATGTTTATTTTATTATTTATTAGCTATTCTATTTCCACCCTAACTTGTACCCTTTCTTGTTCAAACAACCTAGCTAGACTAAGGCAAAGGAAACATCCTAAACCACATGGTTAGCTAATTTGGGTATAACCCGAACCGAAACCGTAACTAAAATTACTGGGTATTACAACTTCATCTAACCAGAGTGTATATCTTGTTTATGTAAATCAGATTCAAAGATTTATCTAACGGTGGATATTGATTGCTTGGTTCCAAAGCTATCTTAGCTTAAACCTAAAGCAACCTATGCTTTGAATGTCTATAAAAGGGGAACTTCAAGTAACTGGGATCTTTGAATCCCGACACTACTTTTTGGTATGTCCTAGTTGTAACTAGAGTCGTCCTCTTCCTAACCCTTTTAGGGTTTAGCGACTACAAAGACTTCATAGGGATTCGTTAAGCCAAGTCCGGTTATCTTTCCTTGATAACTCGAGTATCCTGATCTTGATCGATTGTTGAGTTGCTCACTCGATTAAGATATATATAAATCATCAAAGTTCTCCTCGTCTCAAATTTTGTTGATTCCACAAGTTTTATACTTGTGAGGTGAATAATAATCTAGGCTGCACTTCGGGTTTCATAAGTCGGGATTTTGGGGTTAGCTAGACTTTGTCTATTGCTATTGATTTTTAAACCACCTTGATCGAAATATTTTCGATCGTAAAGGAAATCATATACAAGCTTAATCTCTGGGAGGAAGATTTGGTTTAAAGTCTTCAATTGAGTTGAAGAAACTCTTAGTTGGTATGACGTCAGTTAAGCGAATCAATTGCGCGGAGTCCTGCTGGTATTCAAGAGGCGTAAAGAACGCGACTGTACCTTAATCAATGGGAGACTCGATTAGGGATCAACTACATTCCAATCCGAAGTTAATTGGTAGTAGGCTAGCGTCTGTAGTGGCTTAATACAATTTGGTGTTTAATCTGGACTAGGTCCCGGGGTTTTTCTGCATTTGTGGTTTCCTCGTTAACAAAACTTCTGGTGTTTGAGTTATTTCTTTTTCCGCATTATATTGTTTATCTTTATAATTGAAATATCACAGGTTGTGCATTAATCAATCATAATAGATACATCCGACCTAGTTTGTTGGATACGACTTGATTGATTCTTGGACATTGGTCTTTGGTACCGTCCAAGTAATCTCTTTGTGATTAGGTTCACGGATTTGATTCCGTAAACATTCTAATCGCAAGAGAGAGAGAGAGATAACTCTATATACTATTCCTTGATTAAGTTGAACTCTCAGAGTTGTATTGAGTTTGTCCATACAGATCACCTAAGAAAAAGTTGGTGATGTATTTGGTAGCCCGCGTTTTCATTTGAGATACATATTTCGAAGTCTTCAAAATGAAACGTGTGTGCAGTTGTTGATGGTGGTTTTTAGCTTAGGGTTAAAATCGTAAAACCGCAAATCTGATATGACGTCACTATGACCATTAGCACATTTATTGAATCGATCAGCATGCCTACGTAAGAATTACTGGGGTACCTTTTTTTTACATGGGTCATGTTCCACGGCAGAACCCTTAACATTGACTGACATCATCTATGCCAAACCCTAATTCTCATGCTACCGTGACAAGGCATGCCAACCATGCCAGCCGCACCACTGTGCCAATGGCATGCCATGCCAGCCATGTCTCTGCGCCAAGGCATGCCAGCCGCACCACTGTGCCAATGGCATGCCATGCCATCCGCACCACTGTGCAAATGGCATGACAACCACCTTGTCGCGCCATACCATGCTGGCCTTCCCTATGCGGCTACCAAAACGAAGGCGTGCGACGATCAACGGCCACCCTTCCATCTTAGATGCAAATCTTAGCCGTCCAAGGTCGCCAACCAACGCATGGTAACCTTGTCCCAACGCCAAAACCTTAGTTTTGGCCACGCCCAAACCGCGCCAAGGCATGCCGGCCATGCCACATGTGCCACTGGCATCACAGCCACCTTGCCGCGCCATACCATGTCGGCCTTCCCTATGCGTCTACCAAAACGAAGGCGTGCGACGATCAACGACCATCCTTCCATCTAAGATGCAAATCTTAGCCGTCCAAGGTCGCCAGCCAACGCATGGTAACCTTTGGCCCAACGCCAAATCCCTAGTTTTTGGCCACGCCTAAGCCGCGCCAAGGCATGCTGGCCATGCCACATGTGCCAATGGCATGCCAACCACCTTGTCGCACCATACCATGCCGGCCTTCCCTTTATGGCTTCCAAAACGAAGGCCTGCAACAATCAACGACCACTTTTTCATGTAAGATGCAGATCTTAGCCGTGGTTAACAACTAAAGCATGGCAACCTTTGGCCTTAGTTTGGTCGCGCCTAAACAAAGCGAAAACCCTAATTTTGGCCGCGCCTAAACTAGGCCATATTAAAACCTTACCGATCATGCTTTCATGCCACTGGCTACCAAATGAAGGGTTGCAATAATCAACGACTACCTTTCCTCTTAAGATGCAAAATCTCGACCGTCGAAGGTCACTACCGAGCCGGCAAGTCTCCCAATCTCAACTTGCCAGACAACAACAACATGCTACATGTTTTCCACGAAAACACTCGAGACATCAACACATGTCACAAACTGGGGGATGCTCATGGGGTATTGGTTTGGCGGTTTACAGCGTGCGGCGTACACTACGCCCGTTATAAGACAGTGTCATAAGGATGAGGCAGTTAGTAAATACAGGGAGTAATGGTGAAACACTTCTTTTATGGAACATCAATTCCAGGCGTTACCGGTTACCACCTCCTCCCATTTACTCATCCATTTTCCATTTCTTACAAGACCAGAGTACGTTTCACTTCGACTTGTATAAATAGGTATTACCTATTTCCACCGAACAACAAGTTCTGGTCAGGAGCATACAACACTCAGAAAATATTTGCTAGCTTTCCATCTGTTAGCTTCCCACTTTCTGATACAAGTCGAAACAACTACTCTTCCAGAATCAACTATTCTGGTCTCAACACTCTCTTCGCTTCCCTCCCCAAAACCAACCCTTCTCCTTCACTTTGTGACTGAAGCAATCTGGAACGACCATTTCTTGGTTCAAGATGGATTTGTACAGATTGATCTCTCGAATCTAAAGTACTCCCTTGCAGTACATTGTTTAGGGTTTAAATTCGTTTCTCACCCACACACCCGAAATTACCAAAATCAGCAGAAATCGTTTTCACCCTCAAACAATTGGTGAACACAGTGAGAGGTTGATCTTTCGGTCACGATGTCAATTTTCAATCCTCGAGCTCATACCTCGACCCAGACGACAGGACAGTAGGATCAAACGATCCGCTCAGGAATCGACGACTCAGCAACAAGGCGGCTCGATTACCAGTCGTGAAACGACAAGGGTCGACTGGGGACTTCCGAGGGGTTAGAAGCGTACGATCCGCCCAGGTATCGGCGACACGACAAGGAATGATTAGGTACTTTCCACAATCATGACGATGTTTCCCACGAAACTCGGTCTTACATCCGGAAGATTCCTTTTTCACCAGAAGATCCGAAAAACCGAGTAAGTCTTGCTAGACAAAATACATGGTCTACTACCTCAAGTCTTCACAGGGGAAACAAAAACCAATAGCCATATTTTCCCGTGCTTCATGCTTTCTACTATCGCACAACATTCATAATTTCATGACTCTCCTGGGGTACTCATGACACTTATGTTCATAACCAAAACATCATTATTCAAAAACGATTCATTCTAAATAATAATTCAAAACCCTCAAGGTAACATTTTTCTATCAACCCAAAAATCCAGGAAATCAAAACCATAAACTAGGCGTTTCATTTGCCTTTCGAATAAAAAAACCTAAAATAAGAAGTTCAGAAGACATAAATGCGTTCAAAGAAATTTTTTCAACAATGACTTGCTCTTCTTGGCAAGAGCCTCCTTCATGCTTTGGAGAGCCTCCCTCTTCAACTTCAGATTCCTGGACAAATTTTCGACTTCGACTTCCGCTTCCTGCTTCTTCACCATATCCGCAGAAGGACCTTCGACTGTTTCGGCCAGCAACTTTTCAACCTCAGAGAAACCTTCAACGAACCAAGGAACATTGGACTTCAAGTTTACATACACGTCACGATGGAACCTCCAGCTCGAGACTACATCCTCAGAAACACTATGACCGGTCACGTTGCACATGTCGTCAATCGAAGACAAAGCTTCCTCCACACGCTTAACCAACGCAAATCGACTAGTGATTTTCTTGGTCGTGGCAATATGTCTGTAGCTTTCCATATCTTAGTGTATAGCGCCGCTTGTTTGGCTGGCACGCCAAATCCACCGATCAACACATGGTCCGGATAAGGAACCGGGTATGGAGGGTTGAAAGTGGTGCCCGCGAATGCATCAGCGACCGGCAAGGGATTCCTAACGACAATTGCACCTGCGGCCACTGGAGTACTCTCCGTTGTCTGAGTCACAACGACGTTTTCATCTTGATCATCATCCATTTCAAGGTCGCCCGGTGCGGCTGTCACAGTTGGAGACAAAGATGTATCTCCACCAGTCTCCGTCTCAGGGCCATCTTCAGAAACGACTTCTCCCTATGATATCACGGATTAGATATTTTCCAAAGGGAAAGGAAGAGGGGAACGAAGAAAAAACAGAGACTCACTGATTCGCTTTCAGACCGACTAGATGAAGATTCAACACTATTGTCGGAAGAAATACTCTCGCCATCACTGGACTCTGAACTTTCATCCTTCTTGGGTTCTTCATCACCATGGATTGGCTCAGCACCGCCACCCTCCGTATCGAGAAACGATGTTTTCTGACTGCTTGCAAGTTTGGTAAAGGCGTTCACGCTGCTGAGACCCTAGGTAAGATACAAAGACGGATACTCAGAAAATAAACAAGGATATACGCGATCCAACTAAAATTAAGAGGAAAATCATGCGTACCCGCATATTAGACGAACTGAAAGTCGGTAGGGATGTCGAATCTGACTGGGAACCATCTGCATGGCTTTTAGACCTTCGCTCCTTCACTTGGGGACTCTCTGCATTCGGGATAACAGAGTTTCGCTTGGTCGAATAAGGATCCCTCAGAAGTGGGTGCTCCGCTAAAACCGCAGGAAAAGGCTTACCGCGACGGTTTTCTACCACATCATTCACGAATCCGTGGATAGCGAGAAACTTATCCTGCCAAAATATGTTATATTTGGAGGTTGTTGATGGATTTCGTTCCGCGAGCAGAAAAGGGATACTTTTACCCGACACAAGAACACTAACATCGAGAACAGTTGGAAACGAGTCTTCTGGAACAACCGGCTGACGAACGAGTGGGACCCCTTGGTCAAAACCCATATGCCGAGACGCCTTATCGATATTGTAAGAGACTGCTTTGCAAGATTCTCGAAAGAAAGAAGGCACATGACCGGGCGTGCAGCTTCGCATGAACACCATCTCTCCAACACTCATATCCTCTTTATCAGAAGACAAAGACATGCTCGGAGCAGGAGCAAAGGTATTGATCTAAGTTATGGATGCATGCACCGGAGTCCATGGACGAAAATTGACCGTGTGCGAGTTGTCAAGGAATCCAACCAGGTTCGAACCAATCTTTGGGCGCCTATTCGACCAGCGGAGTATCCTAGAGCCACCCCAAGACTCGGGAAGTAAGGCCAACGATTTTGGAGCATACCTTTAGAAGTGCTCCCATAGCCACGCTTGGAGAAAGGCGGCATGAATATACGAATCCACTTTCATGTAGCCATTTGAAGCGCACATGTCTGCAACCAGCAGATCCAAGTGTGTGTACATAGAACCAAGAAAAAAGCCGCCAACAGGGAGAACGACACCTTTTGCCAATTTTATGGCAAACTTGATAAGTTCCTGTCTTATCTCCTTCTTACCAGAGCCGTCATCGAAAATATCTCTGGATAACCAAAGAGCCAAGAACGCCGCGACATGAAGCATACTATTCTTCTGATTTGGCTCCAGCTCATCAGGAAACCACTGAGACACCCACCATCCATAGAAGCACCTCGTCTCGTTTTCTTTCTGAACGAATCTTTTTGATTTCGCAAACAGATCGGCGCGCATTTCTTCTTCATCTGCGGACAATTTGACATCGAGGTTTCCTATTACGGGAAGGTTCAGCAGTACGGCCACGCTCTCTAAGGAGATAATAATTTCACCCCACCTGCATATGGCCGTGTGAGTGTCCAGACACCATATGGAAATAAAAGCAACCAAGCCTGGAATATCTTTCCTAATTTGAAGCACTGCGGAAGCCGCGACATCATCAATAATCTGCGCCTTGGTCAAACTGGATTTTACACATTCCTGGCGCATCATGAATCACATCCATTTCTCAAAGGGACGCAACATACTCACACATATTTTAAAGTCAATGGGAGAAGCAGAATACTCTTTCCTCTGAAGACAAAACCTTATTACACCTTCTGGCCGAACCGACCGGGCCTCTCTTTCACTTTCCGGACCAGTCAGAAGAATCGACACATACTTGGGATGATTTTTCCTAATTGTGGCGGATGATGTAAAGAACTCATCGTCTATGTTTGTCTTGGAATTTCCAACATCTTTCGGTACAACAGAACTTTTCTCAAGTGACATCCTAACGAAAATTCTCTCATGCTACTTTCACCTTCGAAATAACTACAATGGAACAATACGAAGAGAAATTATTACGGAAAGTGCATGGAAATTATTTTATCAGACACGGGAGATCCATCCTGGACGTAAGCCAATTTGTTGCCAAGTTATAATGCGCATAGACAAAGAAATGGGGACTGACAGACCCTGCATCACCACCTCATGCCATGGTCGTACCCTGCAGCGGGAAGTTGGCACCCGGCTGAGAAGGGGCGCCCCACTATGGGAACCATGCACACGGCCACACCAGGAAAAGGGAGGAAACCCTAGAAGGTAGGTTTTCAAGGAAAGGAAATGACAGTTACTAGCTCATGCATGCCTACTTTGCACAGTAATTGGGACGACCAACATTACTACGGTATTCACGCCTAAATGTTACTACAAGTTCATGCAAAGCATATCTACGGTTAGGATTCATACCAACACAAAATAACAATATTTCTACAAGTTTATGAAAAAGTACGACTATGGCTAGGGTTTTCATTAACACAAGAAAACAAGAAAAACAAGTTAAAGAGGAAGTGCTGGTAGACATACCTGGGATTCGCTCGTCCGCTTTACTACTACCACACGGCCAGAACACAAAAAAAAAAAACAAAGGCGTGAAATAAAAGGAGAGGCCGACCCCCTTTTATAGGTGTAACACTTGGGAGTTTGGATAAGAAAAGGACTTCCTATTTGAGTCAAGTAAGGAAAAGAGACAATCGGGCCCGCAAAGACAAATCACCACCGTGCCAAGCCGACCGCGCCTTACCTTGGCCCCACCATGCCAAGCCGTCTGCGCCATTGACTTGGCCCCACCATGCCAAGCCAACAGCGCCTTGCCTTGGACCCACCACACCAAGCCATCAACCAAGCCCATTCTCACACTCGCGCCGTACCAAGTCCAAGCCAACACAATGCCTGCGTCTCCCCTTCCAAGATGCACCAACACCAAGAACTCGCCAAGCCAGCATCTCAGTATTCCCTAACTCAGCCAAGATGAGGCATGGCCAGACTAAGCCGACGATTTTCATCTCACCACTTCACGGTCTACACCTCAAATAGGATCTATGCAAGCCGCCAAACACGAGGATCATGAACTCTTCCTACCTCTCGAAAAAGGTTAGTCAGACCTTCTTGACCGTCTTTCCACGCCTTATCATTTCGATTTTTGTCCTTGCCTGTCACCATCTTATGCTTACCTCGCAACAAAGCTCATGTTCCGAGCTAAGTAGGGGTCTTATTGTTGATGGTGGTTTTTAGCTAAGGGTTAAATTCGTAAAACCGCACATCTGATATGACGTCACTATGACCATGAACACATTTATTGAATCGATCATCATGCCTACATAATAATTAATGGGGTACCTTTTTTTTACATGGATCATGTTCCACGGCAGAACCCTTAACATTGACTGACATCATCTATGCCAAACCTTAATTCTCATGCTACCGCGCCAAGGCATGGCAACCATGCCAGCCGCACCACTGTGCCAATGGCATGCCATGCCAGCCACGTCTCCGCGCCAAGGCATGCCAACCATGCCAGCCACACCACTGTGCCAATGGCATGCCATGCCAGCCACGTCTCCACACTAAGGTATGCCAACCATGCCAGCCGCACCACTGTGCCAATGGCATGCCATGCCAACCACGTCTTCGCGCCAAGGCATGCCAACCATGCCAGCCGCACCACTGTGCCAATGGCATGACAACCACCTTGTCGCGCCATACCATGCCGACCTTCCCTATGCGGCTACCAAAACGAAGGCGTGCGACGATTAACGACCACCCTTCCATCTTAGATGCAAATCTTAGCCGTCCAAGGTCTCCAACCAACGCATGGTAACCTTGGCCCAACGCCAAAACCCTAGTTTTGGCCACGCCCAAACCGCGCCTAGGTATGTCGGCCATGCCACATGTGCCAATGGCATGACAGCCACCTTGCCACGCCATACCATGCCGGCCTTCCCTATGCGGCTACCAAAACGAAGGTGTGCGACGATCAACGACCACCCTTCCATCTTAGATGCAAATCTTAGCCATCCAAGGTCGCCAACCAACGCATGGTAACCTTGGCCCAACGCCAAAACCCTAGTTTTGGCCACGCCCAAACCGCGCCTAGGTATGTCGGCCATGCCACATGTTCCAATGGCATGACAGCCACCTTGCCACGCCATACCATGCCGGCCTTCCCTATGCGGCTACAAAAACGAAGGTGTGCGACGATCAACGACCACCCTTTCATCTTAGATGCAAATCTTAGCCGTCCAAGGTCGCCAACCAACGCATGGTAACCTTGACCCAACGCCAAAATCCTAGTTTTGTCCACACCCAAACCGCGCCAAGGCATGCCGGCCATGCCACATGTGCCAATGGCATGACAGCCACCTTGCCGCGCCATACCATGCCGACATTCCCTATGCGGCTACCAAAACGAAGGCGTGCGACGATCAACGACCACACTTCCATCTTAGATGCAAATCTTATCCGTCCAAGGTCGCCAACCAACGCATGGTAACCTTAGTCCAACGCCAAAACCCTAGTTTTGGCCACTCCCAAACCGCGCCAAGGCATGCCGACCATGCCACATGTGCCAATGACATGCCATCCACCTTGCCGCGCCATACGATGCTGGCCTTCCCTATGCGGCTACCAAAACAAAGGCTTGCGACGATCAATGGCCATCCTTCCATCTAAGATGCAAATCTTAGCCGTCAAAGGTCGTCAGCCAACGCATGGTAACCTTTGGGCCAAAGCCAAAACCCCAGTTTTTGGCCACGCCTAAGCCGTGCCAAGGCATGCCGGCCATGCCACATGTGCCAATGGCATGCCAACACCTTGCCGCGCCATACCATGTCGGCCTTCCCTTTACGACTGCCAAAACGAAGGCCTGCAACAATCAACGACCACTTTTTCATCTAAGATGTAGATCTTAGCCGTCCAAGGTTAACAGCTAACGCATGGAAACCTTTGGCCCTAGTTTGGTCGCGCCTAAACAAAGCCAAAACCCTAACTTTTGGCAGCGCCTAAACTAGGCCATATTAAAACCATACCGATCATGCTTTCATGCCACTGGATACCAAACGAAGGGTTGCAATAATCAATGGCTACCTTTCCTCTTAAGATGCAAAATCTCGACCGTCGAAGGTCACCACCGAGCCGACAAGTCTCCCAAGCTCAACTTGCCAGACAACAACAACATGTTACATGTTTTCCATGAAAACACTCGAGACATCAACACATGTCACAAACTGGGGGATGCTCATGGGGTATTGGTTTGGCGGTTTACAGCGTGCGGCGTACACTGGGTCCGTTATAAGACAGTGTCATAAGGATCAGGCGGTTAGTAAATACAGGGAGTAATGGTGAAACGCTTTCTTTTATGGAACATCAATTCCAGGCGTTACCGGTTACCACCACCTCCCATTTACTCATCCGTTTTCCATTTCTTACGAGACCATAGTACGTTTCACTTCGACTTGTATAAATAGGTATTACCTATTTCCACCGAACAACAAGTTCTGGTCAGAAGCATACAACACTCAGAAAATATTTTCTAGCTTTCCATCTGTTAGCTTCCCACTTTCTGATACAAGTCGTGAAACAACTACTCTTCCAGAATCAACTATTCTGGTCTCAACACTCTCTTCGCTTCCCTCCCCAAAACCAACCCTTCTCCTTCACTTTGTGACCGAAGTAAGTCTAGAAGGGCCATTTCTTGGTTCAGGCCGGATTCGTACAGATTGATCTCTCGAATCTAAAGTACTCCCTTGCAGTACATTGTTTAGGGTTTAAATTCGTTCTCACCCACACACCCGAAATTACCAAAATCAGCAGAAATCGTTTTTACCCTCAAACAACAGTACATCAGTATTATCCCACCAAACAAACATCAATTTATTTTGATACTTATTCGCATCAATATAGTACATAGTACACAGTAAACTAATGGAATTTATTGACAATAATTTTAGGACCATGAGGTAGCTTTTGATAAACTTTTTAAACTTCGTACCTCATGGTTTTTGAGCAGCGGTATCTTGCTCAATTTTTGTTGATAGATGAACCTGAGATCTGGCGAAATCCGGACTGGAAAGTAGGTTGAAACTATTCTATTCATTCGAACTTGATTGTGTCATTGACAAGTAGTCCGGTTCTATTATTAGGTGTTTTTTTTATTTCTTTCTCACCTAATAACTTGAGATTGTGATATTTATATTGAGAAATTTAGAGAAGTAAAATAAGAATTCGAAGGATTTCTGGTTCTATTATTAGGTGTTTTTTTTTTTATTTCTTTCTCACCTAATAACTTGAGATTGAGATATTTATATTGAGAAACTTGGAGAAATAAAATAAGAATCGAAGGATTTTTAGTGATTTTTTATTTTGTTGAAAAGATTTAGTTTCGCGTGAGTTGAATGTTCAAAGGAAGGTATTATTCATAATGTTGAAAAACCTTGTCGTTTTTTGGCTGTTGTAAAATAATTGATTTCGTTGGAACTTGAGACAATTATTGAATATTGAGACCATCGTCTTGTGTATCTCCGAGATTCTCTTTTCCCACTATGAGTAATCGAGTTTACCCGCCCATGATCAAGTGTGTAATTTTTCCAAGTCCCGCACTAGACTTGCTCTAAACAATCTATAAAAAAAATATTCAAATGAAATAGCCATGTAACGTCAGTCCTGGTGCTTGTGCTAATTTGGCCAAGGCTCTTAATATGAATATTTTTTCTGACTCTATTACTTATTTAAGAGCTCCCCTCCTACTAGGACTGAATAAGTAGAAATCTTTTAATCCTATTGTTCAATCGTTTGAATTTCGATCGAATAATAGGAGTAGTTATTCACTAAATCAAGCTGGAAGAACCGTTGTAGTTACGTTTGTACTTAACTCTCTTCCAACTTATCAAATCGGTGGTTTCAAAATCCCCAAGAATTTAATTTCAAAATTAGACTCTCTTCAAAAGAATTTCTGGTGGGGCATAAAGGAAACAAAGGTATTTGTCCCATTTCTTGGATGAGTCTGTGTGTTTCTAAGTCTTTAGGTGGCATGGCCTTTAGAAATTTTGAAAATTTTAATCAAGCTTTAATAACAAAACTGGCTTGGAAAGTTTGTAATGAGTCAGGTGATCTTTTAGTAGATGTTTTGAAAGATAAGTACTCTAAAGATTCTGAGTTTTTGCACATTGAGAAGCTTAAAGATAATTGTTCATAGATACATAGAGATATCTATAAAGGTTTGGAAACTGTTAAATCTAACTCTTGCTAATCTGTTAGATATGGAACTAAGATTAAAATCTGTTTAGATAAGTGGGTATAAGAACTAAACATCCTTCAGAACCTGTTATGAATGCCAATCTTTCATCTTCTTATACTTTTGTCTATGAGTTATCCATTTCTGATTCTAGACAATAGAATGTTAATCTTGTTTGTAGTTTGTTTTCTCCTGACACTGCAGATAAAATTCATGTTATGAATATTCCTAGGATAAGAGTATATACCTTAATTTGGATGCCTGATAATAAGGGCCACGTCTCTGTGAAAAGCGTATACAAAACCCCGATGACTTCTAGAAATCATGGTCAAGCTTATCCTTCTCCCGTTTCCTCTAGTGTTTGGAATAAATTATGGAAAACTAAGATTTCACCGGAACAAAACTTTTCATTTAGAAATGCCTTAGAGACATTGTAGTTTATGTGATGCTTCTTTCGAAACAATTGTACACTTAATTCCTGATTGTCATTATGAGAGATCTGTTTGGTTAATTAGATATTAAGGTTGTGGTTTCAAATGTTATTCATAATTTGTTTTTTTTAGTTAATTAGGTTATTAGCTGGTTTACTGCATGTACTACTTATGCCAATAACTCATCTCATTAATCTAAGTATAATCTCTACCTAGTTATGATAACTACTTGGATAATATAGAAAGACCACTGTGCCGCCATTTTATCAACCTAATAGAACTAATATTATTGAGAGAATTAAAATTCTTACCGATCAATATTGTTCCATTTTCCTCCCTTCAATTTCACAGGATATAATAACTCTTTATATATGAAAACTTAATATCGGGAACCACCTGACGAGGGTTTTATGAAAATAAATATGGATGTTGGTTATAAAAAAAACAAATAAAGCTGGAGTTGGCGGCCTAACTATTCATAATTTTATAGAGGAATACTTTGGAGTCTGGGGGCATCATGTTGATAGAGATTTGATGAAAGAGTATGAAGTAGAACAGTTCGAATGTATGGCCTTAAAGCAAGCTATTTTTTGGGCTATATCAATGGAGTATGACAGTTGTTTGCCAATCAGATAACCCACTTCTTATTAGATCATCTAGAATGACTCTCAAGTGTTTATTTGTTATATATTGGTGGTATTTTATTATAATTAAATAAAAATTTCTTCTGCAAGATAAACCTTTATGGTCTTGTAATTTTGCTAAACGTCCTAGAATTGGCATGACATACCATTTAGCTAAGAAAGCAAGGTAAGAGGGATCAAGTTTCGAATTTTTTATGATGATTTTGCTAAAGTCTGGGAATTAATGAAGATAAAATTTATGTAAACCTTTAACCTATCTAAATAAATAATTTTTTGAACGAAAATGCTATATGACCAGCGGTTTAACAACTACTTAACAGCTGATTCCGATGTGGCCGTTACACATCAAGACATAGAGTTTTCCACGTCATCAATACTAAGAAAACAAAAGGGAACCAGAGAAACTTTCAATAAAGTTTTTCCTTGAAATTACACCATGGACGGGATACGATAGCGGAAGTTTTGATTGATTTTCTTCCTTTAGACTCGAACAATGATGGTACTCCATTGATAGTTAACAGAAGTTTTGATTAATTTCTTTTCCTTTAGACTCGACCAATGATGGATTAAATAAGAAAAATTATATGCATAACAGAGGGAGTCGATAAACTTCATTAATACCATGAAACTTGGTTGATATGAGAACCTAATATTGTTGCTGAGCTTTTGAATTGATTATCATAAACTGAGTTTCATATATTTTGTTGATGAAATATGTTATAATAATAATTTTCAAGGGTTAGACATTATGCCTATCAAACAAAGATAATTGTGATGTCATTTTCTGATTGTAAATATGATTATATATTTTCGAACAAACTTTAAATTACGACTGTAGCAAAATTCTTTCTTCAAGTCCTTTAAAGTTATACGTCAACTCAATTATAAATAACCCATAATCAACTCCCTCATGATTATCAAATACTCACATGTTCAGAAAGAGACCATTCTCGGATTTTGCACCAAAGAGTTAGCTTGAATGTCGAAATAATCTAGACCAATTAAGAACCCACAATTAGGGGATAGTCACACAAATTGGGGTATACTTTCGGTTATATGGGGCTGAATTTTTGTTAAGGGGTATTTTTTTGGGTGATAAAATGTCAATACTATCCTTTACCCTAAAAAAAAAACTAAAAAAGAACCTAAATTCTTTTAACTAGGTATCCTTACTCCTTTTTTCTTTTAATCATCACACTGCAATACCGGCTGGATTCTCTTCTTTTTCTCTCCGTCCATAATTCTTCATTTCATCGACAATCAACCACTCAGCGAAACGACTTCTATTAGAAGTTGGGTGGTTTACATTAATTTTTGTAATGTCATGACTCAATTTGTTAGTTTTCAAAACAAATTTCTTTCAAAAATTAGGTTTACAGCGTCACCGTCGGTATTGGGTAGGTTTGAAGGCAATACCGTTGGTGACTTTCGGTTTTAGTTTTTGCTTGAATATAATACCGACTGAAATAGTCGGTATTGTTCCTGGGTTGAGATCAATACCGACAGATTGAAATAAAAGATTAGAAGGTTTGAAGGCATTCCTGTCACAAGTCAACACCTACTCCAGATGGCAAAATTATGGACGATGAATCCTGTACTCCACATCCTATCCATAATCATTCCGGTACTGATCTTAAATTTGCAATTGCAATCAACGACGAGGATCACACTACCCACCTGTTTCTCTTATCCCTCACTTTCATGAATATGTTCCTTTTGGTCCTCAACCATAATCATCTGTAAAAGCACCACAAATCTGAAGACTAATGTGATTACAAGGAATCTCCCACCAAAGAGAACACCTAGTCTATCTGGATTTACATGATATGATAGGTCGTCTCAAAGATGAATATATGGATTTCCATGTATTGCCTATTGTATAATTTTGTCCATGAAATTTACTATTATTTGTTGTTCTGAATGGAATAATTAATCTCAAAGGGGGATATTCAAGGTTAATTTAGACATTACTAGTATTTTTTTGGATATGAGGATTTCCAAATTACTTCATAATATTTTTATTTTTTATTTTTTGGTATTCCCCAATTTGTGGTAGTATCCCCCAATTGTTGGTTCCTATAAAACCCTAGTTTCTCTTTGGAGATGAATTGGGGATACGATATTACTTAACTTGTAATTTGTTGATTTTTTGAATACGTGGACGATATGGGAAAGTAATTCACTCTCTCCTACACATAGCTTCCACCTAGGATCAGCTGTCAACTCGCTGTTAACTAGCTGGTCAAGTAGCAGAATCGTTTTTTGAATCAAAAAGAAAACGGGTCGTGAGTTATAAATCCAAACGTGTCACTATCCATCCACAAAAAACCCATCAAAATAAAAATAACACAAAAACCCCAAATAACAAAAGTAACACAAAAACTCCAAAGGTGTCACTGTCCACCACCAATCACCACCAACTAGTAACACCATTACTAATCAATGGTAACATGACAAACATCATCACTGCCACCATCCTACCATCACCAACCAGCAACACCATCATCGCCACCGCCACCACTACCACCACCAACCACCACCACCATATCCACCATCAATATATACATGCACTACCATCTCCACCAACCATCACCACCCATCACCATCAGCTTCATAACCATCATTGCCACCACTAACTACGACTACTAGCAACCAACATCACATCCCACTACAAGAAACTTCATCTACTGCAACACGTCGAATGTATGGCAAGAACCCATTTTTTGTGTGGCAACATCCTTTTGCCACACTGTGTGGAAACAAACCGTGTGACAAGAAGTTGTTGGCACACTTTTAATATAGTGAGGAAATAGATAGGTTTTATGCCACACCAAAAGGTGAGGCAATAACTTGAGGCAAAAAGCATTTTTCTAATTTAATTATTCTTTTATTTTCAATTTTATTTTATTTATAAATAGGTGTTATGCCACATCAAAAGGCGAGGCAATAACATGAGGCAAAAGACATTATTATAATTTGATTATTATTTTATTCTAAAAATATGTTGCCACACAACTAGTGATGCAATAATGTGCGGCTAAAAACAACTTTTTTTAATATATAATTTTAATTTTCTTTTATTTAAAATGTATTTTTGCCACACCAAAAGCCTGACTGCAGCAACAAAATGTCTATTGCAACATGTTCGCCAAAGCGTTCATAAACAGGGACGTTATACAGTAAAATTGTATTAAAAAAATCATTTTACTCGCATGAATTAAATCAGAACAAAGAATTCAAATTGAATTAAAATGAAAAATATATGTTCCAGAGTATGGTGATTCCAACTTTGACATAAGAAAAGATTTAACCAATCCCCAAGTAAACAAACTTCAAAGAAACTTTAATCTTCAAACTAGACCTATTCAATGCTAAATCCATCCCAGCCGTCCACCCCCAGGCCTCGCGCTCTTGCTAAACAGATCAAAACAAACACCAACAAGAAAAAAGAACATCACAGATCAAAACAAACACCAACAAGTAAAAAAAACATCATGGAATGTCAGAGAATCATCATGTCTAAAAAGATTGGGCTATAAGAGAAATATTAAATATAACATCAACATGCAAAGCGTAAATACCATACTAACATACCAACAATTATGACCACTTCACATGTTTGTTTGATACAGTCAGAATTAATTCTATAAATTTAAAATCAAGGAAAATGATACTTACAATCATTTTGAGATCTGTACAGTTGCTCCTCAATTCTGTTAGACTGCTCCGCAGGTCTAACGAGTTGCTCCTCATGTCTTAAGGATGATTCACAGGTATAACAAGATGTTCCTCATGTCTATAAGGCTGCTCCTCAGATCTGTTAAGTTACTCTAAAGGTCTGTAAGGCTGCTCCCAAGGTGAAAATAGTGGTTGCGCAGGTATGAAGTGGTAATCTGAAGGTCCTGAAAACTTCCCCGGATTCAAACGTCCCCTGCCCTGAAGCACAATCTAACATACTCCAACATTTTGTTCTCACACATCTTAGCCTCCTCATCACGTGCTTTTATCCGTGCCTCCCATTCTGCATCTCGTTCCCTGATTCGCCTATCAAAATCTTCATCCCGCTCTTTCATTCGTCTCTCAAAATATTCATTTATCTCATAACTAGAGCATGTCGGATATCTTTCAGCTCTTACACGTTTCTTCCTTGTTGTAGATACTACATTTCCATACGCTTCATCACTAATTGGTTGCTGGTTACCATCCTCATCAAACCCATTCTCATCCAACCCTTATTGTTTCCTCATTTGGACCTATGTATATCAGAAAAAAATGTAGGATAAAAGATCTTATCTTCTATGATAAGAAGTGTATGAACCTTACTAGAGCAGATACTTACTATGAAGCCTTGTGAAATTGGGTCCAAAGCTTTTCCAGTTTTTTTATTCACATGGGTTTTAATGAATACATCACCATCAGTTGGTGGGTTTCCTTCATTATCTTCAGCCTGTACAAATTCCATCATGTACAATGAATAATAGTAATTGAAAGAAAAATATGAAAAACTTCAGGCACTATCCTAGCATATGATATTCCAATTCTTGACAAGGTTTTGCAATTTGCAGTTAATCCATCCAGATGGTCAACAAATGCTACAACATGCGAAAAGAAAGACATGCATAAGTACAGTTACAAATAAAAACTTATAATTTTTAGAGGTTCATGTCTCCTTACTTAAATCCAAAAAAAATTGAAGTTGCAAAGTGAAAAATGGTTGTAAAGACCAAATTATGTATGTACCATTTCAGATTTGCATCGAGCGTGGTTTTTCCTGCTCATTGTGTGCTTTACTTGTTGGTAGCTTCTACTCTTGACATTTTATTCGGAATATTTCTTATGAATATAAAAGGCAGAATTAATTAGACATGATGTATAACCAAAACATAAACCCAGACATATAAGATGTGTGAACTTACTTGGTGTGTTGCATCAGTTTCCCAGAATGTCGCAAGATCCTTCCACTCCCCTTCAGTTAAAGCAGCTGGTTTATCTGCAAGACGTTTTGCAGTTGTATCGTGCCGTGTAAAGTGTTTTCCCTTCCATGTACCTTTCTTTCCCCTAAATATATCACCAGCAATAGAGAGGGTGGCAGTTTTATAACGTTCATCTACTATGAACAAATCCTGAAATAGACAAAAAATGATAACTTGTAGTGACTATATCTGTGAACAACTAACAGCTAAACACCTACAACTTTAGTGTCAAAATGGACTAACAAAATCATTGATGTGGCCAATCAACGAGTTCGTAACAATATTTATTTGATAACTCTACAAAATCATTGATGTGACCAGAAAAGTAATTTTAGCAGCATAACTTATTCACAAACATATTAAACCTCAGACATGCGACTTCATATTTTTTTCAAAATTGTTTGATCAACAATTTAAGTTCTTCAACTTAACTGGTTGAAAGCAACAAAAGCATGAGGAACACAAGGAATATGATAACAATCTCAATTACTTACATAAGACTAAATTTCTTAGCGATGTTTGGTTCTGAGTTGATGGCTACAAGCATACAAACATAGAGCATGGTACAAATAAATTTTGTAAAGTAGCAGTACGTGCTGCACATTCAAAATGCCAAACAGAAAAGATTATCATTATCATTATAACGTTTAAACAGTATGCGCATTTACCAACTCTTTTTTTTTTTAACTCTCCTAAACAAACTAAGAACAACACTCTAATCGAAAAACATCTGATTAAAAAAAACATCAATGGACCAAGTCCTAAAACACTGTCAGACTTTGTAGTTTGAGTTCAGTTAAAATTCCAACATCAAAAAAAAAGGATTAGTTAAAAAATTACCCTTCTTCAGATTGCATCTTCAGATCGAATGAAAAAAAAACCTACAAAACAAAAATTAAAAACATTAAAACCCAAATGAAGGAAACCCCGAATTGAAACTTTAGGGAGAGAAAAACTGAATCTGAAATTGACCTGCTATGAGATGTGAAAATTGACCTGCTCTGTGCAGATTCGAGAGAACGAGTTTTTCTTTAATTTCGAACAGAAGATGGATTTTTTTTTAGGGTTTGGAGAGATTTTATTCCATTTTGGAGAGAAAAATTGAATCTGTTTTATTTGAGAAGATGCGAAAACTTCGGGGGATTGAGCGAACTTCGGGGGCTTTTAGTGGGAATTTGATTTTCACGAAAATTTTAGAGGAAAATTTGGCGCTAGATTTTGTAAACAAAGTTTTAGGGTTAAGTTGCAGAGCTAGGAGATGAAGAAAAGTATGGGGATTTGGGGTTTGGGTGTGGAGGAGATGGGTCGATAGTTTTTGGTTTTGTTAACTATAAGAAAACACGTGGAACACCACCCCTTTTTTGTCAAAAGAAAAAAACACACGTGGTCCACAGGAAATAACTTCTTTTCCTTTTCTAATTTTATTGATTGATAAACAAAGCCCGTAAATAAAGTCCATATAAGAAAAAAAAAAGACATTAAAATAAGGGCTATTTTGCGTTCCTCCCCTGTCAAGATCGCTAATTAGCGTTTCCTCCCTGAATAGATTGAAATTAGCGTTTCCTCCCATCGTTAGCTTTTTCATCCATTATCCAGTTTGTTGAGTCAGCACTGGTGTCCACGTGGCAAATTAAATACTACTTTTTGCAGACTACCCAAACTAACCTCTTATATTTGCGTCAAATGTGTCAGTGTGAAAAAAATCCATTTAATCCGACGGGTTCAGTGACGATTAAATAATGAAGGGTCATCTAAATATTTCTTTCACGTAAGGTTTAAAACCAAACTTATATCACTTCACGCGTTGTACCAGAAAGAGAGAAAGAGGACTGAAGAGACGAAACAAATCCCCAAATCCGTTATCGTGAAATCCTCAGGTTTTGATCGATTAGAATAAGATTTTGATCAAAATAAAGATGATTAGAGCGAGGGTTCTCCCGGATTTCAACGATTGGATTTAATTCATGGGAAAAAATCCATTCTGATCGGTGGATGTCGAGACGTTTTGATCCAATTGAGCTATCGGCTCTTCAATTTCATCTTCAATTCAGTGGTGTGTTAGTCTATTTTCACCGCAAGTTGATCTCAGACGAAGAAGAACGCGAGTTGATACCGATTAGTGTTACTTATTTTTTCATGCCGTGATATTATTATACCGATTTCATGATTCATAGGAGTCGGACTGCTTATAAAAAGGGTTTGTTTGAATATTCACTTCTATTGATATGACTTTAAAATTTAATTTATTTTTGTAGTGGTGGATTTTGGTAGATTCTGAATTGGGTGTTTTGGGTGTTTTGATTCTTGATTTTGATATACTGGGAATTGGGGGTTTGAGTTATTTCGCTGATGTTAGAAGACTTGGGAAATGTTAGAATAGTGTTTAAGCTCAGCAAAAATTGATAATTAGAAATCAATGGTGATGGTGGGATTGTTCAGAGTTAATCGATGGTCTGTTGTTAAACGTGAAATACAGAAACTGAAAGACGCATCGGAGCTGAAGAACAGAGAATATGATTTATTTAATCGGAGAAGATGGGTATTTTGGGAAGATGAGGAAACACGTGTACAGTTTCTGCCACGTGTGCACAAGTGTTGACTCAGCTAACCGAGCAATGGATGGAAAAGATAACGATGGGAGGAAACACTAATTTCAATCTATTTGGGGAGGAAACGCTAATTAGCGATCTTGGCAGGGGAGGAAACACAAAATAGTCTTTAAAATAAACTTGGCCTCTTAGATTCGTGTATGACTTTATATTTTTGTTTTTGACTTTGCATTATTATTTGACGTGTTTTACATAGTACATTTTCAAGAAGCACATTTTTTTTTTTGGAATTATGTTGCACGGTATAAGAGTTTTATACGACAAATAACAAATCACCGATTTATATTATAAAATTTTATTTTCGAACGGCGACTTTCGGTGTTCATTAAACCGAAAAAGCTAGTCACAAAATCATCCAACTGAAATTGAACACATTCGGAGCCATAGTTAGCAAACATTGTTTAATCAGTTTTCGACGTATCTGTTTGAGGATTTCGATCTACTATGTCATTTGATTCGCGAAATCTGAAGTAAATTCACTTGTAAAACGGAAAATGGAAAGCTAATTGATGCTGATTGTAAATCGGAAAGGCTAGTTAATATTGAGTGCAGAATTAAAATTACACTCAAGAGAAATTGAGTGTGTCCAGAACCTTAACTGGCAAACCTTGTCTAATCAATTTTCAATTTATCTCTTTAGGGATTTCGATTTGCTAATTCATCTGGATTGGAAAAACTGAAACTAAGTCACTTTTAAGTCGAAAATATTCAAAGCTAACTTTCTTGATCGTAAATTGAAGTTAAACAAAAAACCGAAAGCTAGTTAAAGTTGACCGCAAAATTAAAAATACATTCAACAGGTATTAAGTGTGTTCGGAACCATAGTTTACTTATCTCGTTTAATCAATTCACGAGTTATCTCTTCTAGAATTTATATATACCGATTCATGGGAATTGGGAAAACCGGAAGTAAATTTACTTTTTTTTTTTTTTTTAGCAAAATCATTACTCAAAGAAAACAGTTACATAGAGTTGTCCAACTCGAGAATTGAGTGAATACATCTTGGAGGGTTTTCAGACCACACTTGGTAAGTTTTGGAAGTAAATCCACTTGTAACACGGAAAATTGTTAATTTTAGCAATCGTGATCAATTGATCATGATTGGAAATTGAAAGTAAATTGTTCACAAAGCTCGTTTAATCGATTCTCGAGTTATCTCTTCTAGAATTTGAATATACCGATTTATCGGAATCGTGAAAAATGGAGGTAAATCGATTTGTAACCTGGATTTTTTTTTAATTTTCTTGATTGTGATCTGAAATTGAAAGTAAATTCACTCGAAACTTAATAGGAAAATTGAAAGCAAATAAAATTTAATTGGAGAATTTAAAGTAATGCAACCTATATATTGTTCTGTATCTTATTCTCGGTCACTTAAATTAACCTGCACATGTTCATTCAGAGTCTGAATTGCCTAATAATATTCCTTCCAATCAAACCTAAAATAAAATAGGAAAAACATCAAATAAACAGTAGGGTTCAATATTAACTTTCACTACATGTTAGACGAGATCATCGCGTTCACAATCACTTAAATAGTCACTGTGATCACTATCACTGTCATCATCATCTCAAACGTCTCTATCAGCGTCAGTTGTACTTCTAATAACCTGTTCTCCTTCAATTTCTTTTCGAGTCCAGCTCACGAAGTCTTGGTCAGTTTCAGCTGCACTGGTTGAATGATTATCTGTGTGGGATAAATCATCTTGGATGGGCTCAACTTCCGTTGTGCCCAAATTATAGTGGTCCCTTGCCTGCATTTTAAGTACAATTCGGCGGTTCTTGTCCTTATTGTCCTGGAGATAGAAAACTTGATGTGCTTGCGCTTCTAGAATAAAAGGTTGAGTTTTGGCTATAGTTCTTGAAAAATTCAATGATGTAAACCCAGATGCATCTCGCTGCTTCTTTCTTGACTCGTTGATATCCCACCAATGACATTTGAATAAAACAACTTGGTTTCCATCACGATAATGTAACACCACGACTTCATCTAATCTACCGTAACGTCACTCTACCTACAGGCACACAAGACCGCAGAATTAGAAAAGGTAAAAAATGAAGTCAAAATTACAGAATTAAATTTCACTAGTTGAATGTTTTCAAAAGCATATTTCATGTTTATAATTCAAATTTTACCAAGGATTGCCAAGATTAACAAACTAGTTGCAGAACTGGCTGCTTTTTATTCTAGTGCAATTGCAGTTTATAAGCAGAGTACAAGTGAATTCAAGATAAACCCCATCCTAAAATTCCTCATTTCGCAAATTCGACAACTGAGTTTCACTAGATAAACCTCAAGGATAGATCTTCCTGTACCTGAATTATAAAGTATGGCAATACGATTCGTGAATATGATTTCTCAAAGAACTAAGAATTGAATTTCACTGAATTTCCAAACCTGAAATAAAAGAAAGATTCAAACTTTGAGAATTGTTAAACCTAACAAGACCAGCCGACACAATGAAAAGGCAAAAATTGCCCAGGTGAAGCAATGTACAAAATTAATAGTTGAGATTTGTGGATGAAGAAGATTCACTCAGACAACTGAAGGTGAGTAGAACCATGGAAACAAAAAAAATGAAAGTTCACATCACATAATTCAACTTGAATAGCTGTGTGTCTAATTGACATGAAACCACCACCAAATGAAATACAAAATGAATCCAATGAGTAGGAAATGATTATCTTCCTTCCCTTGAGTTTGCTACCACAAAATGTTAAAAGCCCATTAAAGCACTAATGACGTAGAATTTGATGAAAACAATTTTGTTTGGGGTTTTTGTATCAATTTTTAAAAATTTCAGGTTTTTGTATCAGTTTTGTTTAATATGGAGTTTTAATGGATCCCAACATTTGAACAGAGTTTTTTTTTTTTAAACAAAGTGAGGATTCATTGATTAAACGCTCTAAAGAGCAAGTACAGACCTCACACAGACGTAAAAGACAAATGGCACCGTACTAATGACCAACATACCGATAAAGATTTAACGAACAACAATTGGTAATCCCCAGGGAACTTGCAATCCACACGGAAACCCGATACAAAAGATCGAACGATACATTAAACACCAGTCTCGAAAGGTATCACTAACTAGGTCCAATCGTCAAAGATAGTAACACAAAGAAAGCCAACATAAAAAAACCAACATAAGCAAAGACAAAGCCGCCAACATCAACGAACAACAGCAGAAGGCAACCATAAGCAACCCACAACAACTCCACTCAGTCCAATCCAGATAGCGGAAATATCCGACCCGTGAACCGCCCCGCGACCCGGCTCGAATAGAGAAGCGGTTGGATTAGACCCGATCCAAAAAAACTAGAAAACCCTAGCTGCAAATCTTCGTGAGCAAGAAGAAGAACCATGACCTTTCTTCACCAAGAAAAACTAATCACCACCACCATCATACATGCCGATGATGAAAATCAAAGAAAATCGCAGCTGTGACTGCAACCCACCACCAGAAAATTTCAACCACACAAAACATACTCCCATCTCAAAACTGAAGGATCCCATATCAGATGCAACACCCAACAGTGAAGGATAAACTTGAAAAAAAACGAGAGGAATAAGCAAGAACCAACATCAGCTAGATTAAACCAGAAAATCGAATTCACAACAGGAAACAAGTGCATGAACAAAGATGAAGAAACCCAATCACCATCCTCAAATTGCACAGCACCACCACTTTCAATTCAATTGAAAACTATTTGATTTGGAAAAAACCACTCACTCAAAACCAAAAAAACTAAAAACAGAAGCTCCTAATAGTATATACAGTACCAAGAGAAACTCAAATCCATTCCCGAAGGACCAGATCTAAGTTGGTCCGAGTCAGAAAAACAAAAATAGTTTCTGCTCTTTTTATCGCCGCTGTTTCTCTCTCCTAAAAGATAAGGACAGAGTCCCTTATCTAGAAGGCTATTATTGGGGCGTCACACTCCAATAGAGGGGCTTCACTTGGATTCTTAATGTGCAAAAAATTGGTTATGGGATATCTTAACACATATACAAAATGTCTAGATTACCCTATAATTAGAAGTGATTTTACGTCCAGGTTTCTTTTAATTCCAACCGTATAATTTTATTTGCATGTAATTTTACGTCCAGGTTTGGATTAGTTCCAACCGTAGAAGCTCATTTTACGCCCAGGTTTCTTTTAATTCTAACCGTAGAATCCGATTTTACGTCCAGTTTTCTTTAAGTTCCAACGGTAGAAGCGATGTTACGTCCAGGTTTGGAGATTTTACGTCCAGGTTTGGATTAATTCCAACCGTAGAATTTTATTTGCATGTAGTTTTACGTCCAGGTTTGAATTAGTTCCAACCGTAGAAGCTCATTTTACGTCCAGGTTCCTTTTAATTCCAACTGTAGAATCTGATTTTACGTCTAGGTTTGGATTATTTCCAACCGTAGAAGTGATTTTACGTCCAGGTTTGGATTATTTCCAACCGTAGAAATTTATTTTACGATTAGTTTTTCTTCACACAAAAATTTTGTCCTAGAATTCATCAAGTATACAACAAAATTCGTTAATTTAATTTTTATCTAATTAAATTAAACTAAAATTAACTAAATAAGAGTTAGTCATTACAAAATTATTTGAGATAAGGGGTTTTTGATATTACTTATGGATGACCCGTTTTTGTCCTATAAGGTGACGCCCTAATAATAGCCTTCCTTATATATTTCAATTTTTTTGAAAGGAATTTTTGTACTCTAAATTTGGTAAAAAAGAAAAGAAATTCAAAATAGCCACGCGGCAGAGTATCGTAGATATTAGCAAAGGGGCCATTAACGCTCTGAAGTACCTGATTCACGTTCTTTTAATTCAAAACGAGATGACCAAATTTCATTTTCTGGTTCTGATCGGAATGGCTAATTTTCTTTGGATGTTCCTCTGTTACGTGTTCTTATTGAAATCAGACACAGTGGAAGGATTTGATGTTCGAAAACATCTCTCTACCGTTACAAGGTAATAATCCCCCTTTTGTGTTTCACTATACTTTCTCAATTTTTCTTGAATTTTGAAGTTTGATTAAACTTTTCAATAAAATTCAAGATTTGTCTGTCTTTGTGAAATGTATGGATTTATAAGATTGAACTGGAAGTAGCTTAATGAACACTGAGAGGAGGAAATATTAGGGTTAGGACAATCAAGCTTTAATGTCTTTTGGCTTGACACTCTTTAGGCACTTTGTCTGGTTTGATTGAAGACACACATTTCCATATATTTATATAGCATGTTCCTAAAGAACTAAACAAGTATCTTTATACTGGGCCTGTACATACTCGTCTATCAAGTCAGGAATGTTGCTCTCCGTCATGTGAAATAAATTAAGAAATCAGGCTAGTTAGAGAATATTGTTTTTGTTGCCACCTTCTCTATCAATATGAAATGGCAAGCGAGGTTGGCCTTGGCAATCTTTATCTTTTGTATTTTCCTTGAGGTATTGACTTGGTTCATATGGTGAGCTTACGACCTTGCGCAATGCATTTAGACCCCATGTGATATCACCTTATTTTTTCCAATAAGAGTTTTTTTTTAACCTGTTTGTTTGTTCTCTTTACTGATACAAAAGCTGATTGTGTCAATTGAAGTGGATTTATTGACAAAAATGGTGTAGATAGGCCAATGTTTGTATGTGAACCTAGTTAGCAGAAAAACGAAGTTGAATTATTTGTGTTCTATTCCAGTTTGAATTTAATTATTCTCATCTGGGTGAATTATAATCTGCAGCTATGCTGTTGGGAAAGAACTTGCTAATGATGGATTTGTGTCATCTAGTATCCCAAATGGATGCACTCCTATTCACTTAAATCTTGTGGTAATCACAATTCAACTATTTACACTATGAGATCTCTAGTGATGGTCTAGCTATGGTATATGTAATTTGTAGATTTAAGGAATTATAATAATTTTTAACATCAATGTCTTTTTGGTTGTGTAGGCAAGACATGGAACTCGTTCTCCTACCAAGAAAAGGATTAGAGAGTTAGATAGATTGGCGAGTCACTTGGAAGATTTAGTGAATGATGCAAAAGATGCGGCAGAAAAAGGCAAGTTAGCTCTTGAAAGAGTCCCTGCCTGGATACAGGGATGGCAGTCTCCTTGGAAAGGAAGGAAAAAAGGCGGAGAGTTGATTTCTAAAGGGGAGGATGAACTATATAATCTTGGGATTAGAATCAGAGAAAGATTTGGAGATTTATTCAGTGAGGAGTATCACCCAGACGTGTTCACTATAAAAGCAACTCAAGTTAGACTCTCTTGTTTTTGTCCTTTTCGTTCACCTTTTTTCATTTTCTGTTCGTTGTAGGAACCCATAATAAATTTACATCCCCTTTGTTGAGTCAGGTTCCTCGGGCATCAGCTAGTGCAGTGGCATTTGGCATGGGTCTATTTGCGGAGAGAGGTAATCTGGGACCAGGGAAGCATCGAGCATTTTCTGTAACCAGTGAGAGCCATGCAAGTGATTTATTACTGAGGTTTTTTGATACTTGTGAAACTTACAAGGTATGCATGTGTGCAGATGTTCTATTTTCTAGCTCTATGAGACATCTGATTCCCAAGTTAGATACTTCTATGTGTAGTAAAAATAAGCAGAGTTTGAAGAATGGTCAATTCAGTACCCACAAATCTTGGAAGTTTTTAAGTTTATAGATCTTGTTCTTGGTTGGTACAATAATTTTCAAAGCAGTTTCTTTACTAACCTGGATTTCAATGATAGCAATACAGGAAAAATCAGGAACCTACTGTCCTAAAACTAAAGCAACCCATCTTGGATCAAATTTCCTCTGCCTTAGTGAGTCGGTACCAGCTGAACTTTACAACACAGGATGCTGCTTCCCTCTGGTTTCTGTGTAAGCAGGTAACTCCTCTCTTATTTTGTAGCATATATTTTCATGTTTATAAATTTAAAACATGACCACATAAAAAACGACAAAATTGTTAAAAAGAATGTTAATTGTTTCAAAGACGGTATATTTTCTCAATTATGTTGGTTGGTTTTCTGCTGTTAGGAAGCATCCTTGCTGGAGGTAACTGATCAAGCTTGTGGCCTCTTTACCCCTTCTGAGGTATGATACCGAGGGTGTTCCTGTTGATTTAAGTAACATCTCATGACTAAAACAAGTGAATTGTCGATCCTTACTTATTATTCTTTAATTATTATTATTGTGATGTATAGAAGTGATTGAAAATGCATAATATACATGCTTTCTGTTCAAGAACTAAGCCACTTTGTGGTTTTCTCTATAACAAAGCTGCATATAAATCATGCTGTTTATCTTTCAATCCCATACCCAAAATAAATCGGGTTAGAAAAGCTAGCTTGCTGGTTATAGTTTAATTCGAGCCAAGAGCTCAAAGGGATAAAAACCAAAATAAATCGGGTTAGAAAAGCTTGCTTGCTGGATGTTGCAAATTCACCAGGGGTGATTGGTTTTCTGTCCGTACAAAAAAGGCATTACCTAGCGGGCAATTTTCATTTTCTGTTACTTTTGGTATTCCAATGTCCTTATATTTTCATTTTCCACTGATCTCTTCAATTATCTTGCTTGCCTAAGTACTTAAACCTCTGTTACTTTTGGTATTCCGATGTCCTTGTATTTTCATTTTCCACTGATCTCTTCAATTATCTTGCTTGCCTAAGTACTTAAATTTTTTAATTTTGAACTGTGTTGGTTATCTTGACTCTTGCATACAGTACACTGTGCAGATTTAACATATGCTTTCCAACACTGTACATTTTAAACGGGAACGTCTTTCTACTTTTAGGTTTCTTTGCTGGAATGGACTGATGATTTGGAGGTATTCATGTTGAAGGGTTATGGTAAATCAGTGAATTATCGAATGGGATTACCACTGCTTCGAGATGTTGTTGACTCCATGGAACAAGCTATAAAGGCTAAAGAAGGTAATAGTATACGATCCTCTAGTTACTAATTTCTTAAAAAGCAGCACAATTCTGCTCTGGCAGACTTTGAGTTACTTTCTATGCAATTCCTCCTTATAGCTTGAAATTGAAGTTTCAATTTCGATTAGAGGGCAGCTTGTTTATTTCTGGAAGTATGGCACCACATGTCATTTTAATACTAGTATGATCTAACTATTTATGAAATATAACTTGCATTTCCTTTTTTGCCTCACAACCCCAATTTTCTTACACCCTCCAGTCAGATCAGATGTAAGGTGCACCATGTTAAAGTATATGGCTCATAATTTTCCTTTCTCGGTTTCACAGAGCACCATGTTGCTGGCACTTTCGAGAAAGCAAGACTACGATTTGCTCATGCCGAAACTGTTGTACCATTTTCGTGTCTGCTTGGAATCTTTCTTGAAGGAGCTGGTAAAGTTTACATCTTTTCTACTTCTTCCATGAACCAATTAATGTCGCCTGACCTTCTGGTGCATAACATCCTTTTTGGCTTTTGCGCTAGACTAATGAGTAGACATACTTTGGATGTTCAGAGTTGGCAAGATTAAAACACGAGCAAGCCTTGGAACTACCTCCAAAGCCTCCTCAGAAAAGGAACTGGAGAGGTAGTGTGGTGGCACCTTTTGCTGGGAACAATATGCTGGTTTTGTATAATTGTCCGACCAAACAGACATCCAAGTATTATGTGCAAGTGATGCATAACGAAGTTCCAGTTCCCTTGCCAGTAAGCTGTATCTGTGACTTTGTGCTGAATTTTTCCTCTTTTCAGCTAGACTTTGATATCATTGCTAGTTCTCTATGTTTTGCACTTTTGATTGTTTCTAAATTGATATATTGTATTGTGCAGGGTTGTGATGGTTCTGATTTTTGCTCATTTGAAGTTTTTAAGGTATTACTTCTTATGCTATTGAACTCCCTGAAGTGTCTTTCTTGAATTCACCATTTAATTCTTAATCCTGAGAAATCTGCTCAACTTTTTCACAGGAAAAGATCGTCAATCCCCATCTGCAGCACAACTACAATTCAGTCTGCAGTGCAAAATTAGAAGAACCAGAAACACTCTCCTTCTCTAGTAAGTTGTCCAAATTGTTCTCATCACTGTTTTCGCTGAAGAAATACGAAGCAGTTCTCCACAAAACTAAGCTGGAGTTATAATTTATGAATATCAAACTTCTTCCTCTTTTACTTTTCTTTTTGCTATTTTTGAATTCTCATGTTCGGAACATGTCCAATACTTACAGCCAATTCTGCTATCTAGGGAAGTCCTTGGGGGTGCACAGACAGGCTTATTGATAGACTTGTCAACTGAGAGCTGGCTCAATCTTAACTTCTGAGAAGTCTAATTGAAACAAAATTTTGTAAGGTAGGGGCTTTTAATCATTCTAATGCTCTAGTTTATGTTTTAAAAGTTCGACGACGAGTTATACAAAACGTTTTCTGAAATGTCATTAAGAATTTTGTGTAATTCTAATGCTCGTCGAGTCTTGTTTGTTACTTGGTCTAGATGTAGTAGAACTGTAGAAGCATACTGTTTGTATAGCAATGCAACTTTTGTAGGTGACCTGTTTACTGAAACAAAGTATAGAGCTTCTAGATGATTTCAAAAAACTGGTTTTCTTATATCCAAATTTTGGTGCAAGTGCAATTCTGGAGGATAGCAACAATGTAATAGTGGAGTATTAGAAATGAAGTTTTCAGTTGTATCAAAATAGTATAGAGCTTCTAAGCAAGTCTGAAATCTTTTGGTTTTCCACTTTAGGCCGTAGTACTAAGCATCAAAAAACAGCTTAAAATGTCATTCAAACTTGAGCTCCATAAACTTACAGAAAACAAGAAATTGTAAAAATATCGTTACACAAAAAATTGATCCAAAAATATGAGTAACACAACAAATCCCCAGTCTCTCTTGAGTTGTATTTTGACATGTCAGTGGATTGGCTAGTTACGGTCACTCTTTCCATCTCTAGTCATGGATGATTGAGTGAATCATAATGGAGGCTTCATCATTTCCCGGGTCATAGTTTTCTGAAACAAGCAACAGAACCTACTTAAGTTAATAGGAAGAAAACACAATTTATTTCTAACAGCAAGGGAAGCAACAATAGACAATGCCTAGATGAGAATTTCAGAAAACCATAAAGCTGTAGAGAAAAAAAGTACCTTCAAGGTTGGAAACAAGATTGCTAATGATCCCACCATTACTCTTTTCCTCTTCCATCTTGACATGTTCCCCATTTCCTTCACTGCTAAGAGCTTTATCATGCACTCCTTCTGCTTCACTCGTTTTCTCCTTCCCTACTCCAGCTTCCTGACTGCCATTACTTTCATTCTGATGGAACAAATTGGTTATGAGATTGTTAATGATCCCACCACCACTACCAGCACTCACCTCGACTTCCATATGCTCTTGATCTTTTCTTTCTTCAACATCAGTAACTCCTTCAATATTGTTATGATTCTCCTTCATTTCTCCTTGATCTCCCTCAGCAGTACTAGACTGAAAGATATTTGAGATGAAATTATTGATAATTCCACCACCCATCTCAACATCTACACTACTATTATTCTCTTCATCTTCTTTATAATCAGCTTCAGTTGTTGCTGAAAAACCGTTACTCAATCCTCTTGGTAATCTTGGACTAGAAGGAGTAACCAAGTTAGAAATAAGATGGTTTACAATACCCCCACTTCTCTTACTCCCTTCTTCCTCTTCTTCTTGTTTACTTTGTTCAGTGGATGGTTTCATGACTTCACCATCATCCATTTGGTTAAAATCTTCAGTTCCTGTTTTGAGTTCAGTCTCTGTTATGCTATCCTCCATTGCTTTCTCCTTTTCTCTCTTTAGGTCTTTTTCCTTTTTAACCCCTACAATGTGAAAATGGTAGGAGAGGGAGGAGGGACGTTTATAAAGGGTAAAGTTTTGAGGAGACAGATGTTTAAATTTTGAGTAAGAAACTCTGCTCTGTATACACGTATTTCAGGGAAAAAAATATGTCTATCCAGACCATTTGAATGATGACATTTGGAAGATGGCCACTACGTCCAAACTAAAGAGCTCACCCTCACACATACCTAGATTTGGTCGGTTGAATGTAAAACGTTTTTTCATATTTTAGTACCAGTATCCTAGGAGGAGTCTGGAGTCTGGCAGTTAAGGTTTCAGTTAAAAAATCAAAATTCTAGTGGATGGAAAATGCTTTGTCCGTAATCGAGCCATTTACTGAGTGCCACGTGTCTTCGTCATCTATGGATGATGCATCTGAACCGTCGGATTACAAGATCTGACAAGAAACGAAACGCGGTCGAGTTTTTATTCTCCAAGAAATGAAATTTTGAGTAGCTGATTTGCAGAACAAAACCAGATGAGAATGCTTCGTCCAACTGATACTAAGAGTAAGTTTTAGGGCAAGTCCAATGGAAATAAGCAAATAGTTAGACTTGTTGGGCATTTTCCCATGTTTAAATTTAGCCAATCGGACTTGCCCTTTTGTTAAGCAGAAAAATGAAAAGAGTGATCCAAATGAACATACAAATTTCTTATCCTCTAAACAAAGAGGTAGCAAGTAATAATATTAGGAACAGGATCCCTTGACAAAAGGTTTTGACAAAACCTTTTGACAAAGTTTAGTAACCATGGGATTCAGTGTATCTAACGTCCAATTATGTGAACGATGTGTCACTTAATTACGTGTTTGGGTTATTTAGAAAACAAGCAAAGTTTTATTGCGTGAGTGAATATAGGAAAGAATATGCAGTGGGAAGTTTCAGGAAACAGATCAATGACTTTTCATTTTCACTTCTGAAAGTAATCAAGGTAAAAAATCAACGATTTTCTTTTCCTTTTGCAAACAATCAACAACCTCTGATGATTACTTTTTCTCTTTCTTAGGATTTCTAAAGAGTGATAAATCTAGAACCATTTTGTAACAGTAATCCTTTGTTGCGAACTTGAAAGGAAATTTCGATCGGTAATAAGGGATTGAGTAATTAATCCAGTGTTATGAATAACTAATGAAAGTCCTACTCCTTCCTCCTATGTTCAAGTTTTGGAAATTTGGACGATCCAACATATACTATCTTATTTGGTCAAAGAATTCAGACGATTGAATTAAAAGATTCATGACAAAGGAATAATTCCAAGCTTTCATACTTGAAAAATGGTAAATCAAGGAGATCGGTAGTATGGGAAGAAGGTGTATGCATGCACATTAACTGAAACATGGTTAAATATTTTTCAGAATCTTTCTCCATTTTTATTTTTCCATTATATAATTCCTATATTTAGGTTTAGATCGATGTTTGCTTTTTGAATTTGAACGAGCCAAACAGATACTAGAAACAAATTAGTTGCCATGTCATCTTAAAGGTCGGGCGTTAGATATATCAGATCCCACGGTTCCTAAGTTTTGTTAAAAGCTTTTGTCAAAGCCGTTTGTTAAGGGATCCCGACCCATAATATTATTATGAAATCCACAAGACTGAAAGTGAAACAACCACTACTATTACACAACTGAAATAACCAACCGGACGCACACAAACACTATGCAGCCATGAATAACATGTAACAACACTTGAAGCTCAAGTATTGCTAATCACAACTACTTTATTTTAACACCAAAGACAAGTACAAAAGCTACCATAACAAGATCATTTCAGGGATTTTCGACATGTAAATAATCCCTCATCTTCATCATTTCCTTCATTAACACTTGCAGTCGGTACAAGTGCAGTTGTTGTCTCCACACTTGCATCCTCCCTCGAGGTTTCTGCATCCATGCAAGAAAATTATCACGTCAATCGATTTCCCAGCAGAATATATACATGTCATCAAAGAATACTATAGCTAAAATGAATAGTCAAAAAAAATATCATCCAAAGTGTTTGAGCTCATACTCCTTTGCAGCGGACTTGCATCTGCAACAATAAAGGAAACATAAAGAACCATTTTAAGTTTCAACCAAAACAAGTAGAGTAAATTTTTTTGGAGCTATTAGTAAAACTAGCTAGAAGAAGAAGAAAAAAAGAATCTTACCCACAGCTGCAGTTAGTGGCACAAGAAGTACAACCACAAGCCATTTTTGATTATATGAGTTTGTTTAGGAAACTTTGAATGAAATGAGAGTTTATAGAATTCAGAGAGTTTCAAGTGTGTGTATATTCAGTTCAATCCATAATCAGTCCTATTTATAGCCAAAACACTTATGGTGGACTTGCTTAGTCTTGTACTATTAACTGAGAGGCAGTAGTAGTACTAATTACCTGCTTGCACTTGTACTACCATCAGATAAGCTGTCTATTCACCCAAATATTATCATATTATGTCAACTGTGAACCCTTCTCCCCTCTGGTTCTCTCTCTTTTTCCTCTTCAAAGCATATATGATATATCCAATGATGGTGTTTTGAGTATCTAAAATGTAGTGCCACCTGTAATTTTTTGAGACTAAAACAATAAAAAAATTCTCCCAAGTTCTTTTTTCTCTGTTAAGATTTTGCTTATATCCGAACCATGTTTGTACATTGTAAGGAACATATAGTACTTTCAACTACCACGAGAAATGGTTATCATTTCTTATACGGTGACTCTTTTACTGCCATATTATTGTTGAGAGGTTTCCTAATCTGGAGGCATCCGTAGCATGTTTTTTTTTTTTGAAAGTTACTTGCATTTCAGACCAACTAATTTTGGGAGTTAGTAACCCTTACATCAGTTAGAGTAGAGCCATCCAATGTCAGGAAATTATCTACCACCCTAACATTTGATTTATCTACTTCTATTGCATTCATAATACAAGAAGGTGGATTCTTCCTCCAAATGAGGATATCCCTAAAAGACTTGGCTTCCTTTGCCAAAATATCTGGCACATTGTTTGCAATTCTAGGAACAAATTGAAAACCCAAAAAATTCTGACATAAATTAAAGGTTCTTCCGACTTCATCCAAAATAGATTGATCCTGCCATTCCAGTTGAGAAGCTTTCCCCTTCAAGTAGTCAAAAAGGTTCTTGCAGTTGCCCTCCACTATGAAATCTCTCAGACCTTCTTCCACTGCCCATTGCGCTCCTTGAAGAAGACCTAAGGCTTCCGCTTCTTCAGGGGTAGTTGCTGAGATTGATTCTGCCTTGCCGAGTGTAAAGTCTCCTGCATCATTCCTAAGAATTAAAGAAAAACCTGCAGTCAAGTTCAAAGAAACCCAAGCTGCATCTATATTGAGTTTAGACTGAGACTTCCTAGGTGGCTGTCATTTTTGTAAGTTGTTTCCATCTAAAGGAGATTTTCTAGAAGGGATATTGTCCTTATACCAAAATTCAAGGAATCTTTGTATTTCTAAACTTGTCTGTGTACTAGATTGTTGTTTCTGTTCAAAAGTTCTATTGCATATTTCTTTCCAAATAAACCAAGCCGTTGTCAGCATGATTCTATAGGAAGATTAGGTTTTTTTTTTCTTCATCCCTTCCCTCACAATGTCTAGAAACGATGATGTGCTAGGAAAGTTCAAAGTAACAGGAGATGGCTCTTGAGCCCATACTGTCTTAGCATAAGGACAAGAAATAAACAAGTGTTCTACAGACTCAGCCTCATTACATCCAAAAGAGCAGTTTGGTTGGATATCTTCCATAAACTTAGACAGTTTCAAATTATTTGAAAGAGATCCTTGTAAACACTTCCAAGCAAAGATTTTAATTCTTTGTGACACAAAGAGTCTGGTTGCCCTAAATTGTAGTGGTTTACAGTTTTTTCAGTTAACTTGGTGTACATAGATTTCACTGAGTAAATGCCAGATTTAGTAAGAAGCCATCTAAGGGTGCCAGGCTTATCTTTAGCTATTCTAGTGTTAATAATCTTCTTAGCTATTGGCTCAGGGAATAACTCAAAAATTAAAGTAGAGTTCCACTTCTTTGTGATAGGATCAATCAGATCTTTCACAAGTGTTAAATGTGTGTTAGTAGTGTTTCTAAGGCTACGAAGGTTGTTTTCCAATGAAGCAACCCATCTGTCATTCCAAATATTGGTACTAAGCCCATCTCCTATTTCCCAAATGCTGTTTTGTTCCACCAAATGTATACCCTTGCTTATACATTTCCAAATCTAAGAACTTGTAGTAGTAGTTTTGGCTTTGAAGGCAGAGCTATTTCTGAAATATCTAGGCTTTAGTTGAGTAGCCCATAGAGCATTAGGCTCAATCAGAAGTCTCCAAGCCAACTTGGTTATCATAGCTAAGTTAAAAAGATGAGCATTTCTGAACCCTAGTCCTTCCTTACTTTTTGGCTTGCAAAGACAGGAATAAGCTATAGGGTAATAAACCTTATAGTTTGTTTCCTTCCCCCACAAAAAATCTCTTTGTAAGGAGTCAATTTTTTCTGTGATTTTCTTTGGTAGAATGAAACAACTCATTTGAAAGCTGGCCATACTAGCCAAAATAGACTTATTGAGAATCAGTTTACTGGTTTGGGCTAAGATTTTTCCCATCCATTCTTAAATTTTTTGTTCCATTTTTGCCACTAATCCTTCAAAGAGCTTAATTTTGGCCTTACTAAAGAAGATAGGGGTTCCTAAGTAGGTATCCTGAGGATTGATTTTCTTAATTTTTAAAATTTTACTGATCATTCTCTGATGTTTTGGTTGAACCTTCTTACTGAAAAGATTCCTGATTTCTCAAAGTTAATGACCTGTCCTGAGGCTCTTCCAAAAGAGTCAATAAGAGCAAGGATATTATAGCATTCCCTAAAATCAGCTCTAATAAAAAGAAGGCAATCATCAACAAAAATTAGGTGTGAAATAAGACTATTCTTAGGTGTAATTTTGATTCCATTAATGAGTTTTTCTTCTTCACTAGAAAGAAGAAGTCTAGAGAAGATTTCCATGCAAATTATGAACAAGTAAGGAGTAAGAGGTTTTCCTTGCCTAAGACCTCTAGTGGGTTTAAAGTAATTTCCAGGGCTACCATTAAGTAAGACAACAATAAAGGAGGTTGAGATGCATTGGTAGATGAGGTTACAAAAAAAATTATCAAAACCAAAAGCCTTCATGGCTGAAATTAAAAAGTCCCAGTCTATTCTATCAAAAGCCTTTGACATATCAATCTTAATGCCCATCCCATCATGTTTTACTTTATTTTTCTTAAAAGAGTGAATTATCTCTTGCGCAATGATGATATTGTCAGAGATTTGTGTTTTAGAAAGAAAGGCTGCCTGGAATGGGGAGATGATACTGTTCAGAAGAGGCTTTATTCTATTTGATAAGATTTTAGCAGTGATTTTGTAAGTGATGTTACATAGACCAATTGGCCTAAAACCACTAGGATTAGTGGGGTGCCTACTCTTAGGTATAAGAAAAAGAAAAGTTTTATTAAAATCAGGATGCAATCTATCAGCGGTCGTCCCATTGGTATGTTATACCCACTTTACTTTTGTTAAACTAAAAGATATGAAAGTTATTGTTTGTGGGAAAATGTTTATTTTAAAGTTGAAGAACTTAGAAACAGATTAAAATGTGCACACATGACAACATTTGAGACTCAAGAGTGTCACTTATGTAGTGTGTACTACTACTACTACTATTCCTCTTCTTTATTATTAGCTTCAGTTGCTGCTGAATATACTGAGTGCCGCATGTTGCTGTCTGTCATCCATTGATGATGAACTCTAAACCATCAGATCACATGATTTGGCAAAAGAAATGAAATGCAGTCTGGTTTTCATACACCCAAGAGATGAAATTTGATTAGCTGATTTGTAGAACAAAACCGGATAATAATGTTTCCATATCCAACTTATACTAACAGTAATGGAACTAGATGTACAAGGTTGCTGGAGGGGTTACAAAATTCCACTCCAAAATTCCTTGGAGCTATTTTAAATCACATTTGTTCAAAAAGATTTATGAGTACAGGCAGATCAGAAATTTGTAATATGGGTAACCATTTACTTTGGAAGAGACGCACAAAAAGCTCAAAGTTGGTTCAGTTCAGTGAATCATCTTTTGTTCCTCGCCTGTACTCACATCCTCTGAAACTCTCTTATGAAAAACCAATATGTGTGATTGAGCATAACCGCTCACAACTTGTTTGTGTTCTTGGTAGAACTATTCACAAAGGTCTGACTTATGTATTGGTATGACTTTTATTAGTGAAACCGATCTTAAGTAATCACCTGAGATGGTATGATCGGTTTTGGGATTTTATGTCTGACCAAATATGGGAAAGGGGAACCGATCCTAGTAAGAGGTGCAGTACATCACAAAGGGGAACCGATCCTTGTATCGGGTGCAGCAAGGTTTATAGCAGAAAGGAGAACCGATCCTATGGACATGTGCAACACGTTTTTAGGCAAAGGGGAACCGATCCTATGGACATGTGTAACACATATAAGTTAGGTACCATATATATGTGGGGAACCGATCCTAGTACCTATTCAACCGAATTTTGGAAAGCTAGTGTGACTATGCACAATACTTACATGGAAGGTAGAACCGAAACTTGTTTTGGTAGAACCGTTAAACCCATGATTGTGATTGAATGTTTGTTTGATCAATCACCTAGTTCTTGAAAGTCAGATGAACCAATTCTAAACTTGTTTGGAAGTGTGGAAAATCGGTTTCAAGGTTGTAAGTGTGAAAGAGAACTTACAAACTAAGGATGTCGACATACTTTGAACACGTACTATGAATGTTTATTTCTTTAATTGTTCAAAGTTATTCCTTAATATCTAAGGGAAGAGAATCCCAGAATCGAAACATAAGTAAGTTAAGAATCTTTTAATTAAGGTTATTAATTTCATTTTGTAGGAAAATATAAGAATTAGTAATGTGCATTTACTAATTAGATTTTCCGAGAGATTTCAATCATTATTTTTGGACAGAGCATTTTCAGGAATTATGGAAACGGAATTTGTGCTTTAATGAATATCTTGAGAATATTTTCGGTTTTGGAAATTCCTTGTGTCCAAACTTCCTTGTCTATAAATACTTGATTTTGCCTTTCTAGCAAACTAATCCTTCGTAACAACAGACTTCCTCTTTTGTTGTTGTTACTGGTGTAGCCGCCTATTCGGAGAGGAGAGTAACCTAAATAGGCGAAATCTCTTACGGCCGCTCAGTTTAAAGTCTTCTTTGGGAATCGTTGGTGGGAAACTAGATAATTGCGGTTTATATTTTGTTTTCGATTGATTTGATTGACTAACGGTGGTTGAAATATGATTGCAGCTAGTTTGTTTATGCTTGAGAATCTTCTCTTCTGATATAAGATTCACTCAAACTAGTTCAGAGTTTCGACATGGATCTTTAGACTGTTGTTAGTTCTAAAGACGATCTTGTGATAATCCATTGTTAACAGACTCCGTTCTGTGCGTGATTGATCACAAGAGATTCAAGTGATTGTGTGCAGGTTTTTATTGAAGATTTAAGAAGATTTGAAGACAAAGAAGACATTGAAATCTGACTTGGGTTTATAATCTTTGGTGTGCACAATACTTGTTTCGGTAAAAGAGGATCCAATTAACAATCAATTTATCCTTGTGATAGAATGGATTGATTAATTGAGTAGATCGACATCAACACAATTCTTTGGATTAAGAGTGTTGTTGGCTTAATCTTAAACGATTACTTCGGTAATTGAACATAAGATAGATCTAAGGACCTGACAAAGGAGTTTATGTTAAGATAAGCGGAAGAGCCTTTGTCCGACTCATATCACTTGGTTGAAGAGAGTTGATACCAAACAGATTTTTTGTTCCTTTACTGTTTGGAATACGAACCAAAGGAATTGTTCCAAGTACGTGACTTATTTATAAGTTGGAGGCGTGGGAATACAGACGGAACTAGGTGAACCATAGGTTTAGTTGCTTGGTCTCAACTATACGAAGTTAGGTGTAATTTTGTGTAGCGGCTTAATCCTGAGAGTACTCAATTCTGGACAAGGTCCCAGGATTTTTCTGCATTTGCGATTTCCTCGATAACAAAATCTTGATGTGTCATTTACTTTACATTTCTGCATTATAATTGTTTTATTATAATTAAAGTAAATTACACAAACGTTAATTCCTATTTACTTGATAAGTTAATCCTATTGTGTTTGGTTAAGTCCGAACCTTTTTATCAAGTAACATACTTCGTTGTTGTATTGTGTCGATCTCGTATCCATAAACGATCACACGACGTGTGAACCGATTAGTTGTATTGTCTCGACTCAGTCCATAGACAATCACTTTCGGAGAAAGGACTTGTAGGTAGGAAAAGTTTTAGCTTGAAGTATATTTGGGTATCCTCGCCTTTTCAAGCTGCATGTTGCTGCGTCCCAACCCATGTCCTATGCTTAATAGGCTCTATGGCGACTTTACTTGATCCCTCATTTTTCTCCCAAAATTTTCGCCCATTAAGTGCCACCTAAAGGGTTATTAAGAATACTACTGCGCGTCCTTATTTTATCATTTTATCATTTTATCAGCTCTCAACTGCCACCCCAATAACAAGGCTCTTTTGAATACCCCTTGTATGGGTCAAAAAAATGAATAAGGAAATAACAAGAAGAAAACAGGGCGAGCCAGCAACCAAAAATTGCTTACAAATGTCTATATACATCTTTTACAAAGGACGGCGTATGTATTGCACTCTTTTCGCACTTGTAAATCAGTTAGGGTGTTTCTTATAAAACATTTGGCTCTGCTTGAATTTTAGATTTATAATTTAATTTATAAGTCCTGCTAGAAATCATTATTAACCGTATCGATTTTTCAAACAATGTCTTTGTTTTTCATTTTCTCATCCCGTAAAACTTACCTCTTTTGCTCTACAACATGATCTGAGAATGAAAAGTTAAGAACAAATATTTAAAAAAAAAACTTATAGTTGATTTAGTGAATCAACTTTTGTTCCTCCCGTGAACCAACATCCTCTGAAACTCTATCTTTGGATAATTGCACCTGAAAAAACAATTCAACAACCGTAAATACAGAATGATATAACCAAATGAAAGGAAAATGGAACCATGCACCATGGGAGAAACTCACCTCTTTGTCCCGGTCCGCACGACAACACATAACTATGATAACGATTGTCTGAAGACCTATCCCAATTTGTGTTCCAATCCAAAGTCCCTGCATTCGGTATAAATGACATCCAATATAGAATCAACTTAAAACAATGCTAGTATCTTAGAATGGAAACATCCGAACTTAAAGATAAATTAAAAGACAGCTTAAGGATGAGCATACCTCTAGACCCCAATCTAATTTGAATCCCATAAAAATAGCTATGGGCAGCGCAATGAGATAGTAGGTTGTGATATTAACATAGGCTATACTAGCCTGCCAACCAACTCCAATAGCCATACCTGTTAATTTAAATGTGCATACGAGTGTTATAAAAATCTCCTCTTTGGATTTTGCACATTCATCATTTGAGTTCTCACCAATTGCTTTTGAGTTTGGCATACGAACCTGTTAAAACGGTTTGAACGGCACAGAGGATGATTGATATACATAAATACACCGCTACATTACTAACTTCTTTCATAACAATCATGTCATCTGTAAAGAGTTTTGGGAAATCTTTTCTTGTTATCAAGATTAGGATAGCAAAAGCAGTCTGTGTGACTAGAGCAATTGAGACTGTAACCCAAACAGAAAATTTTGCAGCAGCTGCATTTCCGTCTCCCAATTCATTAGAGACCCTTACACTGAAAAAGATACAAAAGATACGAGTAAACTGCAGACACATAAATATCAACTGAAATTGTGAAACCTTATTCCATTAAGTTCAACGGAATACCTGACAGCAGCAATGTACCCAAGTGGTACCATGTATATCCATCCTTCAACATTCATACTACAAAAGTAGAAAAAAGAAGACATTCAATACATTGATATCCTTAATAAAATAAAATAATAAAGTTCTGAAAAATGAGAATTGCTTTTGTGCAAAGAGTACATACCAGATAGCAGATAAATGAGAATTGTTATTTGTATCAACCATTAGAGAATTCTGAAAAATGAGAATTGTTATTTGTATCAACCATTAGAGTACATACCAGATAGCAGCAACATCAACTTTAACTTCAGCATTTTTAAGTACTCCGGCAAATACGATCAAAAGCATATATGCCCAATACTCCAAGCTGTAAAGTAGCCCAATTATATCAGAATGGATACGAACCAGGGGCGGAGGCAGTTTAAAGCAAGGGTGTCCAACTGCACACCCTGCCAAACTGACTCCCAAGCCCAATTCACGGCCAAAGATTTGACACATCCAATATTAAAAAATTTGGGTTAAGTAGCAGCCACTTTACATGACTGCCTGCCAAATTATTAGCAAATCAACTACAATACGCGCTGGCGTGTTACTTGTGGGGAGACGATTAGACTAAACAATGTCATCACGTTTATTTCTACCTTATACCACCATTGACTTCTCATAATTTCTTTGTTTTCTTTTCTAACAAAAACAAAGCAAAACGAGGGAGAGAATACTAACCAGAGCATGACAGCTGAGGCCAGAGATAACCAGAGAAAATCAAGTAACTCAGTAAAAGCCACCATGAAAAACCAGTCCAAGAGTCCTTACAACTTCCGGAGACAATATAAACAAATTGAAGAATGACAACCAAGACCCATGAAAAATTCAAAGAAGCTGCTGCTCCAACCAAACCCCATTTCATAACACAAAACCAACTTAATGGAACATGAATTACGAAAACTCCAAATGATATCCAAGCTAATGGCATTACTTTACTCTGGGCTTGTAAAAATCTCTGCATAGGAAAATTCAATGCATACATGTATAATTGTGGTATCATCCATATAGAATATGTACCGGCTAATTCTGCAATCTCCTGTTTTTGGCCTAAAACCAGTAGAATTGGTGTTGCAAATACTGAGATTAGTGTTAATGGTAATGCTGTTCCGAGCAGAATGACCCATGATCTCTGTAAGTATATCCCTAGAATTGTTAGTTTTCCTGCTCCATAGGCTTGTCCACATAATATTTCTAATGCACTTCCCATACCCAACTGCAAAAAAGAAAATCAAGCAAGAGTCAACCGAGTGCGATAGATAGATATAGAGAGATGGTGAGATAGAGATAGAGAGGGAGTACCATGATCCCATAGGTGAGCCCAGAAATGACCAAGTTTTGAAGACCAAAAGCAGCAAGTTCAAGTGTACCAACATGACCAACCCATGTTTGAGTGGTGAAAGCAAGAGAGAATTGAAATATTGCACTTAATATGCACGGTCCTGCTATGTACCACACCATCTTAGATTCTTCCCAAACTTTTCGACCGAAGGATACTGGATCAGAATTTTCATTTCTGTTTGTTAACAAAGGAACTGAGTAGTTTGAAGCTGAATCATCCATGGCTGAAAGAAATCTCTATCTCTCCTTAAAGTTTCCCCAGGTTTTGTATTCATCTGACAACCCACCTCGTTGACGAAATAGGCTATGGAGAGAGTTCTGATCAAAAATTATTAGTTTGACCAAGCCATAGAAAATTACCAACGTGCTATTAGTTGGCATTTGGAAATTCTTTAATGAAGATTACAACCTACAAGTGACTAGTTGATTCCTAATTTAGGATAACAGAAGCGGTCTGTGTGACTAAAGCGACTGAGACCGTAACCAAAACCTAAAATTTTGCAACTGCTGCATTTCCTGCTCCCTATTCATTCAAGACTCTAACACTGAAAAAATACATAAGAAATGAAAAATCACTGGTACATAGACATCAACGGGAAAGCAAGTGTTAACAAAGGAATATATATCGGTTCACTTTGTGCTTGGTACTTTTGTATATGTTGATCACCCAAAAAATATTGTGTTTAACTGATTTTGGTAGTCATGCGCATGGTTGGTTTAGCAGCGTTTGCTATTTTTCTCATTCTTGTTTTTGCGCATTCACATGCATGCTCACATTTTAACAGGTTTTGGAACGGAATGACAGGCGCATCGCACAACTGAATTAATAACAGGAGTAAAACAACAGGTTTTTGCTCGTAATAGTATTATGAAAACCACAGGACTGAAACAACATCTCCCATCACCACTTTTACACAACTGAATTAGCAACATGTACACAAACACTATGTAGCCATGAATAATATGTAACAACCCTTGAATCTCAAACATTGCTAATCATGACTACTTTATTTTAACAACAAAGACACCCACAAACGACACCATAGTATGATCATTTCATCAGGGATATTCGTTGACATGTAAATAATCCCTCCTCTTCATCATTTCTGCATTAACACTTGCAATCGGTACAAGTGCAGTTGTTGTCTCCACACTTGCATCCTCCCTCGAGGTTTCTGCATCCATGCAAGAAAATTATCACGTCAATTGATTTCCCAGCAGAATATATACATGTCATCAAAGAATACTATAGCTAAAATGAATAGTCTAAAAAAGTATCATCGAAAGTGTTTGAGATCATACTCTTTTGCAGCGGACTTGCATCTGCAACAATAAAGGAAACATGGCAAACCATTTCAAGTTTCAATTAAATCAAGTATATTTCTTGGAATTATTAGTAAAACTAGCTAGAAAAAGAAGGAAAAAATAGATCTTACCCACAACTGCAGTTAGTGCCACAAGAAGTGCAACCACAAGCCATTTTTGATAATTTGAGTTTGCTTACGGAACTTTGAATATAATGAAAGTTCTTTGGATTCGGAGAGTTTTAAGTGTGTGGATATCAATTCAATTCATTTTAGTCCTATTTATAACCGAAACACTTAGGGTATACTTGCTTAGTCTTGTACTATCAACTGAGAGGCAGTACTGATTACCAGCTTGCACTTGTACTGCCATCAGATAAGCAGTCTATTCACCTAGGTATTATTATCATATTATGCCAACTATGAACCCCTCTGCTTCTCTCTCTCTTTCTTCAAAGCATTTCCAATGGCAGTGTTTGAGTATTTAAAATATAGTGCCACTTTATTTTCATAGCGTGTGTGGGTACAAATCTGCTTTCGTTTTCTGCTTCTCCAGAAGTAGAAGTCAGAAGCAGAATTGTTTTGTTTCATAAGAAGCTGACTTTTCTGTTTTTAGAAGTCGTTCTGTAAAATTATTGCCAAACTGACTTCTGAAAAGCAATTTCTGAGTAGTGTACATAAAAAAAATTCTCTCTGATGTGTTTTTATCTATTAAGGTTTTTTTTCTTCCCATTTTTTAATTTCTTTTTAATTTTGTAAAATAAATTTCTTATTACACCAACAATGACTATAGATGGTTTTACGAGTACTGTTTCTTAAGATTTTTACTTGGTACTGTCTGTGGACTGTGGGTATAAAATCCAGTTGAGTTCTGCGGATTTTCTTTTTGGATTTCAAATTTCTACCAATTGGGTGTTTTGTTAAATTTCAGATTGTTAAGCTAAAAGATATTAAAGATTGTTTGTGGGAAAAATAATTTATACTTCAAGTATTTAAAAACTAGATAAAAATGTGCACACATGACAACATTTGAGACTTGAGAGCGTCACTTGTCCACATATTCTTCACCTACTCCTCTTCTTTATTATTAGCTTCATTTGTTGCTGAAAATACATTAGTTGATCCTCTTGGTGAACTCCACTATGAATGCTTATTTCAGGCGAAATACATGTCTAAATACACCACTTAGATGAGAACATTTGGTGGATTAATTAGATACCCACTGTAGTCTGGCCGGAAAGATTCTAGTAGAAATCAAAATTCTAGTGGATGGACAATGCACCATTTACTGTGTGAACACAAAGATTATTGTCATCTGAGTGTTCATAAATAATACACGCAGACTCGTGACAATATAGTAAATAGGCTGCGCCTGAGGGGGACGAATCGGTTATGTTGAATCCTTGACTCAGAGTCCTAAAACTCTTCCTCGTCTCATCAACTACAATCATTGTTCTTAGCTCGCATAATAAGATAAATAATGGATGAAGTATAAAAACGTACGAACATGATGTACCATGAATATCGAATCGAATATGTAAAGTATAAATGCATGAATATAAATGAAACGATTAACTTATATGATTCAACACTCAGATCTCTGTCTGCGGGTTTGAGTTTTTCATTATATGTACGATGGTTACAGAAATAGTCGAATGACTTTGAGATTAACATAGGCCTGCGTAGCAGGAGGAATTTCACTTACACTTTCTCTATCTCTCTCTGTCTCTCTCCTATTCTCCTCTCAATATTCTCGGATCCCCCCTTCACTTGGGAGAGAGGGGTATTTATAGGGTGGTTACGTGGGGTCCACTTCTGAAGCCCGTTATAACCTTATCCTCTTGTGTCTTGTGCCGCTTACGCAGAAGTCTTCGTGTTCTCGGCTCTCTCTGCGCGTTCCGTTTGAATATGCAGTGCTATCTGTGCTTCCTCCACAGGCTGACTGACACGTATGTTGTTTGAGGGTATTTAATGCGGGTAGTTGAGATGTCTGTCCGCGGTAGACAGCTGTCCTCTGCCCCTGTCTTGTCTGCGTCAGTCGAACTATCTCCAGCCGTAGATCTTAGATCTTTCTGGGGATAGGATAAAGTGACTCTTGGCTGTCCATGTGTGATATCATATCTTGATGCTCTCAGCCGCATGTCCTCCACGTGTGTCTTTGTGGACACGTGGCGGAAGATGAAATGTGTACCTACAATTTGCCCCTTTTCCTCCTACTGGGCGTTTATTCGAAGTGGGAAGAAAAAACGTGTTACTCTCTTCATCTTCTCTTTATTATTTTCCTAGATTTTAGGGCACATTCCCCACTATTTGCAATAACTTCTTCTTGGGTAGTGGGGAAAAACGTGTTACTCTCTTCATCTTCTCTTTATTATTTTCCTAGATTTTAGGGCACGTTCCCCACTATTTGCAATAACTTCTTCTTGGGTAGTGGGGCGATTTTATTTCTCTTTGCATATATATATGAGAAGGAATGTGAAAATTCTCTAGTCATAAATTTCATTCCTTCTCTTTCCTCAGAGCTTTTATTTTTTGTTCTCTGCTTTTGTATCCTTGTTATTAATTGCTGCTGCTGCTACTGTTGTTCCTCAAAGCTTTCTGATGCTGCTGTTGTTGTTCCTCAAAGCTTTCTGCTGTTGTTGTTGTTGTTCCTCGAAGCTTTCTGCTGCTGCTGCTGTTGTTCGTCGAGGCTTTCTTCCTGATTTTTCATTTATAGGTAAGTGGTTTTACTGTGTTTGATTATCTTTTGATGAAAAATATATCCGTTTTCTGCTATTTCTATATGTGTTTGTGATGGAGAACATATATATAGATGTGTGTATGATTGCCCTTGTTCGTTATTACAAACAGTAATGATTTCTTCCTTCGTGTATGCTTGCCCCTATTTGTTATTTCCCCTTTTTATTTAGGGTTTGTTCTTATTTTCCATCTGGTTCATGATTATGAAGAACTGGATGAAATTGGGTTTTTTGATTTTCGTTTTGTCTCCGCGGAAATCTGAAACTTGTTTGTGTATTACGCAGACATGACTGACCGTCCGCGGGTTTCTTATCAAACTCCACCGCCGAGTCTGCGTAGAGATCCTGATGTTTCTCCGCCTGGTGGAGGTTCGTCTAAGTCTTCCCAAGGTGATGCCCAGGTTCATAGGGTTTCGTCTTCTTCTTATCAGAGGTACTCATCTTCTAATAAGGGTAAGTCGCAGAGAGGGAATACGCAGAAAGGGGACCGGCCAAAAGAGGCTCCTAGTTCCCGGTATGCTATTTCTCGTCCCTTTGTTAATCCGCGTGATGATCCCAAGAAAACGCGGGATGTCCCGCCTCTTCGGTTAGTGGCGCCTCCTTCCGCGTCTCAGCAACATCCTCTACCTCCCCCTCCAGTGTCTCAACCCAAGGGGAGGTCTTCGAAACAAGTGGTTTCGAAGACTGAGGCATCTAAGGTTCCTCCTAAGAGAAAAGCTTCCGATAGAAATCCTTCGAAGGATTCTGCGCCTGATCCCGCGGAGGAGGAAGATATTTTTCAGAAAATACGCAGCGTCGCTGTTGGGGAGAAGAAAGTGACCTTCAAACATATTGATCTGGAGGTTTTTAAGGAAAATCATGGTCTTCAGCTATTCGATGTTCGTTTGTACGCTGCTGATGATGATATTACTTATGAGATGATATCGACTTATAAGTTTGATGAATTTCATCTGCTGACCATGGTGGGGGCCTTTGAAGCGGGTCTTATGTTTCCTTTGTACAAGTCTGGGGATTCCTTTTATTATGATGTGCTGGCTGGTCGAGAGGGCTCTTCGAAGAACACTCACTGCCGCTCTATTTCCCAACTTCATGGGAATTATCTTCGTGCACTGAGGGAGTGTTGTCTTCGGAGCAAAGCAGAGACAATGATGACCCTTTATGTTCCCAAACCTGAAGAAAGGGAGTGGTATACGCCTGAGAATTTTAACAAGTCTTTTGGTGACTATGTTAACAGTAGGAATCGTAAACCGTGGAGTGTGAGTCTTCTTAATATTGCCGCTCCACGTGGTGAGATCCGTCTTCTAAGTGAAGTAAGTGGTGCTAAGGTGAAGTACGTCCCGGGTACAGAGAAGTCTACTAACAAATTGGTGTTTCCTACTCGTGAGCGGATCAAGCGTGATCATGACTATGAGTGGCACGCGACTGTTATGGAGGTTGTTGGTCCCTGGGCTTGGGGGTGGGTTCCAGGTCCGCAAGGATGGCGTCCTACCGCAGATATCCAGATACCTGAGGCTCCTCCTGCTCGTTATGGGAATTTCCGTCCTTGACATTTGAATTTTGAGGGCATGAATTTCCAATATGCCCTCGATGTTGTTGATGGAGATGATGAAGAGAAGTTCCGCTGCTGTGACTCACGAAGAAGACTACTGCGGTTGTCAAGGTAAGATTCCATATGCCTTGTCATTCTTTAGTTGAGGCAATTTTAATTCTTTTCAAAGCCAGGGATTTTTATTCTTATATGCTTGTCTTTTTAGGAGACGACAGAGAAGAAGAGGAGATAAATCCCAAGCAGTCCACCACCGCAACAATCGAGGAGGCAGAGGTTCATGAAGAAGTTATCAGTCCTGTGACTGAGTTGGAGGGGATGAAGGATTATGCGATAGGGAGGAGCGCTGGATACATCCCCTCCATGTCATGATGATGAAAATTGTTGAAGGGAATATACCGCTGGTGGCAGCGGTATTGGTGGTGAAATTAATCCCGCAGTGTCCATGTGTGCTGGTGCCGAAGATAGTCCCGCGGGTTGCAGCGATATGTGGTGATGATAACATTTCTCTTGGTGATAAGGGTGTTGGTGGTGAAATTCCCGTTGCGTCCCAGGAGTTTTCCTTTGGCCGGATTTATGCGGGGGATGGTTTGATATAAACGCTGCCCTGGGCCTGGCTTCTGAGTTCACCTGCTTTCCCCAAACGATGATTGGGATGTGCTTGGTAACTTTGGCAAGGCGGATGGAAAGGGCAAGGGAGTCGTGAATTCTAGGATATTCCAGAGGGGAGCGTGCTAGAGATCTTCCATATTTGGATGCGGGAGTGAGTGAGTAGCCTCGAACTCTGCGCTAAGTTCACAGACATGGGTGGGGCCTCGGTTGGGTCTTCTGGAGATGATTTCCTCAGTCATGATCTTGAGGGTGATGATGCCATCTTAGCTTGGTTTCAAAAAGAAGAATTTGATGTTCGTACCCAATCCAGATCCTGTGGTGGAGGGTGAGAAGAAATCTGATGCCTATACCCGTAATATGATGCAATTGTCTCCCGAGGAACAGGTCGCATAAGCGTGGGATAAGAATCTTCGGGCCTTGGAGGATACTCTAGTGATCGACGCTCCTCGACTGTTGCTGACATGATGGCCTTTGGCTGATGGGTATCAGTATGGATATCACCAGCGGATGTTAGAAGTGAGTTCTCGATTCATTTCGCCTTGTATCGATATTTAGAAATTTTAGTCTGGGTGTTCTAATTTCTGATTCGCAGATGATGAGGAGTGAGCATTGCAACCACATGTTGTACCATTTTTTTAAGGCCAAATCCCTCAAGTTGGAAGCTAAGCTTCGTCTCCGGGAAGAGGAGCTTACCGCGGTTGAGGCTGTTATCTCTGATAGGGATAGAGAGATAGGTGAGTTGAAGAATCTCCTCAAGTCTAAGGAGCAACAAGGCAAGGAGGAGGAGAAGCTTCGCTTGGAACTTGCTATGGCTCGTAGTGAGTTGGAAGAGGCTAAGAAGAATTCTTCGGATGTTACAGGTTCGATTATCTGTTTTCTCTTCCTTGCTGTTGTCCTTTACTGTAATTAGTGTTCTGTCTGAGTCTCCCTCCCCCACCCTATCTTCAGTGGGTGGAGTTCCCGAGTTAGTATGGCTTCGGAATGAGCGGCAACGTCAAAAATCTCGCATCGCAGAGTTGGTAGAGAAGATAAAGAGCGAGGCTGATAAGTGGAATGCTCGTGCCGATGAACATAATGCTCTGGCAGAGGAGTGGCGGGGCAGACGAGTCCAAATGTTTGATATGCAGAACAAATATAACAATGATCGTCGTTTGTTTAATGGAACGTTGTTGTGGACGCGTGATAATCTTCGTGAATCCCGAGAACATGTCTCATCTTTAGAAGCTAAAATCAATCTCTTGGAAGAAGAATTGCGTCAAGCTCGTTCTTCTCAGTCTTCTGATGTTAGAGATTACATTCAGCGTCTTGCTAGGGAGAGAGATGACGCTAGGGCTGAGGCTGGCGCTCTTAGCAAAGCTTTAGCTGCGTCTAGGGCGATGTGGTACGCCAAGCTGAGTCTGAGAGGAATCTTGAAGTAAATATGTATCGGCTCAACAATGGTCTGGAGGAATTAAACAACGAAGTCAACCATCTTCGTCATTTGGATTCAATGAAACAGGTAGAATTAGATGCGAGTCAGTACGCTCTTTCAACCCTTCAAGCGGATTATAAGAAGTTGTCAGATGAGTATGACTTTCTTGATGAAGCCCGTGATGCTGTTGTTAACGAATATGAAATAGCTTCGGCGAGAGTCGGTATATGCTTATTATCGAGTGTGATTCTGTAATTTCCTGGACCTAACCATCTGCATTTTTCTTTTCTTGCAGAGCTCCAGGGACAGCTTCGCACTGCAAATGAAGAGCTTGCGAAGGCTCAATCTAAATTAGCGCATCAGGAAAGCCAGATTAATCATCACAAAGGTTTAGCTACAGCAAGGGACGAGGCTCCCAAGCCGCTTCGAAGGAAGTGAGTCGCCTTTCCTCGTTGTTGTCGAAGGCTGAGATGATGATATGTTATTACGTACAAGGCTCGATGTCAACTAGTGGAAGAGACTAACAAGATTCTGGACAACATCGAGTATGATCTTAAGACCGAGCATGGCCTTATCAAGGGCTATCCGCGCCGTGAGAAACCCCCGCCTCCTGTCTGGTTCTTCAGGGCCTTCCTCGGGTGGGAGCGTACCTTCATCGCAGAAGGGGAAGATGCTAAACCTGCTGGTGGGTTGAACTATCCAAGTAGATTATTGTAGAAAGTTGATCTTTGTTGATTATAAGGCTTCGTGAGATTCCTTTTGTATTTTCTTGTTCCCGCGTATCATTGCCAAGCCTGTAATCAACTTTTAATTAATTGATCATCGTTTTAATTTTTATCTGTGTTGTCCGATTTCCTTTTTAAGTATTGTTACGGTTAATTTGGAATATAACTGAATGTAATTAAGGATAGCGAAGTGTTTGAGTGCGAACCCGAAGATATGTGTATCTTCGTGAACGTCTTGAGACTTGTCACCCCGCTGGCTAATATTGGGCCAAAGGATTCCCAGACGGTGGGGGTCGGGGCAGCGTTCTAGGATATGAGTTGTTTGAAATGTACATTCATTCCGTCAACCCGCTGCCATAAGATTGGTTGGGTATCTCTTTCTGCTGGATGTCTTCCCCATGGTCCTACACTTATAGACGCTGATAGGGGAGTCCCGAGAGATTGTAGGTGACTACTTTCCCCAAGTAAAATAAGACAATAATTAACACAAGTATTTACGTGGTTCGACAGCAGAGTGTCTACGTCCACGGGTGAAAAAGTGTCTATTCAGTTTGTTGAGTTACATTTGGAAAAATTCCATTGATGGAACCTCTGAGGTAGTAAATAGCAAAAAATAGGAGAATGAAGTATTGTCGCGGAGGTCAATTCTCTATATTTACAGGTGTAGGGTTCTCGTGAGGTGTTGTATTTACTCGCGGTCGTCTTGTTACTATGTTGCTCCATGTATTTTGAATATTTTTTGACTAAAGTTTGCTTGATTGATAGGTTGAGGTTTGCTACTCCTCTCTCAGAGATAGAAACATGTCGATCGCAAGCATCGTTTTCTTCTTCTGGTGCTCTTCACGCAGATGCAGGTATGCGTTGCTTTCTACGGGTAGTATGGCTTGAGATATTTTGCATTCCATGGGTGTCTGAGGATCTCCCCTTTTAGGTTGCGTAGATAATAAGATCCATTTCCTGCAAGATCGTGTATGAAGAAGGGTCCCCCCATGTTGGTGCTAATTTTCCCCACTTCTTTTCTCGTTGGTATTGGGGAATGGTCCTCAGCACATACTGCCCTTCTACGAAATTTCTAAGCTTAACCCTCTTATTGTACTCCCTTGCTAGTTTCCTTTGATATTTTTCCATTTTTTGTAGTGCTGCCTCCCTCCTCTCTTCCAGATCATCCAAATTTTCCAACATCATGTCCGCTGTGAGGTTCTTCTCCCATGCTTCAGTCTTCGTAGTTGGCATGATTATTTCTGTTGGGATAATAGCTTCGGCTCCATAGGTGAGTAAGAATGGGGATTCTCCCGTGGCTGATCTTCGAGTTGTCCTATAAGCCCACAAAACATTGTGTAGTTGCTCGCACCAACGCTTCTTGTATTCGTCTAACTGCTTTTTGGGGATGAGTGCGAGGGTTTTGTTTGTGGCTTCTGCCTGACCATTGCTTTGAGGGTAAATTGGTGTTGACTTGTTCTTTCGAATTTTGAAAGTATCGAAGAGTAAGTCGATGTTTTTTCCCTGGAATGCTTGCCATTATCAGATACAATCTCAGCTGGTATGCCAAACCTGCAAATGATGTTTTGAAAGATGAATGTGAAGACATCTGCATCTCGGATCCTTGCCAGGGCTTTAGCATCTACCCATTTGCTGAAATAGTCCATGGCCACTATCAAAAATTTTCTCTTCCCTGATCCTTCGATTAGGGGACCCACGATGTCTATGCCCCATTTTGAGAATGGCCAAGGGTTGTCTACTGGGTTCAACATTGTTGCGGGTGCGTGGATTTTTTTGGCGAAACGCTGGCATTCTTCGCATCTTCGTGACATTCTTGCAGCGTCTCGTATCATTGTTGGCCAGTAATATCCTTGAGTTTTCGCCTTATCTGCTAGGGATCTCATTCCGCTGTGATTACCTGCGTCGCCGCGGTGTATGTCTTTCAAAATCAAATGGCCTTCGGATCTGGATAGGAAGCGTAATAACGGTCCGAGAAAAGATTTTTTGTACAAAATTTATTCTCTCAGATCATATCTTCCTTCCTTTGACTGTATTTTTCTGGCTTGCTTTAGATCCGAGGGTAGTATTCCTTCTTTTAGGAAAAGATGAATCTCATATCTCCAATCTTCTTCTTTGCTGAAGTCTTCATCTTGGTCTGCCTTAGTCATGATGTCGTCTTCTTGGAAATCATCCGCGATGAATTCTCCCACGTCATCATATGCAATATCTTCTTTTGCGTTGTTCCCTTGTTGTGCAGCGCAGAATTCTTGAATATCAATTGAAGGCTCGTAAATCCTGGTTACTTTGATTGCTTTGACGTCCTCGTTTCTGAGCATCGATGATATGTAGGCCAGAGCGTCCGCGTGCCTGAGCTCCTTCCTTTCCAGGTGTCGGAATTTGATGTTTGGAATTTGTGATGCCAGTGTTTGCACCAATTCCATGTATGCTGACAATGTTCTGTCATAAACATTATATTGCAACCCTATTTGTCGGATGACCAGCTGCGAATCGCTTGTCAGATGCACGTCAGTTATATCCATTTCTATTATCAACTGAAGGGCATGCACCACTGCTTCATATTCAACTATGTTGTTGGTATGCCCCTTGAATTCTAACCTGAAAGCATCTATGATCCCGTCTCCTGTTGGGGTGGTGATTACGATGCCTATCCCCGCCCCTTCTTTATTTTTCGATCCATCTACGAAGACTTCCCATTGCCTAGGATTTTTTGGTTCCAAGATGTCTATAGGGTCTTTACCTTCGTCCATTTCTGGTAGTCCTGCTTCCTTCCATCCTTCGATGATGACTTCTTCGTAGTTATCCAACGGTAAGTCTGCTAGGAAATCTGCTAATACTTGTGACTTGTGAGAGTGCTGTAGCTCATGGATGATATTGAATTGATCTAGGTGAGTATTCCATTTTACGATTCTGCCTACTTTCCCTGCGTTTTTAAGGACTGCTTCTAGCGGAGCTTTGCATGGGACACGGACGTAGTGAGTCAAAAAGTAAGTTCTGAGTTTCAGGGTTGCCCATACTAATGCCAAGATGAGATGCTCGATCTTCGTGTAGTTCCTCTCTGCTGCGTTCAGAGTCTTGCTGATGTAATAGATGGGCTGCTCTATCTTCGTGTTGGTTTTAACCAATACTGCGCTGACTGCATCTTCTGTTGCTGCTATGTATAGTGCCAACACTTCATCGGGGTCTTATTTTTGTAGTATAGGGATCTCAGCTAGGTATTCTTTGATATTTTGAAAGGCTTCCTCGCACTCTGCCGTCCATTCGAATTTGCTTCCTTTTTTGAGAATGTTAAAAAAGTGCTTACATCTATCCGAGGACCTGGATATGAACCTCCCCAGCGCAGCCAGTGAACCATTGAGTTTCTGAACCTCTTTTAAGTTCTTTGGGGATGGCATTCTTACGATGGCTTCAATTTTAGTGGGATCGACCTCAATTCCTCTCTTCGTCACCAAATATCCAAGGAACTTTCCGGAAGTTACACCAAAAGTGCACTTCTCTGGGTTTACCTTCATGTTGTGCTCCCTCATTGCTTGGAAAATATCTTTTAGGTCTTGGTGATGATCTTTGCGCAGCTTGCTTTTGACGAGCATATCATCCACAGATACTTCCAGTGTACTTCCAATCCACTGTTTGAAAATTGCATCCACCATTCTTTGGTAGGTTGCCCCTGCGTTTCGAAGTCCAAAGGGCATTCTTACGTAGCAATAGAGGTCGTGCAGTGTATAGAATGTTGTATGTTGCTGATCTTCTTCTGCTAGGAATAATTGGTTGTATCCAGAATATCCATCCATGAATGGCATTTCTTCGTATCCTTCGACTGCCTCGACAAGTTGGTCAATGCTTGGCAGTGGATAGCTATATTTTGGGCAATCCTTATTAAGGTTGGTGAAGTCGATGCATATCCTTACTCCGCCATTTTTCTTCGGTACGATGACCATGTTAGAGATCCATGTTGGGTACTTAACTTCTTTGATGAATCCTGCGTCCAGTAGTTTGCGGAGTTCCACTTCAACTGCTTGATGGTATTCTGGAGCTACTTTGTGCACCTTCTGCCTAAAAGGGGGGGGGTGGTTTTATTCGAAGTTCGTGATGAACTAAATTTGGGTCAATTCCCGGCATGTCCCCCAATTTCCAAGCAAAAATGTCCGCGTATTCCTTTAGAAGTTTGATTAGCGCGGTTTCTCTTTCTTCATCCATCAAGGTGCCTATTTTGATCATCTTCGGGTTTCCCTCAGTCCCTATGTCGACTTCTTTAGCTGCTTCGACGGGTGTAAATGTGGGTTTTGGTTCCCCCAAGAGAGGAACATTCTTTAATTGCTATTTGGTAGGCTCTCCGTCTTCTTTTGTCGCGGAGGTGCTTGCTTCTGCGCTGCCCGTGGTGCTTACGTTCAGAAGGCTTTTTCCGGAGATTTCTTCCAGATATGCATCTATGGTTATCTTCTTATTTTTGGCTCTTCGGGACTGGTGCTTCTCTTCCTGCTCATTATTGATCTGATTCTGTAAGGTCTGACATTCCCGCGCAGTTACTTGGTCTCCTTTAATTTCCATGACTCCCAGAGGTGTTGGGAATCTGAGATATTGATGGTAGGTTGCAGCTACTCCCTTGAGCTTGTGAACCCATCTTCTTCCGATGATGGCATTGTAGGGTGAAGGTGCATCTACGACGCTGAATCGAGTGTCCACTTTCATGGGCCCCGCGTCTACTTGCAAGACAATGTCCCCTAGGGGTTTGTAGATGCGCCGTTGAATCCGTAGATGGTGTAGTAAGATGACAGCAGTTGCTCGTCATTGAGTTCCATACGCTTGAACGTGTCATAGAACAGAACGTTGATCGAGCTTCCTCCGTCGATGAGAATTTTCTTGACATTGCACCCTGCTATTGGGAGTGTGAGGACTAGAGGATCATTATGGTCTTCCATGTCTTCTTCCACATCGTCTGCATCGAAAGTCATGGGCGCGTTCATCCATTGTTTGTGCTCGTTTACCTCTTTCCCATCGATCTTATAAAGCTCACAATAATCTTCGAATTGTTTTCTCAATCTCTTCCCAATCTGGGCGGTTAGGGATGGTCCTTGAATCTCTGAACATGAAATCGCGTTGAGGGTGCGGTTGCCTTCCAGTAATTGAACCTGTTTACCTCTCTTGGTTTTATCTTCGTTATCAATCTTCTATATATATATTGCTTCAGGTCTCCTGTGTCGATTAGTTTTTGAATCATTATCTTGAGATTTTTGCACTTTTCTGTTTGATGACCGTTGAAACAGTGGTATTCACAGTATTCCTTGGATTTTTCTGATCTAGGAGGCTGCTTTCCCTTGGACCATGGACAATCGAGGTTCTCTCTCCCCTTGATCTCTCTCAGGATGCGTGAATAACTGGTATTCAGCTTGGTATAGACTTGATCTTCAAATTTTCGATCATCTATTCGTCTATCATCCCTTCGTTCTTTCCTTTCTTCGTTGGGACGCTCTTCTGTGATTCCTCTTTTGGACCCGCTGGCTTGATCCACGGAATTTGTGCGTGTGGGACGTTGAGTATGAGCTCTGGGATTTTCACGCTGAATTTCTTCTAACCTGGCATGATTTTCTATGATTATCCGGAGATCTCCTTCGGTGGTTGGGATGGTTCCGTGGATCTCAACAAACAAAGGACTCATCCTGTCCATCCCCCATTTGTAGCAGTTGATACTAACCACGGGGTCTACGTTACCAATAACTTGGCAAATCTTATTCCATCTATCAGTATATTCTCTGATGGTCTCTTTGTATTTCATCTCCAGCGAGAATAGCTTGTCCATTCCTGTATTAACAACCTTGTTGTACATGTATGTTGCTAGAAATTTTTCTGTGAGTTGGTCGTAGGAGTCGATGGAGTTTGATGGAAAGTTATCAAACCATGACAACGTGGACCCTTTTAAACTTGATGGTAAGTATCTGCACAGTATGGAGTCTTCGTTATCCCAACGGGCCATCATTCGATTATAATATCGAAGATGAGCCGCAGGATCAGTTGACCCGTCATACCAATCGAAGGCGGGAACCGAACACTTCTGCGGTATGGAAGCTCTGGCCAAGTGTTGCGTCAGCGGGGTAGTGTTTGCTTCATTCATCACTTGTTCTAGTCTTCCGCCTCCCTGCCTAGTCTTTAGCTCCTTGATTTCTGCCAGCATCTCAGCACGCAGATTTTCCATTGCGACCTGGTGTTCTTCATGAATGGTAGATTTCGCTCGTAGGAGGGTGGTACCGTCATAGTAGTCCGAGTTCTCAGGATTGTAATTAGGGTCTGATCTTTGGATGCTCCTTGCTCCTCTTAGATTCAATGAAAGTGGGTTGTTTGCGACCACCATTCTTCTGTCTTGATTAGGTGCTAGGGCCTTGGAGTTAGCTTCGTCGCGTTGGTTTTCTACCTCTGCGCTATGAATGATTATTTCCTTGAGCGCTTGGTTCTCTTGTGCTAATATCGCCACAGCATCTGCGTATGCCTTCTGGTTCTTCCTTAATTCTATCAGCTCGGCCATCATCTGAGAGGAATGATTTGACCCTTGATTTGGTGTTCCTGCCCGCAATTGTTCATCAGCGGCTATGGTTTGTTCCTCATCCACGATCTGTATCACTGGTTCTGGTGGGTCTAACCGTGTACCTTGGGACCCCGACGGTTGTTGTGCGGGTTGACCTGCTATTAGAAGCGGTTGTTTGGATGGAAAGGGTATGTTATGTTCGTTGGTTAAGGGCATCCCATAGAGGGGTTGTTGTATTCCTGACTCTGATACGACTTTCTGATGTTCCTGTAGTTTAGCGTTGGCTACTCTGGGAGCTCCAACTTTGGATCCACCATCTCTTGAAGCTCCAGCTCTTGAAGCTCCAGCTTTGGCTGTCGCGGCATTTACTGCGTTTGCTGCGATGATGTTGGCATTGATGGGGGGCGTGCTTTCTGCATTATCCTGCACCCTATCCGCTTCCTTTAGCTTTTCACCTCTCTGCTTACTCCTGGTTACAACTGGGGTTGTCCTTGGCGTCTCTTTTGACGAAACTTTTGCCTTCCCGACATCTTTGCTTTTCTCCATCTTTTAATGTTTTCCTGAAAGAGAGAGAAAAAATCACGAAGACAATGGGCCCCACGTGATATCTATTAGCGTTTTGAGTTCTCAAAGGTGTAAAATCTTGAAAATACATAAGGCTCCCATCTATCTAGATGACCGCAGATCTGTTCGAAGTTTTGATTTTCAAAGATGTGAAACTTAGAAAACGCATGGAAAATCAGATCTACTTAGATAAATGTGGATCTGTTCATAGTTTTGATTATCAAAGACGTGAAAACTTAGAAAATGCATGGAAAATCAGATCTACTTAGATAAACGTGGATCTGTTCATAGTTTTGATTATCAAAGACGTGAAAACTTAGAAAATGCATGGAAAATCAGATCTACTTAGATAAACATGGATCTGTTCATAGTTTTGATTATCAAAGACGTGAAAACTTAGAAAATGCATGGAAAATCAGATCTACTTAGATATACATGGATCTGTTCATAGTTTTGATTATCAAAGACGTGACATCTTGAAAATGTATGAAAACGCAGATCTACTTGGATAAACGTAGATCTGTTCGAAGTTTTGACCTTCATAGATGTGAAAACTTATAAAATGCATGGAAAATCAGATCTTCTTAGGTAAACGTAGATCTGTTCATAATTTTGGTTTTTGAAATTATGCACGGAAAAAACCGTAGTGTTCCATGCATCGTTATTTTCAGAGAACGAAGCCTGAAACAAGTCACAGGAGAAGATAAATCTTTTACCGGGATGAAGATCCCTGTTTCTAGCGCCAGATTGTGAACACAAAGATCATTGTCATCTGAGTGTTTACAAATAATGCACGCAGACTCATGACAATATAGTAAATAGGCTGCGCCTGAGGGGGGCGAATCAGTTATGTTGAATCCTTGAGTCAGAGTCCTAAAACTCTTCCTCGTCTCATCAACTACAATCATTGTTCTTAGCTCGCATAATAAGATAAATAATGGATGAAGTATAAAACGTACGAACATGATGTACCATGAATATAGAATCGAATATGTAAAGTATAAATGCATGAATATAAATGAAACGATTAACTTATATGATTCAACACTCAGATCTCTGTCTGCGGGTTTGGGTTTTTCATTATATGTACGATGGTTACAGAAATAGTCGAATGACTTTGAGATTAACATAGGCCTGCGTAGCAGGAGGAATTTCACTTACACTTTCTCTATCTCTCTCTGTCTCTCTCCTATTCTCCTCTCAATATTCTCGGATCCCCCCTTCACTTGGGAGAGAGGGGTATTTATAGGGTGGTTACGTGGGGTCCACTTCTGAAGCCCGTTATAACCTTATCCTCTTGTGTCTTGTGCCGCTTACGCAGAAGTCTTCGTGTTCTCGGCTCTCTCTGCGCGTTCCGTTTGAATATGCAGTGCTATCTGTGCTTCCTCCACAGGCTGACTGACACGTATGTTGTTTGAGGGTATTTAATGCGGGTAGTTGAGATGTCTGTCCGCGGTAGACAGCTGTCCTCTGCCCCTGTCTTGTCTGCGTCAGTCGGAATATCCCCAGCCGTAGATCTTAGATCTTTCTGGGGATAGGATAAAGTGACTCTTGGCTGTCCACGTGTGATATCATATCTTGATGCTCTCAGCCGCATGTCCTCCACGTGTGTCTTTGTGGACACGTGGCGGAAGATGAAATGTGTACTCACATACTGAGTGCGAAGGGCCTCTGTCCCCATGGATGATGAATTTTAAACCATCGAATCACATGATTTTGTAAAAGAAATGAAGTGCAGTCAGGTTTTCATACACCCAAGAGATGAAAAAAATTATGTGCAGTCAGGTTTTCATACACCCAAGAGATGAAATTTGACTAGCTGATTTGTATATTTTTTTTTTGAAACCGAAAAGAGATATATTACTTAATTAGAAATACATAACACCAGGCTAACTTCCTCATCCTTATAAAATCAGCAAAATAAGCAGGATTGGTATTACAAAAAAAAAGATGCTCTTTCGGTTCTAGCTTTATTAGCTAAGTTGTGAGATGCATTGTTGCATATTCATGACTGACCTGACTTACATTGTTGCCTTTAATTAACTGGGGGTGTAACCCATTTTTTTCCAGGCTCCTGTCAGTAAAACTGTACTCGTCAGTGTCAGTGATGTTTTACAAGATTGTGCAGCCAAACTATTAATGTTTCTTACGGTGGTGAAATTATTAGGACTTTTGTGCCCAAAGACTCTTTCACACATGTTCTTCCAAATGTACCAGGACGTTGTCATCATTAAGATAATGGCTTCATCATTTTCTGAAGTTTGAGAAAACCAACTATTTATCCAAGAAGTCATTGTAGTACGATTCCTTTGAATGTTATATGTGTTAACATTCATGAGAAGACATACATATCTTGTATAGTCACAGTTGATAATTAGATGTTCTAGAGTTTCCTGTTCAGCATGACAGTGAGGACATAGGGTATCAATATCCTTTTTGTATCTGCTAAGTTCCACTCTTGTTGGGACAATGTCTTTCATACATTTCCAAATGAAGAGCTTTATTTTGTGTGGAGTTTTAATCTTCCACGGTTGTTTCCAGTTTTTCTTTTTTGATTACCCGTTGTTGTTGATAAGCTTGGTATGAGTTTGTTGTTAAGACCTTGCAAGCTGATTTAATTGAAAATATTCATGTTTTGTTTGGTTCCCAATCCAGAGTATCACTACCATGTTTCCCCAGATATATATTAGTTATCAGAGTAGCTGTATGAGGAGGGAACAATGCTTGTATTAAAGGAATATTCCATCTCCTTGGGTTATGCAGCATTAGATCGCAGACATACTCAATTCTAACTGGATCAGTGAAATCATCTTTGGGAATAAGAGGTTCATCTAATCATATAACCCATTTTTCATACCAGACTAAAGTTTTGGTGCCACACTTAACATTCCATCTGTGGTGTTTTCTTACATGTTGAAGACCTTCTTCTATTCCTTTCCAAACCCAAGAAGAATTTCGATGTTATTCTTGAAGATGAAGAAACTCACAGTGAGGAGAGTATTTTGGTTTTAAGACTTTTACCCAAAGCTGGTCAGACTCAATACAGAGTCTCCATGGAAGTTTAATAATCAAAGCCACGTTGTATTGCTCCAGATCACTAAAACCTAGACCTCCATCGCATTTAGAATAAGATTTCTTGCTATCAAGTTTAATCCTTTACTGTCTTTGTGACCTCACCAGAATCTTCTTTGAATGGTATTCAGCTGATTGATTGTGTGTTTTGGAATTTTGAAGTTACTCATGCAGTAGGATGGGATGTAGTTTATGACTGATTTTACCATTGTAGTTTTGGCTGCTTGATTTATAATCTTAGAATTCCAACCTTGAAGTATATTTTCAAAAGCTTCATTGATGGGTTGAAATGATTTAACCTTATTTTTAACTAGTAAAATTGGTAGACCCAAGTAATTGTCTGATGAGGATAGTTGTTTAGCCCCTAATGTACGGACAATGCTTAGTTTTTCCTCAGTAGAAACATCACCTTTGATGAAGGCTGCTGACTTTGCAAAATTTATTGATTGTCCGGAGAGGTTACCAAATTCTTCAAGAATATAGAGAATCTGATCAATATTCCTCTGGTCTGCTTGAAAAAATAACTAGCAATCATCTGCAAATAACAGATGATTGACTGAAGGAGCATTTTTAACTACTCGAATACCTTGTATTAATAAATTTTCCTCAGCTCTGTTAACATTTCTTGTGAGGAATTCCATTGCAACGATGAAAAGATAGGAGGAAAGAGGATCCCCCCCCCCCCCCCCCCCCCCCGTTTTAGTCCTCTTGTTGGAATGTATTCATCGCAAGAACTAACATTCAGTCTGATGGAGATTGAAGTTGTACTTATGCGTTGTTGTATAAGTAGCCTCCAATCCTCTGAAAAGCCAAGATTTTCAAGCATTTTGTTTATAAAGCTCCATTCCGAGCGATCAAACGCTAGACATATCTAGTTTTAGAGTTATCTGAGATGATTTCTTCTTAGATTTCTTCATTGAATGAATTATCTCATGGGCTATGATGATGTTATCATTTATGAGTCTTTTAAGAACATAGGCAGCTTGGGTTGGAGAGGTGATTTTATGCATGAGAGGCTTCATCCTACTTACCAATAATTTTGAGATAATTTTATATGTGATGTTACAAAGGCCCATAGTCATTGAGAGTAGTAGGATGTTTTGTTTTAGGAATTAAACTGATAGAGGTTTGGTTCAGGATTGAAGGCATCTGTTTTGTTGAGAAGAAGTTTTGCACTAAACCTGTGATGTCATTTCCAACAGTTGACCATTGGGTTTGAAAAAAACCAGTTGGGAATCCATCTGGGCCTAGAGAGTTCCAACTCTTTAATCTTTTAACCACATCATAAAATTCCTCTTTAGTCAGCATTTTCATGAGATCTTCATTGTCTGAAAGAGATATAGTTGCATGAATATGGGTAAAGGAAAAATTATGAATATTTGGCTCAGTTGTAGAGGCAATGTCAGAGAAGTCATTAGTAAGAAGTTCAACTAGTTCTTCTCTAGTTTGATACCACTTTCCATTTGTGTCTCTAAGAGCTGTAATTTTGCTTCTTGAATTTCTTCTATTTGCTAAGGAATGAAAATATGAAGTATTATGAGTTACATTTACGCTCCATCAATGCTAATTATATTATTGGCATGTTTGGGGTGATGAAAGAAATAAACAATTAGTCCTTTGTACTGCAGGCATTATGTCTGCATCCATAATCCAACTGATTTGTAATATAAAAAATGATGATAATGTTTTACATATCCAACTGATACCAACAGTAATACCATATTTGTTTACTCCTGATTCATCTGGATCTGAGTCGTCTGGATTTAACTGAAATCACCTTACTTGAGTCAGATCTGACCCAATATGTTTATTTTGAGTCAGATTTGAATCAACTGACTTAAAAATATATGAGTGAGTGGTTTGGTCCCATGATTCAGGGGTGTTTTTTTACTTGACTCAAACGGGTCCGAATAAGGGGTAAGGTCCGAGTCAGAGGTCGAGTCAGATCTGACTCAAAATTGAAAATAAATGTGAAAAAGCGGGGGTCTAACAACCACACCCAATATTTCGTTCGGCAATCTGAATAGAAAAACTCCAATATACTTTTAAGAGAATCAACTAGACAGTCATACTCAATCTAGAGAAAAGTATATCAAAGAGTTTATATCTCAATTTCTCAACTCAATATGTAATCATCAAATAGGAATTTGCGAGCCTGTTTGAATAAGAGAAATAAATGGAACGGTACCAAAGACCAATGTTCAAGTGTCAATCAATTTATATCAACAACCAAAGGCTGGACTATCTAATTGATTTGTTAGAGCATAGCTCGGTCAATCTCGCATACGTTGCTATTTCAAGCATGTTTGTCAATGTTAGTGAGCAAAACTATAAGTCTTGATTTCTAGCCTACATAGCTAAGTCTCGAACAAGGATAGAAAAGTGTAGTTGAGCTCAAGGACTTCATAGCGATTCATCATACAACGACGAAGATCTATGAGACAAAAGTCGTATGCTATATAGACTAGATCATACACATTTGATATTTCGAGTTGAGCATTCATTGCTTATCTTTTATCTCGAAATCGTGTGTTGGTAAAGCGTTTCGCTTTGATCAAGTTTATCTTCACCTATTGACGAAAGTCATGAAAAGTTTCAATCACTTTGAGAATTGCTCTGACGTGAATCGGTATGTGAATAACGGCTACATAGCGTCCTCTGTGAATGTCTCAATGATTGAAATGAGAGTTTAGATTACATAACCATGTATTCTTTGAACCGAAGTTTTCGAACTTTGTTGATCAAGATAAATCGGGAGGATTGTGGAATTGGCTTGCCAAGTCCGCGAACCTATGTGAACTGTCGGAAGTTCTCGACCAAGAATTTCTGCTGAGTTTGGAAAACTCAACCGATTAACTTAAGCCCGCGAACTTGTTTGTGAACTTAAGAGGTTATGATCTAAAGATGTGCTCTGAACATGAAACATTAAATTACTAAGGAATGCTTTATGCAAACCGTGTCTATAATGTTAATGAGCCGATTCAATCGAATCGAATCATCTTTGTTTCAATTGTGTCTTGTGTAGTTACACAAGATCTCATCGCAATTGAACAACTCTTTAACTAGTTCATTTGAGTCAATTGAACTAGTTATGGTGAAGAAGAACAAGGTTAATATGAAATGTTCATATGGTTAACCTTTTGGGTTACTATGTTGAACCAACATACACGTACACGTTTGGGCATGGTTTTCACGAACCTAGTAAACGTCTACCCAAGTGTGTGTGACAAGCTAAGTTTTTGATCTAACGGTTGAGAAATATTAGATTGAATATAAATCAGGTTTTCATCTAACGGTGAATAAGGATTTCTTTGTAACTAAGGCAAAACCCAGATTTGAAGGCTATATAAAGGAGACATCTAGTATTGTGCAAAACTAATCCCCACACGTCTGTGTGCTACTAGTGCGCCCGCTAGAGTTTATCTCCATTAACCTTTGATTTTCTTCTCTAAAATCAGGTTAACGACTTAAAGACTTCATTGGGATTGGGAAGCCAGACCGATACTACTTTATCGTAGTTGTGTGATCTGATCTTGCATCTTCTATCGTACGAGTACAATCGATTGATTGGCTTGAGATCGTGAGATTTCTCCGATAGGCAAGATAAAGGAGTCACAAACATCTTCGTCTCACTGTTTGTGATTCCTCGACAATCCGCTTGTGTAGTCAGGAAGGATTGTAGAGAGGTGATTGATTAATCTAAGTTGTTCTTCGGGAATATAAGAACGCATTATCAATTGGTTCCTGTTCACCTTGATTTTATATCTTAAGACGGAATAAAACCTAGGGTTTATCTGTGGGAGTCTGATTTATCCTTTTATAGACTTTTCTATGTGAGACAGATCTGTTTATTATCAAGTCTGTGATTTTGGGTTACAACAACTCTTGGTTGTGGGTGAGATCAGCTAAGGGAATCAAGTTCGTAGTATCCTGCTGGGATCAGAAACGTAGGAGTTCAACTATACCTTGGATCTGTGGGAGACTGATTGGGGTCCAACTATAGTCCAGTCCGAAGTTAGTTTGCAGTAGGCTAGTGTCTGTAGCGGCTTAATACAGCGTGTATTCAATCTGGACTAGGTCCCGGGGTTTTTCTGCATTTGCGATTTCCTCGTTAACAAAATTTCTGGTGTCTGTATTATTTCTTTTCCACATTATATTTTATATAATTGAAATAATACAGGTTGTGCGTTCGTGATCATCAATTGGAAATCCAACCTTCGGTTGTTGATTGATATTGATTGATCCTTGGACATTGGTCTTTGGTACCGTCCAAGTATTCCTTGTATTTGCTAAAGACTCGCTATTGTTGTTAGCTTGAAAAAAATCAAATCAAGAGAGAGATATTAACTCCTTGAGATACTTTTATCTAGATTAAGTCTGACTGTCTAGTTGATTCTCTAGCAAAGTATTTCGGAGTTAGTCCATACAGATTGCTAAGCGAAATATTGGGTGGTGTTGTTAGACCCCCGCTTTTTCAATTGGTATCAGAGCAGGAAAACACGATTAAGACCTCATCAGTGTGTGTTTGTAGTGATCTTACTCTATGGACAAGAGTACTATCTATGATAACGCAACATCAGTTTAGGGTTATTCAGATAACCTTCAGATATCTGAAACCTTTGAGAAAAACTCCTCCTCGTCTCCTTCTGCCGAATCTGCAATCCACTGGAAAAAATCTCTTGATAAACAGTTGGATGATCTTTCAGATGACAATGATTCAAAATAAGAACAAAGCATTGATGAGGAAGTTTCTTACTACATCATGTTTTTTAATCGTGAATTAAAAGAAACAAAGACAACTGCTTCCCTGAGAAAATTCATGGGTCCTATCTATCAAGAAAACATAAATTGAGAAAACTCTTCAAGAGTTCTGATGGTGGATACAAACTATTACAATCTACCGTTAAAGATCATGAAGAAGAGGTTCGCTCAAAAAAAAACTGAATGCGATAATCTCCTTCGTAACCTCGGTGTGTTAAAAGAAAGGCTTGACAAAACTGAAGCAAGATATGAATCTCAGCGTAAATGGTTCAAGAACAAAGAACATCAGTTTCTTACCAAAGAAAAATCCTTGAAAACTGAACTTGCGGCTGCGTTTGAGAAGGTAAAATCTCTGGAGGAAAATCTGAAGAGATTCAACACTAGCTCTACAAAGATATCATCTATGGTTGGAGCATGTAAAGAACATCGTGATACACGTGGTTTGGGATATAAAGGTATAGACATTCCAAGCACAGGTAAGATCAACTTTGTTAGAGACGTTAATAATTCTTCATGTGAAAGACCTGTGTCATCTTGCAAGAACAAGGATTCTACTCCAACAAAGTCTCCTAGTAAGAGAGCCACTGAATATAAATCCTTTCACTGCTATTTCTGCGGGAACAAAGGACACTCTGAGCAAAGGTGTCTTCTTCGGAAAAGGAATGAAAAACTTCGTAACATTCTTACATGGATGTCTAAAGAAGTTGTTAAACATGTATCACAGATTGACAGAATCAAGGATTTTCGCTATCAAGGGATGAAGTGTGATAAAGTTGATTCTTTCCATGTTCCTTCGAAGGATTTCTACAAAGGAAGAAAAAAGAATGGAAAAAGTCTAACGGATCTGTTAAATCAGTCTGAAAAGAGAAAAAGGAACAGAAGGAAGAAAAGGTCAGGTTCCTCTAATTCTCTCAAAAAGGACTGTGAATCCAAGACTTCCAATTCAGACTTCTTACATGTCAACAATCGAGTCTCTGATCTGAAGATTCATATAAACAAACTAATACGCAATATCAAGAAAACATGGAATGCTGTTAACCCAGGTACTTTTAAGTCTTCTCTTGATAATGCTTCTTCCATTAAACCAGGTAGTTTGCTAAATATCGATAAAAAGGAAAAATAAGAAGTGAATAATGATGAGCAACATGCTCATCTTATTACGCCCTAACATGTTCATGATTGCATTTTTTTATGATAATGTTAAAAAGGGATGCTCATGATTCTCAGGATTTTCATCTTGAGAAAAATTGTCAGGATGATTGTACTGCATTCGATGTTACTTATTCCGTTTGCACCTCAACATATTTTTCTCTTTCTCTTTGGGCTTCTTTGGTCTTTCATAGGCCCGTCTCTCTAGTACACGCACCAACCCTCACGAACGTCTTGTTTCCTAGGGTTTGATAGAATCCCTTATTTTTATAATGTGTTCCAGAAGTGCAAAAAGATTTTCTAAAGTCTTTTCAGTACACAATGGACGGAAGCAACAAGTTTGATGATGTTGAGCTTTGTCCTATTAATATCTCGTGCTTTCATGCTCTTGACCATGAAAACGAAGACAAACTGCCAGTTCAGATTTCTTCACAACTGGTAGGAAATCTTCTTGGAGACTTCAAGGTCGTTCTCGAATAACTTGGTATCGTAACACGGAATCTAAACTACCTAAAAGACGAACTAAGGAAGGCATCTGAGGAACTCGTTCTTGTTCAATCCCTGGTTGCAGACATGATTTAGCTTTTCGTCTGATCGTGGTTCTAGTTATATGCCTAGTATGTCTTCTTTTTGTATTAGTTGGAAGAATAACTAGTGCTTTGAATAACGATGATTGTGACTACACATAACTATTTTTGTTTTCATCTTCTTATGTTATTTTTTTAGGTTTATTGATATTAGATTCTGAAAATATTTGGAGGATGATGTTATTGCAGTATTGTTCTTTATGATTTTGTGATATTGCAATTTGTTTATGGGATATGTATTGTTTACGTCCGTGAACTTGAAGGTCCTATATTGCGGACAAAAGTAAAGTCGTTCATGAATTAGTATTCGTATTGATGAAAGGATGAATGGACTTTTGACAATTACAAAATCTATGACTTTGCAATCTATTATGTCGTTATGATGGAAAATAGAATAGATCCTTGTATGTTATCCACGGTATTGATCTTCATTGATCCATTTTATCATGTTTTACCATGAAGGCTCCATTGTGTGTCTTATGTTGAGCACCTTACAACTAAGTCGATTTACCTTGGCTTTGTTGGTTGTTCCATAAGATGCTATATGTCGAGCATTAGGAACTACATTAATCAACTAGTTTGGTTATTTAGTTAGTACTCCATAAGTTTTCTTTCTTATGTTGAGTACATGTACGGTTAAGGTTGTCATATTCTATGATGAACTTAGTCGGGGTTCCATAAGTTCTCTTATGTTGAACCCAAAATAATTAAATTAATTACTTCGTGATTAGTTTGGTTGTTTGTATTCCAATTAGATTAATTATAGGTTCTCTTGGAATTAATCTAGTTGAGTTTTCATATATTCCACAAGTTCTTGTGTTGGGTATATGAAAGGCTACACTATCATGTTATTTGGTTAATGTAGTCATATATTCCGTAAGGTTTTCCTTATGTTGAGTATTTGAACGGTTAAGTTAGTCATCTCTGTGTGATTGACTTAGTCGTAGCTCCGTGAGTTTACTTATGTTGAGCACTTTCAATTAAATTGATCACTTTTGTGGTTTGATTTAGTTGCGTATTCCAATTGAAATAATCATGGGTTTTCTTGTGGTTAATTTGGTTGAGCTTTGGATATAGAAAATCATTCCTATGGTTTTTGGAGTCCAATAAAAAATCCTTCTTTTCTTTCGAAATTAAGGTCGCTCTTGTTGTTCTCTCGGGAATGACATCAAATCGGGGAGAGTTCTTTTGAACTTGTTCTTAATGGTAATATCTTGCGGGGAGTGTGGCTGTGGAATTTTATAGGGGTTATCTTGTATCTTAAAACTCCTTGATGAATGCTGTTAGATTCAGATATTAGATTGCATCTAAATTAAGTTGGTATGTATTTTTCTTTTGGTCATGAAATGTCTTTTGTGGAAATTTCATTATGATCCCACTCTTGTACCTTTGCCAATTTTATTGACAAAAGGGGGAGAAATATTGTAGTTCACACTACAAATACATATGGTTTTCGGATCACTGTGTAAGGGGGAGTGGTTTCCATGATCAAGATGGAGTATTGACTAAGGGGGAGTGATACATATCACCGTATTATTATTGTTAAAGTCGTGATACAATTGGACTTTGATGTTATATAATAATACTATGACACTGTATAATAATGATCGAGAATATCGATTTCTCTCATTGTTATAGCTACGGATCTTCAACAACGATGGTGCTAAACTTACAACCTTTGGGATCATTGGAGTACTTGGAAGGACGAAGATTCCAAGGAACGTTGAAGATTAGACAATGGAATAGGAGCCACTAAAGTTTATCTTTTTTGTATTCCATATGTATTAATAGTTTTGTCACTAAAATTGACAAAGGGGGAGATTGTTAGAGCATAGCTCGGTCAACCTCGCATGCGTTGCTATCTCAAGCATGTTTGTCAATTTTAGTGATCAAAACTATAACTCTTGATTTCTAGCCTACTAGCTAAGTCTCGTACTAGGATAGGTTGAGCTCAAGGACTTCATGGCGATACATCATACAACGACGAAGATCTGTTAGAACATTGCTCGGTTGAACCCACTAGCGTTGGTATGTCAAGTTAGTTTTCAATTTTAGTTTCCAAAATGCATTCTTGATTTAGCATACGAAAGATAGTTTCAGACTAGTTTAGGTCTGAGAAGTTGAATCGAAGCTATCCTTAAAGGATGAAGATTTAAGATTGAAGGCTACAAGAAGACATCAAAAAAGTTATGTGATTGATTTCATTTTGATTCTTGTTCAATTCTACCTTTCTAATCTATCGAGATAAATTCTCACTCTATGGAACAATTCCTATGACGGTAAATGTACATTTATGTATATATACTTGAGGTTATTTGATTCATGACTTTGGTAATAATAACCTTTATCCCTATAAAGTATCTCATGTTATAGTGAATGAGCTTGTGAATCCAATGAGCCAAGAATCACTCAATTACGAGTTATAACGATGAAGTTATGAGTGAATTAAGTTCATTAGTAGGAAACATTCCATGGGCTTTGGACTGGTCCGCGAACTTGGGCCCAATACGTGACTAAAAGGGATTTTTGGTCAAGTTGGTGATGTTTCCTTTTCTAGGCAAGTTAGCTATTGGTCCAAACACTTTTGATTACCATACTAAAGTGTTTGTGATTCCTGCCTAAGTTAAAATGTGATTTATTCACATAAATATAATTTTTGCTAAATAAATTATTTATTTAATTATTTTGGCAAGAGTTTTAACATAGGAAAGACTCTCATATTTAGGAGAGTCTTGTAAAAGGAAAATAGCTTTGCTTAGCTTCCAAGCTATTGTTCATTATAAATAATGAGTTCGCGAGTTTACACGTTTTTTATCCCTTTGGAAAATTTGCGTAAGCTCTGCAGGTTGTTTTCCACGTCTTCCGTTCTTCGTGAACGAGAGTGAGATAAAAGTCTTTGTATTAGGGATCACAAATCCAAGTTGGATTTAATCTTCGTGATTGATCATACAACTTGTAATCTAGGGTTTTCACCTCTTGTCTATTCTAAGGTTTTCTCTTCTGATATAAAACCATTCAAGAGTTGTTGATCATAAACCCTAGGTTTTGATAGATTTTAGTTTCCGATCGTATACCAACACTTGTTAGTCGAAATCGAAGACTAGAAAGAAAAACTTCTTTTGAGGCATCTCGTAAAAATCCTTGAGAAGTTTTAAACAAGATATCTCTAGATTTATTCTAGTTGTTCTTGTGGTAGATTTATAAGAGTTTTCTTAACTTGGAAATTGATCTTTGGAATCACCCAAGTTTACTTACGGAAATCAGGTTCACGGACTCCTTGTGTGTACGCATACTGATTGTAAGTTAAAACCCTAATCTACAAGTTTGTTTTGATATTACTTTTACCTAGTAATTTTTTTTATCAAAATAAACACAAGATTTCCAAAACCTTGATTCACATCTAAAGGGAAATCAAACTGGTGTTTTGTGCAAACAAAATATCAAATCATATCGATTGTTGTGGTGTATCTTCTAAAGAGAACTTTGGGTTCTTCTAGAAGATTTATGTGAAGAGTTCCTAAAGAGAATTGGTATTCTGCTAGGAGTTCTACAAGTGCTGAAGAAGGTATTACATCTAGTCCGAATAGGTAGTAGGAATTTGGTGTAACAGCTTATTATCAGTGTGTATTTATTCTGGACTAGGTCCCGGGGTTTTTCTGCATTTGCGGTTTCCTCGTTAACAAAATCTGGTGTCTGTGTTATTTCTTTTCCGCATTATATTTTATTTATATAATTGAAATAATACAGGTTGTACGTTAATCAATCATAGTTGTTAAATCCGACCTTGTTTGTTGGATAAGACTTGATTGATCTTGAACAATTGATTTTGTTATTTTCACATTGTTAGCCAGTCTGGACTAACCCTATTTCAAGTGGACACTGGGTTGAAATATTCCTTTAGTGATTGTTTCTTAAAGAGGTTTATACACGGTGGATATTGAATAGGTTGTGAGTAAAACAAAAGACTTTGTTTCAAGAGCTTCACACTAAAATCAGGTTTACGGACTTGTTTCTGTTTAACTTTGATTGTGTTGAAATAGAGATATTAAACTCTTTGATATACTTTACTCTAGATTGAGTCTGACTGTCTAGTTGATTCTCTAGAAATTATATTGGAGTTTTTCTATTCAGATTGCCAAACGAAATATTGGGTGCTGTTGTTAGACCCCCGTTTTTTCAAGATCTATACAGAACCGTGGAACTTCATCAAAAAAAAGGTATGTGGAGACTTGAACTTATCTATCACTCAAAAGTCCATCTCTTCTATCTCCTACTTCTTATGAGACAAAAGTCGTATGCTATATAGACTAGATTATACACATTTCATATTTCGAGCTGAGCATTCATTGCTTATCTTTTATCTCGAAATCGTGTGTTGGTAAAGCGTTTTTATTTGATCAAGTTTATCTTCACCTAGTGACGAAAGTCATGAAAAGTTTCAATCAATTTGAGAATTGCTCTGACGTGAATCGTTCTGTGAATAACGGCTACATAGCGTCCTCTGAGAATGTCTCAAATATTGAAATGAGAGTTTATATTACATAACCATGTATTCCTTGATCAAAGTTTTCGAACTTTGTTGATCAAGAGAAATCGGGAAGATTGTGGAATTATCTTGCCAAGTCCGCGAACTGTCGGAAGTACTCGACCGAGAATTTCTGCTGAGTTTGGAAAACTCAACCGATTAACTTAAGTCCGCGAACTTGTTTTTGAATTTTAGAGGTTATGATCTAAAGATGTGCTCTGAACATGAAACATTAAATTACTAAGGAATTCTTTAAGCAAACCGTGGCTATAATGTTCATGAGACGATTCAATCAATCGAATCATCTTTGTTTCAATTGTGTCTTGTGTAGTTACATAAGATCTCATAGCAATTGAACAACTCTTTAACTAGTTCATTTGAGTCAATTGAACTAGTTATGGTGAAGAATAACAAGGTTAATATGAAATAATCATATGGTTAAACTTTTGGGTTACTCCGTTGAACCAACATACACGTACACGTTCGGGCATGGTTTTCACGAACCCAGTAAACGTCTACCCAAGTGTGTGTGACAAGCTATGTTTTCGATCTAACGGTTGAGAAATATTAGCTTGAATCTAAATCAGGTTTTCATCTAACGGTGAATAAGGATTGCTTTGTAACTAAGGCAAAACCCTGATTTGAAGGATATATAGGAGACATCTAGCATTGTGCAAAACTAATCCCCACACGTCTGAGTGATACTAGTGCACCCGCTAGAGTCGATCTCCATTAACCTTTTATTTTCTTCTCTAAAATCAGGTTAATGACTTAAAGACTTCATTGGGATTGTGAAGCCAGACCGATACTACTTTATCGTAGTTGTGTGATCTGATCTTGCATCTTCTATTGTACGATTACAATCGATTGATTGGCTTGAGATCGTGAGAGTTCTCCGATAGGCAAGATAAAGAAGTCACAAACATCTTCGTCTCACTGTTTGTGATTCCTCGACAACCCTCTTGTGTAGTCAGGAAGGATTATAGAGAGGTGATTGATTAATCTAGGCTGTTCTTCGGGAATATATATAAGACCGGATTATCAATTGGTTCCTGTTCACCTTGATTTTATATCTTAAAACGGAACAAAACCTAGGGTAATCTGTGGGAGACAGATTTATCTTTTTATAGACTTTTCTGTGTGAGACAGATCTGTTTATTATCAAGTTTGTGATTTTTGGTTACATCAACTCTTGGTTGTGGGTGAGATCAACTAAGGGAATCAAGTGCGTAGTATCCTGCTGGGATCAGAGACGTAGGAGTACAACTGTACCTTGGATAGGTGGGAGACTGATTGGGGTACAACTATAGTCCAGTCCGAAGTTAATTTTCAGTAGGCTAGTGTCTGTAGCGGCTTAATACAGTGTGTATTCAATCTGGACTGGGTCTCGGGGTTTTTCTTCATTTGCGGTTTCCTCGTTAACAAAATTTCTGGTGTGCGTTCGTGATCATCAATTGGACATCCAACCTTTGGTTGTTGATTGATCCTTGGACATTGGTCTTTGGTACCGTCCAAGTATTCCTTGTATTTGATAAAGACTCGCTATTGTTTTTATCTTGAGTAAAATTCAAATCAAGAGAGAGATATTAACTCCTTGAGATACTTTAATCTAGATTGAGTCTGACTGTCTAGTTGATTCTCTAGCAAAGTATTTCAGAGTTAGTCCATACAGATTGCTAAGCGAAATATTGGGTGGTGTTGTTAGACCCCCGCTTTTTCATGATTGATCTTAACGCACAACCTGTGATATTTCAATTATATAACAAAATATAATTCGGAAAAGATATAACATAGACACCATAATTTTATTAACGAGGAAATACGCAAATGCAAAAAAAACCCCCGGGACCTAGTCCAGCTTTGAACACCACAGTGTATTAAGCCGCTACAGACACTAGCCTACTACCAATGAACTTTGGACTGGAATGTAGTTGATCCCTAATCAATCTCACACTGATCAAGGTAATGTTGCGCTCCTTACGTCTCTGAACCCAGCAAGATTCTACGCACTTGATTCCCTTAGCTGATCTCACCCACAACCAAGAGTTGCTACGACCCAAAGTCGAAGACTTGATAAACAAATCTGTCTCACACAGAAAAGTCTATTGGAATAGATAAATCTGTATCCCACAGAAATACCTACGAGTTTTGTTACGTCTTTTGATAAATCAAGGTGCACATGAACTAATTGATAAACCAGACTTATATATTCCCGAAAAACAACCTAGTATTATCAATCACCTCACAATAATTTTAATCGTATGGTAGCGAAACAAGATATTGTGGAATCAAAAACGATGAGACGAAGATGTTTGTGACTACTTTTAATCTTACCTATCGGGGATAAATCTCAAGAAAATATTAGCAAAGATAATACTCAATCACGATAGAAGAAGTAAGATCATAACGCGCAACTACAGAGAAAATAGTTGGGTCTGGCTTCACAATCCCAATGAAGTGTTTAAGTCGTTAACCTACGGTGTGAGGATTAGGTTTCCCAGTTGCTAGAGTTCTCCCTTATATAGTTTTCAAATCAGGGTTTGCAATCTAAGTTACCTTTGTAACAAAGCATTCAATATTCACAGTTATATGAAAACCTGATTAGACTCAAGCTAATATTTTTCAACCGTTAGATCGAACTTAGCTTGTTATACACAAGTGAAATGTAACCTCATTTAGGTTTGAGTAGCCGTACCTAAATGTGTACACCATGTTGTCTCAACAATAGTTAACCGAGGTTAGCTATATGAACACTCTGATATTAACCTTACTCATCTTAATCATAACTAGTTCAAATGACTCAAATGAAACTAGTTGTAGAGTTGTTCAATTGTTATAGTCTCATAGAAGTATACAAGAACACAATTGAAGCAAAATCGGTTTGATTCACTCGAATTAATTCATGAACATTATAGTCAAGGTTTTCAAAGAATGCATTCCTTAATATATAAATGTATTAGTTCATGAACAAACAGATTTTAGAACTTTAACCACTCAAGTACGCATACGGGTAAGCATACCTAAGTAGCCGGTCTGAGTTTGGGTTCTAATGTGAACTGGTATGCATACCTTAGTACACTTTCAAAACCATCAGAAATTCCCGGACCTATACCTTACGCAAGTATGCGTACCGGTATGTGTACTTGGTACCCAGAATTCCACAACTACAAGTACGCATACGGGTAGGCATACTATAGTTCCGGTCATGGATCACATACATGCAAGAATGCATACTATGTTCATAATCCAATAGTTCTAAACTCTATTTCAATCACTGAAACTTTCTTAGAGGATGACAATAGCAGTTTTCACACACTATTAGCATCAAAGCAATTTTCAAGTTATTGAAATAATCATAACGAAACATTCCAAGTCTACACCAAATGATTGTATCACACAAACCATGTAAGATGTTACTTGGAGATTTTCACATGATCATCTTTTGACTTTCGTTAAGAATATAAGATGAACTTGGTTGAAGCAAAAACTTACCAACACATATTTCGAGAAATATGTAAGCGAGTTAAACTCAGCTCGAAATCTCAAATGTGCATAATCGAAAACTATATAGTAATACGTCTTTTGTATCAATATAGGAGATAGAGTAGAAATAAACTTTCCAAGTGATAGATGAATTTTAGTCTCCAGATACCTTTTGTTGATGAAGTTCCACAAGCTCTCCTTAGTCGTTTTTCGTCTTCAATTGATGAACGCCGTGAAGTCTAATGCTCAACTACATAATCTATCCTAGTCCGAGACATCACTATAAGTAGACTAGAAATCACGACTTATAGTTTTTATCATTAACATTGACAAACAAGCTTGAGATAGCAACGCTTGCGAGTTCGGCCGAGCAGTGCTCTAACAAAACGGTCCGATATTTGATTCGCGACGAGTCAAGGGTTGACTGAGATCCAGATCGCAAGTCAACAAACATAATGTAAGTCAGTAACAAGACTAGATTTACAAGGTTAATTTCTACACTTTAGTGGGTGTTACAAAATTGCACTAAGGCCATCAAATAATAAGGTCTCTTCGAGTTATTTTTATTCATCATTGTGTTCTCATCAAGTTGCTTCTGAATTTGAAAAAACGAACCTGTTAAGACGGGTTGGATGCCACAAAGGATGATTGAGATACATAAATATGCGGCTAAGTTACTAACTTCTTTCATAACAATCTTGTCATCTGTAAAGAGTATTGGAAAGTCATTTCTTGTTATCAGAATTAGGATAGCATAAGCAGTCTGTGTGACTAGAGCAATTGAGACCGTAACCCAAACAAAGAATTTTACTGCTGCTGCATTTCCTGCTCCCAATTCATTTGAGATCCTCACACCGAAAAAGATACAAAAGAAATGAGAAAACTTCAGGAAGATAGATATCGACTGAAAGTACATGTGAAACCATGCTCCGTCATAAAGTTCAAACGAATACCTGACAACAGGAATAAACCCAAGAGGTATCATAATATCCATCATTTGATATTCATACTACAAACGAGAAAAAAAACATTCAATGTAATTCCATCCTAGAAAGAAATACAGTTCAGAAAAAGAAAATCGAGTTTTGTACACCGTTTGGACCAGATCCTGATATATGTGATCTCATCTAGTAATGGGACGGTGAAGGTCAAAACTGTACAATGTTCTTTAGCACTAAATTTAGAGCATTTAACTTGTTATTTGTATCAAGAATACGTACCAGATAGCAGCAACATCAACTTTAACTTCAACATTTTGAAGTACTCCCGCAAATACAAGCAAAACCATATAAGGAGCGCAACTGTACCTTCAGTGTGAGATTGATTAGGGCTCAACTACATTCCAGTCCAAAGTTCATTGGTAGTAGGCTAGTGTATGTAGCGGCTTAATACACTGTGGTGTTCAAAGCTGGACTAGGTCCCAGGGTTTTTCTGCATTTGCGGTTTCCTCGTTAACAAAATTTCTGGTGTCTGTGTTATTTCTTTTCCGCATTATATTTTATATAATTGAAATAATACAGGTTGTGCGTTCGTGATCATCAATTGGAAATCCAACCTTTGGTTGTTGATTGATATCGATTGATCCTTGGACATTGGTCTTTGGTACCGTCCAAGTATTCCTTGTATTTGATAAAAACTCGCTATTGTTTTTAGCTTGAGTAAAAATCAAATCAAGAAAGAGATATTAATTCCTTGAGATACTTTAATCTAGATTGAGTCTGACTGTCTAGTTGATTCTCTAGCAAAGTATTTCAGAGTTAGTCCATATAGATTGCTAAGCGAAATATTGGGTGGTGTTGTTAGACCCCCGCTTTTTCATGATTGATCTTAACGCACAACCTATGATATTTCAATTATATAACAAAATATAATGCGGAAAAGATATAACATAGACACCAGAATTTTGTTAACGAGGAAATCCGCAAATGCAAAAAAAAAACCCGGGACCTAGTCCAGCTTTGAACACCACAGTGTATTAAGCCGCTACAGACACCAACCTACTACCAATGAACTTTGGACTGGAATGTAGTTGAGCCTTAATCAATCTCACACTGATCAAGGTATAGTTGCACTCCTTACGTATCTGAACCCAGCAGGATTCTACGCACTTGATTCCCTTAGCTGATCTCACCCACAACCAAGAGTTGCTACGACCCAATGTCGAAGACTTAATAAATAAATCTGTCTCACACAGAAAAGTCTATTGGAATAGATAAATCTGTATCCCACGGAAATACCTACGAGTTTTGTTCCGTCTTTTGATAAATCAAGGTGCACATGAACTAATTGATAAACCAGACTTATATATTCCCGAAAAACAACCTAGTATTATCAATCACCTCACAATAATTTTAATCGTATGGTAGCGAAACAAGATATTGTGGAATCAAAAACGATGAGACGAAGATGTTTGTGACTACTTTTAATCTTACCTATCGGGGATAAATCTCAAGAAAATATTAGCAAAGATAATACTCAATCACGATAGAAGAAGTAAGATCATAACGCGCAACTACAGAGAAAATAGTTGGGTCTGGCTTCACAATCCCAATGAAGTGTTTAAGTCGTTAACCTACGGTGTGAGGATTAGGTTTCCCAGTTGCTAGAGTTCTCCCTTATATAGTTTTCAAATCAGGGTTTGCAATCTAAGTTACCTTTGTAACAAAGCATTCAATATTCACAGTTATATGAAAACCTGATTAGACTCAAGCTAATATTTTTCAACCGTTAGATCGAACTTAGCTTGTTATACACAAGTGAAATGTAACCTCATTTAGGTTTGAGTAGCCGTACCTAAATGTGTACACCATGTTGTCTCAACAATAGTTAACCGAGGTTAGCTATATGAACACTCTGATATTAACCTTACTCATCTTAATCATAACTAGTTCAAATGACTCAAATGAAACTAGTTGTAGAGTTGTTCAATTGTTATAGTCTCATAGAAGTATACAAGAACACAATTGAAGCAAAATCGGTTTGATTCACTCGAATTAATTCATGAACATTATAGTCAAGGTTTTCAAAGAATGCATTCCTTAATATATAAATGTATTAGTTCATGAACAAACAGATTTTAGAACTTTAACCACTCAAGTACGCATACGGGTAAGCATACCTAAGTAGCCGGTCTGAGTTTGGGTTCTAATGTGAACTGGTATGCATACCTTAGTACACTTTCAAAACCATCAGAAATTCCCGGACCTATACCTTACGCAAGTATGCGTACCGGTATGTGTACTTGGTACCCAGAATTCCACAACTACAAGTACGCATACGGGTAGGCATACTATAGTTCCGGTCATGGATCACATACATGCAAGAATGCATACTATGTTCATAATCCAATAGTTCTAAACTCTATTTCAATCACTGAAACTTTCTTAGAGGATGACAATAGCAGTTTTCACACACTATTAGCATCAAAGCAATTTTCAAGTTATTGAAATAATCATAACGAAACATTCCAAGTCTACACCAAATGATTGTATCACACAAACCATGTAAGATGTTACTTGGAGATTTTCACATGATCATCTTTTGACTTTCGTTAAGAATATAAGATGAACTTGGTTGAAGCAAAAACTTACCAACACATATTTCGAGAAATATGTAAGCGAGTTAAACTCAGCTCGAAATCTCAAATGTGCATAATCGAAAACTATATAGTAATACGTCTTTTGTATCAATATAGGAGATAGAGTAGAAATAAACTTTCCAAGTGATAGATGAATTTTAGTCTCCAGATACCTTTTGTTGATGAAGTTCCACAAGCTCTCCTTAGTCGTTTTTCGTCTTCAATTGATGAACGCCGTGAAGTCTAATGCTCAACTACATAATCTATCCTAGTCCGAGACATCACTATAAGTAGACTAGAAATCACGACTTATAGTTTTTATCATTAACATTGACAAACAAGCTTGAGATAGCAACGCTTGCGAGTTCGTCCGAGCAGTGCTCTAACAAAACGGTCCGATATTTGATTCGCGACGAGTCAAGGGTTGACTGAGATCCAGATCGCAAGTCAACAAACATAATGTAAGTCAGTAACAAGACTAGATTTACAAGGTTAATTTCTACACTTTAGTGGGTGTTACAAAATTGCACTAAGGCCATCAAATAATAAGGTCTCTTCGAGTTATTTTTATTCATCATTGTGTTCTCATCAAGTTGCTTCTGAATTTGAAAAAACGAACCTGTTAAGACGGGTTGGATGCCACAAAGGATGATTGAGATACATAAATATGCGGCTAAGTTAATAACTTCTTTCATAACAATCTTGTCATCTGTAAAGAGTATTGGAAAGTCATTTCTTGTTATCAGAATTAGGATAGCATAAGCAGTCTGTGTGACTAGAGCAATTGAGACCGTAACCCAAACAAAGAATTTTACTGCTGCTGCATTTCCTGCTCCCAATTCATTTGAGATCCTCACACCGAAAAAGATACAAAAGAAATGAGAAAACTTCAGGAAGATAGATATCGACTGAAAGTACATGTGAAACCATGCTCCGTCATAAAGTTCAAACGAATACCTGACAACAGGAATAAACCCAAGAGGTATCATAATATCCATCATTTGATATTCATACTACAAACGAGAAAAAAAACATTCAATGTAATTCCATCCTAGAAAGAAATACAGTTCAGAAAAAGAAAATCGAGTTTTGTACACCGTTTGGACCAGATCCTGATATATGTGATCTCATCTAGTAATGGGACGGTGAAGGTCAAAACTGTACAATGTTCTTTAGCACTAAATTTAGAGCATTTAACTTGTTATTTGTATCAAGAATACATACCAGATAGCAGCAACATCAACTTTAACTTCAACATTTTTAAGTACTCCCGCAAATACAAGCAAAACCATATATACCCAATACTCCAAGTTGTAATAACAAAACCCGCTTGGATCAAAATATATAAGAATGGGCAGCAATTTGTTTGGGCATGCCTTTGGAGTTTATCAAAACAACCAAACAGTGAAGTTAGATGTGCCCAATCTTAGGCCATGAGGGATTTCCTCCTGGTGTGTTGATTTTGGCATTTCGTGATCACACTCTTGAGTCTAGATATTACAATGTGTATCAAAACTTGGGTTTTCAGTACCGGTGGCAATGAGCAGTCCATAAATAATTTCTTTTCACATTAATTTGAGGTCCAGGTCTTCTAGTTCTCGATCATTATATACAAATGTGAATTAATCGTGCACGACAACTTTCAATCTGATAATAACACATCTATCAACTTTCTTAGCTCCTCTTACCTGTAGTAGTTGAATAATATAGAGTTATGTAGCAACTGCTTTATGATGTCATGACATGCATATTCTGAATGATAGAATTGTATTCAACGTAATAATCCAAAATATAATACATCTGTTCTTATATACAAGAAACAGAGACAGAAAAGGATACAAGATATATATAACAAGGAAACAAAATATACAAAGATATACATGCCATGTAGAAGAATTTTATTATCCCAAGAGATCATGACAATATCATTAAACACCCTCCCTCAAACTCAAGATGGTGCAACACACATGTTGATCGAGTTTGGAAATAAAAAACCTTAAACGAGATGAAGTCAGTGTTTTGGTAAAGAGATCAGCAAGTTGCAATTCTGAGGGAACAAATGGTAAGACAATAGTCTGTTTCTTGAAGTGATGTCTTACAAAGTGACAATCAATCTCAATATGCTTCGTATGTTCATGAAACACGTCATTGAGCAATGTGAATAGCAGCCTTATTGTCACAACACAATGGAGTTGGTTCTGATAAATGAACTCTCATATCTTCAAGAAGCCATCTTAACCAAACAATCTCAGAAGTTGTATGAGCAAGAGATCGATACTCAGCCTCAGCACTAAACCGAGAAACTACACTTTGTTTCTTACTACGCCAAGAGATCAAAGAGTTACCTAGAAAAACACAATATCCTGTGGTTGAACTTCTATCTGTGATGTCACCAGCCCAATCTGAATCTGAGTATGCACGAAGATAAAGATCATAAGTAAATGAGAACTTTACACCTTGATATAGGGTACCTTTCATATAACGTAATATCCGAAGTACTGCAAGATAATGTGTGGACCTTGGAGCTGACATAAACTGACTAACTACATGAACAACATGGTTGATGTCTGGTCTTGTGATAGTCAGATAATTAAGACTTCCCACAAGATGACGATACAATGTAGGATTGGATAAAACTTTTCCATCAAAAGGATTGAGCTTCACTCTCAAGAGGTGTATCTGCAGTTTTACTATCTGTTAACCCAACACGTTGAAGAATGTATGAGGTATACTTTACTTGTGAGATGAAATAACCATCAGATGATTTATCGACCTCTATGCCAATAAAATACCTTAAAAGACCTAAATCTTTCATTTCAAAACATGAACTGAGATGGAGTTTAAGAGCAGTGATTCCTTCTAAATCGTCACATGTGATAACCATATCATCAACATATAAAAGGAGAATAACCATACCCTTCTCAGTTGATCGAATAAACATTGCTGAGTCATATGCACTTTGATTGAATCCGTACCGAAAGATATCATTGGAAAAGTTCTCAAACCAAGCACTTGGTGCTTGTTTAAGTCCATACAAAGCTTCACGAAGCTTACATACTTGATTTGGAGAATGAGGCATTCCTGTTGGTGGTCTCATATACACTTCTTCTTGAAGTTCTCCATTAAGGAAGGCGTTCTTGACATCTATTTGATGAAGATTACAATTACGAGCAGCAACAACAGCAAGGAGAAAACGTACAATAGTCATGCGAGCAACAAGAGCATATGTTTCTTCATAGTCTATACCATATTCTTGGGTATATCTGAAAAAGTGGGAGTCTAACAACACCACCCAATAATTCGATTAGCAATCTGTATGGACAAACTACGAAATACTTTGCTAGAGAATCAACTAGACTGTTAGACTCAATCTAGATTAAAGTATCCCAAAGAGTTAATATCTCTCACTTGTTTTGATTTACTCAAGCTAAAAAAATAGCGAGTCTTTAATCCAACACAAGGAATAACTTGGACGGTACCAAAGACCAATGTCCAAGGATCAATCAATATCAATCAACAACCAAAGTTTGATTTCCAATTGATGATCTTAGCGCACAACCTGTATTATTTCTATTATATAAAAAATATAATGCGGAAAAGAAATAACACAGACACCAGAAGTTTTGTTAATGAGGAAACGACAAATGCAGAAAAACCTCGGGACCTAGTCCATATTGAATACACACTGTATTAAGCCGCTACAGACACTATCCTACTGCAAACTAACTTCGGACTGGACTATAGTTGAACCCCAATCAGTCTCCCACCGATCCAAGGTACATTTGTACTCCTACGCCTCTGATCCCAGCAGGATACTATGCACTTGACTCCCTTATCTTATCTCACCCACAACCAAGAGTTGTTGCAACCCAAAATGACAGACTTGATAATAAACAAATCTATCTCACACAGAAAAGTCTAGCAAAGGATAAATTTGTCTCCCACAGATAAACCCTAGGTTTTGTTCCGTCTTAAGATATAAAATCAAGGTGAACAGGAACCAATTGATAATATGATCTTATATTCCCGAAGAACAACCTAGATTAATCAATCACCTCTCTACAATCCTTCCTGACTACACAAGCGGATTGTCGATGAATCACAAACAGTGAGACGAAGATGTTTGTGACTTCTTTATCTTGCCTATCGGAGAACTCTCACGATCTCAAGCCAATCAATCGATTGTACTCGTACGATAGAAGATGCAAGATCAGATCACACAACTATGATAAAAGTAGTATCGATCTGGCTTCACAATCCCAATGAAGTCTTTAAGTCGTTAACCTGGTTTTAGAGAAGAAAACCAAAGGTTAAAGGAGAATCGACTCTAGCGAGCACAATAGTATCACTCAGACGTGTGGGGATTAGTTTTGTACAATGCTAGATGTCTCCTTTATATAGCCTTCAAATCAGGGTTTTGCCTTAGGTACAAAGCAATCCTTATTTACCGTTAGATGAAAACCTGATTTAGATTCAAGCTAATATTTCTCAACCGTTAGATCGAAAACTTAGCTTGTCAAACACACTTGGGTAAACGTTTACTGGGTTTGTGAAAACCATGCCCAAACGTGTACGTGTATGTTGGTTCAACATAGTAACCCAAAAGGTTAACCATATGAGCATTTCATATCAACCTTGTTCTTCTTCACCATAACTAGTTCAATTGACTCAAATGAACTAGTTAAAGAGTTGTTCAATTGCTATGAGATCTTATGTAACTACACAAGACACAATTGAAACAAAGATGATTCGTTTCGATTGAATCGGCTCATGAACATTATAGACACGGTTTTCATAAAACATTCCTTAGTAATTTAATGTTTCATGTTAAGAGCACATCTTTAGATCATAACCTCTTAAGTTCACAAACAAGTTCGCGGACTTAAGTTAATCGGTTGAGTTTTCCAAACTGAGCAGAAATTCTCGGAAAGAGAACTTCCGCCAGTTCGCGGACTGGGTTCGCGGACTTAGCACACAAACGAGTTTTGGAAAATCCAGCAGAAATTCTCGGTCGAGAACTTCCGACAGTTCGCGGACTTGGAAAGCCAATTCCACAATCCTCCCGATTTCTCTTGATCAACAAAGTTCGAAAAATTCGGTTCAAGGAATACATGGTTATGTAATCTAAACTATCATTTCAATCATTGAGACATTCTCAGAAGACGCTATGTAGTCGTTATTCACAGACCAATTCATGTCAGAGCAATTCTCAAAGTGATTGAAACTTTTCATGACTTTCGTCACTAGGTGAAGATAAACTTGATCAAAGCGAAACTCTTTACCAACACACGATTTCGAGATAAAAGATAAGCAATGAATGCTCAGCTCTAAATGTCAAATGTGTATGATCTAGTCTATATAGCATACAATTTTTGTCTCATAAGAAGTAGGAGATAGAATAGATATACTTTTGAGTGATAGATAAGTTCAAGTCTCCACATACCTTTTTGTTGATGAAGTTCCACGGTTCCTTGTATAGATCTTCGTCGTTGTATGATGAATCGCCATGAAGTCCTTGAGCTCAACTACACTTTTCTATCCTAGTCTGAGACTTAGCTATGTAGGCTAGAAATCAAGACTCATAGTTTTTATCACTAACATTGACAAACATGCTTGAGATAGCAACGCATGCGAGGTCGGCCGAGCTATGCTCTAACAATCTCCCCCTTTTTCAATTTTAGTGACAAAACTATTAATACATATGAAATACAAAAAAGATAAACTTTAGTGGCTCGTATTCCATAGTCTAATCTTCAACGTTCCCTGAAATCTTCGTCCTTCCAAGTACTCCAATGATCCCAAAGGTTGTAAGTTTAGCATCACCGTTGTTGAAGATCCATAAATATAACAATGATAAAAATCGATATTCTCGATCATTATTATACAGTGTCATAATATTATTATATAACATCAAAGTCCAATTGTATCACGACTTTAACAATAATACTACGGTGATATGTATCACTCCCCCTTAGTCAATACTCCATCTCGATCATGGAAACCACTCCCCCTTACACAATGATCCGAAAACCATATGTATTTGTAGTGTGAACTACATTATTTCTCCCCCTTTTTGTCAATAAAATTGGCAAAGGTACAAAAACGGGATCATAATGAAATTTCCACAAGAGACATTTCATAGACTAAAATAAAAATACATACCAACTTAATTTAGATGCAATCATAAAGCCGAAGCTAAATGAATTCATCAAGGAGTTTTAAGATACAAGATAACCCCTATAAAATTCCACAGCCGCACACCCCACAAGATATTATCATTAAGCACAAGTTCAAAAGAACTCTCCCCCATTAGATGTCATTCCCGAGAGAACAACAAGAGCGACCTTAATTTCGAAAGAAAAGAAGGATTTTTTAATTGGACACCAAAAATCATAGGAATGATTTTCTATATCCAAAGCTCAACCAAATTAATCACAAGTAAACCCATGATTAATTCAATTGAAAAACGCAACTAAATCAAACCACAAAAGTGATTAATTTAATTGAAAGTGCTCAACATAAGTAAACTTACGGAGCTACGACTAAGGTAATCATACGGAGATGACTAACTTAATCGTTCACATACTCAACATAAGGAAAACCTTACGGAATATACGACTACATTAACCAATAAAACATGATTAGTATAGCCGTTCATATACTCAACACAAGAATTTGTGGAATATATGAAAACTCAACTAAATTAATTACAAGAGAACCTATAATTAATCTAATTGGAATACAAACAAGCAAACTAATCACCGAAGTAATCAATTTAATTATTTTGGGCTCAATATAAGAGAACTTATGGAACCCCGACTAAGTTCATCATAGAATATGACAACCTTAATCGTACATGTACTCGACATAAGAAAGAAAAATTATGGAGTACAAACTAAATAACCAAACTGGTTGATTAATTTAGTTCATAATGCTCGACATATAGCATCTTATGAAACAACCAACAAAGCCAAGGTAAATCGTCTTAGTTGTAAGGTGCTCAATGATAGACACATTTTTGTGTCTAAATTGTACTCAATGTCTCTATTGTTAGTGCTCGATTTTTGTACTAATTTTGATGCTTTGTGTGTTTGTAGGTGTTTTTTGAGAAATACACTTGTGTGGAAAAAGTTGCTCAAAAAGTGCTATTTGGACTCCCGGAGAAAAGTACTAAAGGCACCCTCAATTTGGATAAGAGGACCCTCAGTTTGGCACCTGCTATTCGCACCCCCAGTTTGGTTAGGGGGACACCATCTTCAACATTTCAAAAATTCGTTTTGGCGGGAAAATTTTAATCTCAACTATCAGATTTCAATCAAGGATTTGGAGGTGTTATAGGGAGACTAAATGGCTGAAAATTTAGGGGATTGTTCCTGGGACATATACAAAGCTATTACAAGTGTTTTGGTCTATCAAATTTGGCTGAAAAATCAGTGAGAAGAAATCAGGGCAGCACGTGCATGAGAGGGACAGTTCACGGGATTACATGAGTTTTGGAGAATTTAAACGTGTTCTGCTCATGTATGATGACTCTAGCAACACTTTGGACCTTGAAAAAGATAAATGAGGAGATTTTGCAGCTGTAGAAACACGTGAGAATCTAAATCAGGGAAGAAAATATTCCCAAAATATTTTCTTTACTGCCCGAGTTCAATGAAGAATATTGAGAATCATGGCGTGATTAAATGAGTCTAAAGAGTATAAATAGGTGGATGGGATCATAGATAAGGGGGGTCGAGAGTCTGGGGGGCTGAGGAGAGCCAGAGAAGAAGAAATTCGAGTTTTCCCAAACTCGGTTTTTGCTGCTGCTGCTGCTGATGAACATGAAGAACACGAAGAACGGACCATCCAAGACCGTCGTTTTCCAACAGTAACAACGACTCACAGCCGTGGGTCGTACATCAGAGGCAGACTTATTTTCCAGCGTTTGCGACACAAAGCCGTGGGTCTTAGAGCAACAGTAACAGAGACAATCCTCTGTATCGTCTTTTTTTGGTTTGTAACAAATGTAATTGTTACAAAACCCGGTTTTGAATTATTTCTCCATTTTCATCATTTGTAAACACTCTTTGAGCAATAATAATAATGATTTTTGAGCGTGTTTCCAACATGATGAGCGGCTAATTCTCCCACAACCAAGGCAATGAGGAAGCTATTTACGCATGAATAATTGGTAACTATTTTATTTTCTCTAATATTTAATTATAAGTCACTCAATCACTGCTTTTGCAGAGTTTTAAATTGTTTGCGTAATTTTCCTAATCAGTTGTGATTCAATTAGATAGGTTATGCTTTGTTTAGATAATCTCTGCTTAAGGGATACAATTGATGTTTGAGAATTTGCTTCATTATTAGTGAGTTAAGATATAAAGGACTTAAAAGATAATTAGAGTTTTGGATTATTTACCATCATTAATTCATGTGTAATAGTGGAATCAGTGTCTTGGTTATTTTCTCATACCTCTCGCCCACTTTGTTAATATTTTTGTATATAATTTTATTAAATCTTTAAATTTAATCTTCACAAGTCCGAGAGTTTGAACCTCATTACTACAACATCATCAAAAATATTACCATTTTGGCGCCGCCGACGTGGATTTGTTTATAGATTTGTTTTTAGGTTTTATTTTATTTGTTCTTTTTTACGCGTTTTGGTACTTTTATTTGCTTTCAGATTTGGAGCTAAGCTAAAGAAAAAGAGAAGTGGTGAAAAGAAAGGCGAAGCCCAAAAAGGAAAGAAAAGATAAATCCAAAAGGAGTGAAGAAGAAGATTTTGTAAATAATTTTTATTTTATTTTTTTAGAAACTGTAATTAAGTTTTTTTTTTATTTTTGTAAAGTTTTATTTTTGTAAATTTTTATTTTTGGACATTGGACATTTTTTTTAAAACCCTACGGAAGGGTAGTTTTAAATATAAACTGTGTGCAGAGAAGGACGACGACTACGATATCGTCTTGGCTCCTCGGGTTCGTACACTGACATTGGAGTCGGTGGACCGAGTCGACTTCAACGGTTCATCCCCCGTCTGGAACGGGAGGTAAGAATTCTAAACACCCGCGAATCCCCTGTCAGTGGGTTTACTGGATGATTTTGTATGCCTATATGTTGAGGACCTGATATCGGATTTAATTTTCTAGTAAAGGGCAAGGCCTGGCTAAATCAAGATAAGGACTCGGATTTCATCACCGTTTCCTTCTTGCCCTCCTTAGGAACACGTAACCTACGCGAACCTAAGCCTAAAATTTTGAATAGAAAGAGACCATAGGGTAACGAGCTTAATAGGAAAGTCATTCGAGAAATATTGGTTACTCTTTTAAGCATACTTCGAAGTTCATGATGGTTTCTGTGAGTTGAATGCGTGACTGCGCCGCCTTGTAATGCAGTGAGGCCTTGGGTATCAAAGCTCCACGCAGCTTCCCTCGCCTCTATTCAACTTAATTTGACTCGGATTGATTCCAGAGGGGTTTGCTCAAATTGTAACGAATTCCTTTGCGAAGGATTAAAAGCTGGTCTAGAAACAATCTAAGTGGAGCCATCATGCTTTTTGTTTGCTAGATAAATAGGCTTGTTGTGGTCGAGTCAGTCTTCTTTGTGTTTGTTTAGAATTCCCTTGCAGTTAGGATGTCGAACTGGTATTATAATAGCCAATACAATGAGTATCCGACTGAGCAGCTTAGACATTATCCTTTTTATGACCATAGTGTGAATAGTGATTGGGAACGTGAAACCTTTGAAGGTTATGGTCCATACCATTTTGAGCCCAATTACTATCCACATACCCATAGGTCATACGAGCAAAACAATCCTTATATTTCTCTAGAAGACTCTCTCAAGAGTTTCAATGAGTCAGCACGGAAGTTATTTATGAAAGATACTTATAATATTCTTCTCCCAGAAGAGTCCGTAGAGCGGTCAACTAAGTTATCTCTAGAAGAGACCCTCAAGCAATTTACTGAGAATACAAATAGGATTGTGGAAAAACTTGCTCAAGATAGTCTTAATTTCCAGTGTAGTTTTCCCAATACCACCCTCGAAAATAAGGATAGTTTTTATTCACATAATCAAGATGACGAGGTTAGAATTGGTAACACTACTTGTTTTGATAAGGTTCGATCATTTTCATGTTATTATAGTGATGATTATGATGATGATCGTATTCATGAAGAACATGAAATATGTAGGCATAGTGATCAGGAATTTGTTACTCCGGTTGAGCTTTATAATGATCGTGTTATTTCTAACACAAATCCAAATAATTTTAATATTTATTCACCTATTCAAAAGGATGTGGATTTGACTAGAGATACCACCGTTTTAGACGATGTAGTTCATGATCCTTTAGCCTGTAGTATGTTGGATAATCCATTATTTGATGTGCGTATCAGTGAATCGGAGGAGGTAACTATGATTAAAACCTTAGTTGATGAGCCTTTATATGAAACTTTCTCTGATAATCCTTTATATGATTGTGATGATAGTTTAGAGGAAAGAGTTTACCTTGAGAATACTGCTTTAGAATCTAGCGATTTAGAAACACTAGTCTTAGAAGATGATAAACTCGTAGAGATGAGTGAGGATGGACCAGACTTAGAAGAAGCAATTGACCATTTTCAGGAATCTGATGACCTAGAAATTAGGGAAGTTGTGACTAGTCTTTCTAGAGACACATAAAACTCTAAGTTTGGGGGTGATTATCATTCTCCGTGTGCTTTGACTCTTAGAAAGTACCCTCCTGTAGGACATGACATTTGTGCCTCAACCATCTTACAAGATTATCTTCATACACGTTTTCCCGAACCTAATGATGTCCAGAAAGAAGCTCAGTTGTTAGAAACCCATCCTCTGGTTGATGTGGTTAACCCAGGCTATGATACCAAGATTGACTTTGTTTTCCCACCAAAACTTTTCTTCCAATTGTGGGAACTTTTGATTGTAAGATGTGTCGGTTATTAAGTTTTGAGACTAAACCTAATCACTTTAGGATATTAGGGTAGACACATTTTCTTAAGGAAGACCACCTCTTTTATTGTGGTCAGATGTGTGAGTCAAATATAATTGACTTAGAGGATCCCCAATTATTCAGGTTGTTGTTATGTGCTTCTAAGTTCTTAGTTGAGTTTTTCCAGACTCTAATACCTGAACCGGATCTTAGTTTTGAGGAAATCCAACCGATGAAAACCTGTTATCTAGACCCAGTTATAGAACCTGAACCTGAGCCACAACTAGATGTAGTTGTCTTAAACAAGGGTATGTTCGGTATCTTTTTGGTCTGTTTCAGTTTCCTCTTCTTGTGGGTAATACTTTTTGATCCAGATGACCCACAGTTATTCCGGCTACTTCTATATGATTCTATGAGGTGACTAATTCCTTCCGATGTCTGGCTGAAGACTTTAAACTTAGCACTTCTTGGGAGGTAACCAAATATTCTTGCGACACAGTAATATCTTTCCTTATCTCTTTTGCTTCAAGTGGTAACAGTTTCTCCTTGTTCATGCTTTTAATTTTATTTTTAGAACATTGAGGACAATGTTAGATTTAAGTTTGGGGGTATGGGAGAAACATTTTAGTCGCATTTTTGAAACTTCTAGCGTCACATAGTACCCGGTTAGCTAAGTCTACATACTGTTTCTCATCGAAAAGATAGAAATTGGAATGCTAGAGATAACAACCTATTGAGACATTAGAGAAAAAGACATTGAGATCCTTGAAATTCAGGAGAGAACTTGTTCCTTTTAGAGGGTAACCCTGATGGACCTAACCATCCATGATGGAAAGGCGAGTAGGTCAGGAGGAAATGCCAGAAAGACAAAGCAACCTCACAATGTAGTCTTAGTTACTGGATTATTACGACTCTCTCTCAGTAGAAACTTATCATCATCAGTAAGCGGAGCGACATCAAAATATATGAAGAAAGTTGAAGACGTTTAAGGTTTAGAAGTAACAATAGAAAAGAATATTTAAAAAATCAAAGTTGAAGACTTAGTTACAAAAAGTTATAAGAACAAATGATATAAGTTGTTGAAGTTCATGATACCAAGACATCACAAGTTGCGAAGATCCAAGTTCTAAAGTCCTTCTATCATGGCCATTTAAATTTTTGTCTTGTTATTTTTGTGTTGAAAAAAATGAAAAAAAAAATGAAAAAAAAATAAAAAATCATCGTTACGTTTTGTTCAATAAGGCCAAAGGGAAGTAGAAATTTATAAGTCAAGCAAGAAATCGAGGAGAAACGTTAATTGTCAAGGTTCTATGAGGTTAGATAGTTTATCATCAACAGTTGAAGACCGAAGAAGACGTTGTTTCTACTGAGCACTATGAGAGAGTCGAAGAAAGATACATTTGGTTGCTTTGTTAGTCCGCTTTCAATCTGGCACAAGATCTTTCTAGCACTGGTTTAACTCATCACACGTAATTAGTCCAGCTGTGTAGTAGATGTCCCTCTCATCTTTATCTCTCTCCTAATCTTATCCAGCTGTAAAGCAGCGGACGCATCTTACAATGTTTATCTAGCTGTGTAGCGGATATCTCTTCATCTAGCAGTGTTGCGGATGTGTCTCCCCTTTTCTTCAGTCAGCTTTAGAGCTGACACCTTTAATTTCTCTGGCATTCTAGTTACTTGGAGATAGGTTGAGAATATGTGTGTCCTCATAGATCTTTGGATACTTGTGACCAATTATAAGTAATGGTTTTGTGGGTACACCTCTGGTAAACCCTCCCGAGATTAACTCGGTTTATTTTTTTGTTAGTTTTGCTCGAGGACTGGCAAATAATAAGTTTGGGGATATTTGATAGACACATTTTTGTGTCTAAATTGTACTCAATGTCTCTATTTTTAGTGCTCGATTTTTGTACTAATTTTGATGCTTTGTGTGTTTGTAGGTGTTTTTGGAGAAATACACTTGTGTGGAAAAAGTTGCTCAAAAAGTGCTATTTGGACTCCCGGAGAAAAGTACTAAAGGCACCGTTAATTTGGATAAGGGGCACCTCAGTTAGGCACCTGCTATTCGCACCCCCAGTTTGGTTAGGGGGACATTATCTTCAACATTTCAAAAATTCGTTTTGGCGGGAAAATTTTATTTTCAACTGTCAGATTTCAATCAAAGATTTGGAGGTGTTATAGGGAGACTAAATGGCTGAAAATTTATGGGATTGTTCTTGGGACATATCAAATATGGCTGAAAAATCCGTGAGAAGAAATCAGGGCAGCACGTGCATGAGAGGGACATTTCACGGGATTACATGAGTTTTGGAGAATTTAAACGTGTTCTGCTCATGTATGATGACTCTAGCAACACTTTGGACCTTGAAAAAGATAAATGAGGATATTTTGCAGCTGTAGAAACGCGTGAGAAGCTAAATCAGGGAAGAAAATATTCCCAAAATATTTTTTTTACTGCCCGAGTTCAATGAAGAATATTGAGAATCATGGCGTGATTAAATGAGTCTAAGGAGTATAAATAGGTGGATGGGATCATAGAGAAGGGGGGTCGAGAGTCTGGGGGGCTGAGGAGAGCCAGAGAAGAAGAAATTCGAGTTTTCCCAAACTCGGTTTCTGCTGCTGCTGATGATGATGAACATGAAGAACACGAAGAACGGACCATCCAAGACCGTCGTTTTCCAACAGTAACAACGACTCACAGCCGTGGGTCGTACATCAGAGGCAGACTTATTTGCCAGCGTTTGCGACCCAGAGCCGTGGGTCTTAGAGCAACAGTAACAGTGACAATCCTCCGTATCGTCTTTTTTTGGTTTGTAACAAATATAATTGTTACAAAACCCGGTTTTGAATTATTTCTCCATTTTCATCATTTGTAAACACCCTTTGAGCAATAATAATGATTTTTGAGCGTGTTTCCAACATGATGAGCGACTAATTTTCCCACAACCAAGGCAATGAGGAAGCCATTTACACATGAATAATTGGTAACTATTTTATTTTCTCTAATATTTAATTATAATTCACTCAATCACTACTTTTGCAGAGTTTTAAATTGTTTGCGTAATTTTCCTAATCAGTTGTGATTCAATTAGATAGGTTATGCTTTGTTTAGATAATCTATGCTTAAGGGATACAATTGATGTTTGAGAATTTGCTTCATTATTAGTGAGTTAAGATATAAAGGACTTAAAAGATAATTAGAGTTTTGGATTATCATTAATTCATGTGTAATAGTGGAATCAGTGTCTTGGTTATTTTCTCATACCTCTCGCCCACTTTGTTAATATTTTTGTATATAATTTTATTAAATCTTTAAATTTAATCTTCACAAGTCTGAGAGTTTGAACCTCATTACTACAACATCATCAAAAATATTACCACTCAACATAAGACACACAACGGAGCCTTCACGGTAAAACATAATAAAATGGATCACTAAAGATCAATACCATGGATAACATACAAGGATCTATTCTATTTTCCATCATAACGATATAATAGACTTTATCCTTGTCAAACAAAAGATATCATCCTATTTTCCATCAAATACATGATTGCATAGGCATAACTTTTGTATATGTCAAAAGTCCATTCGTCCTTTCATCAATACGAATACCGATTCATAAACGACTTTAATTTTGACCACAATATGGGATCTTCAAGTTCACGGACGTAAACAATACATATCCCATAAAAATATTGCAATATCACAAACCGTTAAAATACTGCAATAAACATCATCCTCCAAATATTTTTAGAATTTAATACCAATAAACCTAAAAAATAACACAAGAAGATGAAAACAAAAATATCTATGTGTAGTCACAATCATCGTTATTCAACGCACTAGTTATTCTTCCAACTAATCCAAAAAGAAGACATCCTAGGCGACAATGCCTTTGAGAAATTCAGCATCATTCCCGAACTCCTTATCGTCAACAGCCATTGGAACATACGGTTCACGAAGATAGGAATTTATATCAACGAACTGTCTTGGCTGATTATGTCGTACCAGGGCTCTCTGAATTTCTAAGGACTTTGACACAAAAGCCTTTATTTCACGAATCTCCTTTCTTACTTCCTTCAACTCATCAAGAACATCAGAAAACTTCTGAGAGTTAGAAGGCACATCCCTGGGATTTCTTGTGTTCCTTCTTTTTCTTTTCAGGGACTTAGAAACATGAGATTTTTATTTTTCCTTAAGTGAAGATTTAACAATCATGTTGACATCCTTTCCATCTGACATGGTGCTTTGAGAACAGTTATAAACAACTGGATTTGTGTGATTGAATCACTTAACACAACAAGCAATCTTATATAGGATGTCAAAAAGGAAAAAGGAATGTAGGGTTCGAAACCTATTGACAGGTTCGTATACGCCCAACTCTAAAACCCTATATAGAGTAGAATTGTCGATAATAACCCTTTATTTTATTTGATAGACAGAAAATAACAAATCTAAGAAAAGAAAGAAAAACTTTACTGAAGCCTGAATCAACACTCAATCTTGTCTCTTTTCGATCAGGAAAATGAGAAAAGATTTTCCCAATAACACATTCAAGTTGTGTTGCGATGAACAACGATTTGTCCATCTTTTTCCTCAATGGAGGAATCTTTAGACTTCTGTCTATCAAAACGATTCGACCATACTTTATTTTCAAATGGTCTTACTCTATCTCTGGAAACCAACTTCATAGACGAAGATAAGATCCTACATACCTCGGCGGTCTTCTGAGCAAGTTTCAGCTTCCTTGCTAATCGATATGCTCTTCGTTGAAGTTTGTTGGCGTGCCTTATTTGGTGCTTGTACTTGTAACACCTTGATAATTTGTGTCCCTTCATCGAACAAAACGAGCACGTCAAACTTGGATAGTATTCAGGCATCTGAGATGTGCAAACATATAGACATACAGTAGATCCTGAAACATTAATGAAAGGTTTTCCAGTTAGAGAATCTTCTAGCTTGATTAGGTTTCCTTCTTCTCCGAACCCATTGAGGTTTATATATGTATTGCTACAAGTATCAAAATCGATGTTTTCACCAAGGAGCCCTACACTTGAATTCCTATCTTCATCGGAATCATAGGTTTCAGACATTTCATCAAGTGTTACAGCTAGACCTTTGTTCCTAGTGTATTTTCTAATATTTGGGCATTCGTTAGCAAAATGGCCAAAACCCTTACACTTAAAGCACTGAGGAATGTCCTCGTCATCAGCCTCGTTAGCATCCCTGTTTTTAGGAGGTACGCGACCGTGAGGTTTGTCTGATGACCTAGGTTTATCTCTTGAAACCCATTTACTTCTCTTCAACAGAAGATCCCTAAACTGTCTTGTGATCAAGGAGACCGACTTGTCAAGGTCTTCATCTGAAAAATAATTCTCAGACTGATCATCCTCAGAGACATGAACACTTTTACCTTTGGCAAGTAATTTAGTGCTCTTCTGTGCGTTAAAGGCAACATCCTTACCGACTTTGGATGTATGATCATGGTCAAATATCTTTAGCTTCCCAACCAAGGTGTTTCTGGAAAGATTATTGAGGTTATTCCCCTCAACGATGGCATGCTTCTTAGACTCGTATCTAGATGGCAGTGATCTGAGAATTTTCATCACAATGTCCTTTTCATGAATAGTCTTACCCAATGCAAAAGATGCATTAACAATTTCAAACACTTTGTGATTAAACTCATCAAATGTTTCTTCATATGCCATACGAAGGTTCTCCCAATCGGAATTAAGGTTTTGAAGCCTAGCTTCCTTTTCACTGGAGTTTCCTTCAAATACGGTTTCTAAGATATCCCAAGCATCTTTAGACCTAGTGCAATTAGATACATGGTGCTGAAGACTTGGGAAAATGGCATGTATGATAGCATTTAACCCTTCAAAATTCTGTTTTGCAGCAAGAATCTCGACAACATTATATTCACCAATATTCTTGGGAACAGTTCCGTGTCCAGCTGCAACAACGGGCGCATCATAACCATTCACCACATATACCCATGATTGAAAATCACGCGATTGAAGAAAAACTCGCATAGCAATTTTCCACCATAAGTAATTGGAGCCATCGAAGACTGGTGGTACATTAATAGAGATAGCACATATGTCCATAGAGTCAGATCGCTACAAACACGGACTTGTTAGGTCTTAAACGTGTTTGCTTGCTCGGATACCAATTAAAAAAGCGGGGGTCTAACAACACCACCCAATAATTCGATTAGCAATTTGTATGGACTAACTCCGAAATACTTTGCTAAAGAATCAACTAGACAGTCAGACTCAATCTAGATTAAAGTATCTCAAGGAGTTAATATCTCTCACTTGTTTTGATTTACTCAAGCTAAAACAATAACGAGTATTTAATCAAACACAAGGAATAACTTGGACGGTACCAAAGACCAATGTCCAAGGATCAATCAATATCAATCAACAACCAAAGGTTGGATTTCCAATTGATGATCTTAACGCACAACCTGTATTATTTCTATTATATAAAAAATATAATGTGGAAAACAAATAACACAGACACCAGAAGTTTTGTTAACGAGGAAACCGCAAATGCAGAAAAACCCCGGGACCTAGTCCATATTGAATACATACTGTATTAAGCCGTTACAGACACTAGCCTATTGCAAACTAACTTTGGATTGGACTATAGTTGAACCCCAATAAGTCTCCCACCGATCCAAGGTACAGTTGTACTCCTACGCCTCTGATCCCAGCAGAATACTACGCACTTGATTCCCTTAGCTGATCTCACCCACAACCAAGAGTTGATGTAACCAACAATCACAGACTTGATAATAAACAGATCTGTCTCACACAGAAAAGTCTATAAAAGGATAAATCTGTCTCCCACAGATTAACCCTAGGTTTTGTTCCGTCTTAAGATATAAAATTAAGGTGAACAGGAACCAGTTGATAATCCGGTCTTATATATATTCCCGAAGAACATCCTAGATTAATCAATCACCTCTCTACAATCCTTCCTGACTACACAAGAGGATTTTCGAGGAATCACAAACAGTAAGACGAAGATGTTTGTGACTTCTTTATCTTGCCTATCGGAGAACTCTCACGATCTCAAGCCAATCAATCGATTGTACTCGTACGATAGAAGATGCAAGATCAGATCACACAACTACGATAAAGTAGTATCAGTCTGGCTTCGCAATCCCAATGAAGTCTTTAAGTCGTTAACCTGATTTTAGAGAAGAAAATCAAAGGTTAATGGAGATCGACTCTAGCGGGCGCACTAGTAACACTCAGACGTGTGAGGATTAGTTTTGCGCAATGCTAGATGTCTCCTTTATATAGCCTTCAAATCAGGATTTTTCCTTAGGTACAAAGCAATCCTTATTCACCGTTAGATGAAAACCTGATTTAGATTCAAGCTAATATTTCTCAACCGTTAGATCGAAAACTTAGCTTGTCACACACACTTGGGTAAACGTTTACTGGGTTTGTGAAAACCATTCCCAAACGTGTACGTGTATGTTGGTTCAACATAGTAACCCAAAAGGTTAATCATATGATCATTTCATACCAACCTTGTTCTTCTTCACCATAACTAGTTCAATTGACTCAAATGAAATAGTTAAAGAGTTGTTCAATTGCTATGAGATCTTATGTAACTACACAAGACACAATTGAAACAAAGATGATTCGATTCGATTGAATCGTCTCATGAACATTATAGCCACGGTTTGCATAAAGCATTCCTTAGTAATTTAATGTTTCATGTTCAGAGCACATCTTTAGATCATAACCTCTTAAGTTTACAAACAAGTTCGCGGACTTAAGTTAATCGGTTGAGTTTTCCAAACTCAACATAAATTCTCGGAAAGAGAACTTCCGCCAGTTCGCGGACTGGGTTCGCGGACTTAGCACACAAACGAGTTTTGGAAAATCCAGCAGAAATTCTCGGTCGAGAACTTCCGACAGTTCGCGGACTGAGTCTGCAGACTGGGTTCGCAGACTTGGCAAGCCAATTCCACAATCCTCCCGATTTATCTTGATCAACAAAGTTCGAAAACTTCGGTTCTAGGAATACATGGTTATGTAATCTAAACTCTCATTTCAATCATTGAGACATTCTCAGAGAACGCTATGTAGCCGTTATTCACAGACCGATTCATGTCAGAGCAATTCTCAAAGTGATTGAAACTTTTCATGACTTTCGTCACTAGGTGAAGATAAACTTGATCAAAGCGAAACGCTTTACCAACACACGATTTCGAGATAAAAGATAAGCAATGAATGCTCCGCTCGAAATGTCAAATGTGTATGATCTAGTCTATATAACATACGACTTTTGTCTCATAAGAAGTAGGAGATAGAATAGATAGACTTTTGAGTGATAGATAAGTTCAAGTCTCCATATACCTTTTTGTTGATGAAGTTCCACGGTTCCTTGTATAGATCTTCGTCATTGTATGATGAATCGCCATGAAGTCCTTGAGCTCAACTACACTTTTCTATCCTAGTCCGAGACTTAGCTATGTAGGCTATAAATCAAGACTCATAGTTTTGATCACTAACATTGACAAACATGCTTGAGATAGCAACACATGCGAGGTCGACCGAGCTATGATCTAACAATATCCTTGAACAACCAAGCGAGATTTGTAACGATCTATCTTACCTTCTGAGTTTGTTTTGATCTTGTACACCCATCTACTTCCAATGACAGATTTTCCTGGTAGTAGATCAACCATATCCCATGTACCAGCATCCTTGTGTGAAGTTAGTTCTTCTCCCATAGATGTTTTCCATACTGGACTTAAAGATGCTTCCTTGTATGATTTTGGTTCATGTATAGACAAAATGGATGATAAAGAGCAGTGGTAATCTGATAACCCGGATTGTGGTCAACAAATACGTGGAGGTAATGCATTAGCTTCAGGCACATGATCCCCTTCTTGAGATGCAATGTTAGGATTGTCCATAGAGTGGTCATGAGCAGCTTCAGGACTTTTTGGAGGAGTGACTTCTGTGTTGATGGAAGGAATAGTTGTTGGTTGAGAACTAGGTAGAGACACATTCTCAAAAGAATCTAGATATGTAAACTGTTCTAGAATGTATGACTTTCTGCTAGGAAGAGACCAAAAAGGTATATTTTCCCAAAATGTAACATGACGATAAATACGTAATCGTCGACTCTCTGGATCATAACAACGATAACCCTTTTGTTCAATACCATACCCTAGAAACACACAAATAACAATCTTTTTGCTGAGTTTGTTTCGTTCTCGTCTGTGAGAAGAACAAAACATGTTGAACCAAAAACACGAAGCTCGGAATAATTAGGTTTCTTACCATAGAGACATTCATAAGGTGATATTCCTCCTATGACTACATATGGAATGCGATTGACTGTGTAAACTGCAGTAAGAGCTGACTCACCCCAAAAATTAGAGGGAACATGTGCTGAAAGAAGTTGAGTTTTAGCTGTTTCTATGATGTGACGATGTTTTCTTTCTGCTATACCATTTTGCTCTGGATTTTCAGTACAAGATAACTGAAGAAGAGGACCTTCTGTTTTAAGGAAATCTTTGAAATGAGTTGATATGTATTCTCCTCCTTGATCAGCACGAAAGGTTTTGATGGATTTTCCAAATTGGGTTTTGACCATTCTAGAGAAATCTGTGTATATTTTCAAAAATTCTGTCCTAGAACTGAAGATATATAACCATGTAAAACGAGAGAAATCATCAATGAAGACAACATAATATAAAACCCCTCCCTTAGAGGCAATGGGAGACTTTCCCCACACATTTGAATGAATAAGATCAAAGGGTTCAATTGAATGAGTAATGCTATTACTAAAAGGGAGTGCAGGTTGTTTACCCAACTTACAAGAAATGCAATGAGGTCCTTTATCAACCTTAGTTGTTCCTAATAATCCTTTATTGATCATATATGTAAGACGAGAAAAAGAAACATGGCCTAACTTATAATGCCAAGACATAAATGGAGACACAGTTGAGGGGAAGGAGTTTGCAGTTGTAGCAGCAAATTCATTCTTTGACTGTTGAGGAACAATGAGTGTTTCAAGAAGATATAGTCGACCAACTCTACGACCTATCCCAACAAGCTTCTCTGTCCTGGGATCCTGTATTACACAACCAAAGGAGAAGAAATAAATGTTAAGACCTTGATTACATAGTTGCCCAATCGATATAAGATTCATTTTTAACTTTGGAACAAGTAGCAATCTGATATATGTATCTTATCTGAGACTTTAACCTGACCAATATGACCAGCAGCTATTTCAGATCCATATGCAGTTTGGATTTTAGGTGTAACAATAGGATGCTTGTTCTCAAAAACATTAGAATTGAATGTCATATGATTAGAAGCACCTGAGTCAAGAAACCAGCCATTTGAAAGAGTACCTGTAGGAACTGAAAAGGCAGAGGATGCTGTAGAATTATTATTACCAATTGCAAGGGCTTGTTTGAGCATCTCTTGAATATATGCAAGATTGTTTGGTATAGATGCTGATGATTAATGACTTCTTTCCAATGCAGGTGCTGCAAGAATGGATGGTACAGGTGTGTATGTTGATGCAGTGCCATTTAGCCTTCTTCTTTCTCTCATGTTTCTTGAAGATGGAGATGTGAAGTTTCCTACTGTATAACCAGGTTCTTTACAGTAGTTACATTGGATTTGAGAGTTTGATCCTTGAGGAGTTGGAACTTGAGAGGATGAGGTTTGTGACACACTCTGTGTTGATGGTAAAGTGTAGTTCTTTGCCAAGTTACCAGGTTTCTTTCAGTTGTAGCACTGAACTTGTGATATGTCGCGATAATTTCTCTTAGGGTTGAAGTGATTATTAAAACTTGCACGTGAAGGAACTGCAAACACAACAGGTATCTCAGGTTTAATCCTTTTACGAGTTTCTTCAGTAATAAGTTCAGATAACGCAACTTCTACGGTTGGGAGAGGTGATCAATAAAGGATTGAAGCTCTTACAGTCTCAAAATCATCTCTTAATGCCATTAGGAGTTAAACCAATCGTGAATCTTCTCTGTATTTCTGCCACAACTCGATATCAACAGTCTAATTGGGTTCCATAAGTGCTAGCTGATTCCAAATAATTGACATCTCAGAATGGAAGTCTGAGACTGACTGATCCATCTGCTGCTTCATAGATCGGATATCATGTTCTAGTTTGTAGCGTTGAACAAAGTTGATTTGGGTATACCTCTTTGAAAGAAAATCCCAAGATTCTTTGGCAATTTCAAAACATGTAAGTTGCATACCTATGGAGGTGATCACCGTGTTTCTTATCCATGTCAGTATTTTGTGATTGTTGATCTCCCAGTCTTCAGCGCTTTCTCCTTCAACTGCTTTTCCTTTGTCTTTGCCGCTAGGATCAACTTCTTTGCTGCTAGTAATGACAATACCATGCGTAATAACAACACTAGGCTTTTTGGCTTTACCATCAATATATTTCCACATAGCTTTTCCTTTGAGGAAACTTCTCATAAGGAAGGACCAATGATTATATTTTGTTCCATCAAACTTTACGGTGATAGGTTGATAATCTTCACGCGACATATTGTACGATAATAGAAAGGGATTTTGGATACTAGGATTTGAGTTTTACAATCTAAACTGTAGTTGCAGGAAATCCTACACTACACCCTTCATATGATTTCATTATTAATCAACTCATTTTTAGGTTTACACTCTTAATTTTATTGATCAATCTTTGAATGTTCTTACAAGAAAAGATAAAGAAATCAAGAATGACCTCTGTTCTAGAATTTCTCTCTCCTATTTACTTGTTTCTTACTCAAAAAAGATCTCTCCCCTTCTTTACAACTTGAACGACTATTTATAGGGAAATACATAGTGGATGACAGCTAATATGTCCTTTATTTTCGGGTATGGTCTGCGACATTCTCGTAACCTTACAAATGTTAATTTCGCAAGCTCTCTAATTTTCGCAGGACTATCACATCTTTCTCGTGATCCTAGCTGACGTCGTTTATCGTATCATTTCTGAAATTGTTCTGCGACGCTGTTGTGTTGTGTTGTTGATAATTTCGCTAAGATATTATTGTTGCGAGATTCTGATCCTACATCTTGCCTCTTCTCATATCTTTTCTGCGAAGTAGAGAATGATGTGAGAAATGCCGCAGCTGTTCCTCTCTTCATATTCTGCATTTATCACACGTATTCTATCTTCCATATGTTTCTTGACACGTCTTTTGTAACCGTTTTTTTTTAACCGCTTATATCCTTCCGTATTAATCGTGTTTATTTTCTCGAGGAAAAAATTCCCTCTATATATATTCTTTCTCATTCTCTTTTTCTTTCTTATTATTTTCTCTGCAACTTCATCGTTCTTCTGCAAATTCCGTTATTGCAACTTTTCTTCTTTCTTCTTCAATCTTTTTAAGTTCTTCTTCATCTTCATACTATTTGTTCTGCAGATCTTCATCGTTCATAATTTTCTTCAAAATAACCTTCCTGCTACTGTTTTCCATGGATTCATCAAGGTTAGTTTTCTTTTTTCTTCTTTATGGGTTTTGCTGAAATTGATCTTGTTTATTTTCTTATTTGATGTTGTTTATGTGATTCCCATACTCTTGTTATTTCAGCAAAAGCGCCTCCAACACTAGATTTATAGTTCAGAACCCTAATATTCCCAAACCACAACATAAAGTTGTTGCGCATAAAAGAAAGTCTGCGAATGAGAAGGTAGTAAGAAACACTATCCTTTTCTAATATCAATATTGTTGCCTCTGTTTCTTATCTGGATTGTAATTCGCAGGGTGATAAGGATGTCAATAAACCTCTCAAGAAATCTCGCCACCTTAAAACTGTTCCAACCTCTGTTCCCTTCCACTTACTCATCTCTTCTAAATCTCCTGCGACATCTTCGCAAGATAAACCTTTATCTCCAATTCGCGAAAAAGCTGCCTCAGACTTCATTTCTTCAGCTGACCTTTCAATGATTGAAACCCCCCTTGTTGATCCTTCTGTGAATGAAACCTCTTCTCTTCCTATTGAGAATGTTTCTCAACCTTCTATCACTGCCAGTTCTCTACCTGAGTGTCTTCCTCTTTCGAAAGAAATCGTGGAAGGAATAGATATTGCTTTCAAAGTTTTATCTGAATTCCTAGATGATGGAAAGGAGTCTTCTATTGATCCTATCAAGTCTAATGTTTGCAAAATTCTGAGCAAGCATTTAGGTTCTGACAAAGATGCTTCGCAGACAGCTTTGGAAAAAGAATGTAATGCTCTTCGTCTCGAAAATCAAAAGCTTCAGAATATTTTGCTGGATCATGACAATCTTCACAAGAAGAATGATGGAATGAGAGGTATGATTTCTTATCTGGTGTCTTTAATTGCCTTTTTAATGGTTATTATCCTTCAATATTAATATCCTTGAAATCCTCTTCGCATGTTAAGCCTAAACCGAAAAGAATAATGGAGAGATATCAATTTAAATTGCTTGAAGAAGCCGTGTTGTTGATAAAGAAATCTTGATGGATCGATATAAACCAATAGAAACCTCTATTCATATTCTTGATAAATAAATAATCTTACCAATGAAATACCCAATAGTCAAAGACAAGATTATTAAGTAATGAAGTATCTCGCCTTTCTTATTCTTAACTAAAGCTAATTTAGGGATGAAAACTATCAGATGAATTTAAAACCTGATCTCAAGAGAGAGCGAACTTATTTAAACAAGATGGCGTATTCTTCGAAAACTTAGTATTCTTCAAAAAAGATGTGATGACCAAGAGCAATCTCTTCGCTCTTGAGAAATGAACTTAAAGAAGTAACAGAGTCATCTATCGCTGAAAGAGATACACTCATTCAAGGTAGAATAGCTTTAAGTGTAAAGGCGAATCAGCTTAAAAAATAATATTCCAAATTAGAAGAATCTTATTCTTCTCTTGCGAAGAAAAATGCCTTTCTTATTTCTAAAGAGAAAATCTTCAGTCTCGACTTAAAGGTTTAGTTGGAGATAAATTTGATGACGTAATGGACCGTTGGGAGAATAGTTGTCTGTCCTTGATTCAACACCTTATTTCGCAAAAGGAAGGTAGTCATAATAGTTTGACTTCCTTAATTATCTTTTTTTTGTCATATCTTTTTGAGTTCTTCATCTTAATGAAATTTTGTATTCTATCTTTTCGCAGAGTCTGAGAAGAATCTTCATTCCTCCATTTCTGTTTTGGAGGCTAAATATGCCAAAATTCGCAAAGAAAATGCATTGCTCGTCTCTGCACTTACTGGTTCTCGCGACCGAGCAGAAAGAAGACTTGATTATCTTGCTTATTTTAAGGATATTCAAGATAGGAATCATCGGAGAGCACTTCTTCGTCAAGTTCATCTCCGGGCTGAAGTCCTTGTAAATGATATTTTATTGTCCAAATCTCTTCCTCCTACATCAATTGAACCTTTGGAAGTAGATGATGATGAAGTTCCTCGTTCTGCTGATAGTGATTATGATTACGAAAGCGGTGCAGAGGATAATTTCTTGGAAGATCAAGAAGAAATTCCTTCTAAAGAAGCATCTGCTGGTGTTAATCAAAATGAGAAAGAAATCTCTCCTGAAGAAGTAATTGCTGGCGATAATCAAGGCGCTAGTCAAGGCGAAGATCAGAACCGAAATGAAGGAGAGGCTTGCGATAATGATAATATTGGCGAAGAACTTCTGTTATCTCCTGCTACTGGAATTAATACTGAAGCTTGAGCTTCTTATCTAGCTTTGTCTTCTTGAACTATCTTATTTTATCACTTTTGCGAGTTACATTTTTCAACCAACTTTGGAATCAACTTTTCCTTTTAGTATTTTGTTGATGAGAAAGATAATGCTTTTTGTGTATTGATTCCCATACTTGCCTCTCATTATCTTTCTTGCAAAAAATAATCTGTTTCAAATACTTACAAATATTTTGTTTTATCATGTGGTCTTATTTTGCCTTCCTAATTAAAGGTCTTATTATGCCACCTCTTGTCATTGCGACAAAATCGCAGGACGTTCTTGCACTTTCATGCAAAAACCCATTGATCTTGCCTTAGATTTTTCTTTTGTATTATGGCCTCTTCAGGAATGTTGCGACAATATGACATGCCTAAATATTCTTGCGAAAATAAAGCCCCATGACATTGTCGTCTTGCGACGAAATCGCAGGACGTCTTCGCACTTTCATGCGAAAACCCATTGATCTCGTCTTATCGTTTTCTTTTGTATTATTGCCTCTTTAGGATTGTTGCAAAAATATGACAAGCCTTAATATTCTTGTGAATAGAAAGCCTCATGACATTTGCGTCTTAAGACACTTATCAGCTCCCTAATGGAGGGTGCCGCCCTTATCTTCCCCCTGGTTGCCCTTTCAAGGAGGCGTACTTCTACCATACAAGGTTAGCTCCTCCCATCCAGTATTAACAACAACCAGTTGTTTTCGCAGCCTCTTATCCCTTTTACCTATAGGGTTTATGGTTACGAGACTGCACCCTAAGTGGGGTTTTCTTCGGGCCGAGTGTAGTATAAGCCAAGACTTGTCAAGAATGGCAAGGTACGCTTCAAACGTCCCTGTCACTCTTGACTCAACCGTGTACCTCGGCGCCTTGATCATATATGCACTTCTTGGGAGAGTCCTTATTACCTTAGTCGCCCAACCCAAGTCATATGCTTAAGCTGAGAATCCAAGGTGCCTCTCCCGGATGGGCTTTATTGACCCAAAATCTCCATGACTCAGGTTCCGGTGGCGGTGTAGCCTTTCCCTGAGCCATGCAACAGGTACCCCCTAATATGACGTACTTTAGGTCTTAATTCCTCTTGCGAAATTTTATTCGCGAACTAGGGTGTACGCCATAAAGGTTCGCCCCTTTCTTTATGTCATTGTTCTGTGATTATCTCTGCGAAAATTTCGCACATCATGATCTTGTTTTGATATGAGTATATTGCAATTATTCTTTCAGAATCCATACTTCTCAAAGCTTCTTACGGATAATATTTTAAGTACAACCTGTTCCATGGTCTGTCTAGTCTATGACCAACATCTCTTCCTTCTGGATCCATTAATCTATAAGCTCCTGTTCCAACTATCTCCTTAATGATGTAAGGTCCATCCCATTTTTTCGCTAATTTTCCACCATTTTCTCGCTGATATATTGGTTTCTCGCAGAACTAAATCTCCTGGTTGAAATTCGCGTATTTTGACACGTTTATTATATTCTCGGGCTAATCTTCGCTGATAATTCTCCATATGTTGTAAAGCTTTTTCTTTTTCTTCTAATTCATCAAGTTTATTTAAATCAAGCCCGCACTAAGATTTTTCTCCCAAGCTTCTCTTTTTGTTGTCGGAATAACAACTTCTGTTGGTAACACCGCTTCAACTCCGTATGTTAAACAAAAAGGTGACATTCCAGTAGCTTCTCTTCTAGTTGTATTATAAGCCCATACTGCATTATGTACTTGTTCGCACCATGCTCTGTGATGTCCTTCCAATTTCTTCTTTAATATATCTGCAATTGTTTTGTTTGTTGCTTCTACTGCCCATTAGCTTGTGGATACAAAGGAGTAGACTTTCCACATTTTATCTTGAATGCATTAAGTAGCATTTCTATATTCTGTCCTTCAAATTGTTTCCCATTATCAGATACCAACTGCGCAGGAATTCCGAATCTGCAAATGATATTTTCGAATATGAATGTAAAGATATCTTTGTCGCGAATATGCTGTACTGCCTTCACTTCTGTCCATTTTGTGAAATAATCTGTTGCGACTATTAATATCTTCTTTGTCCAGAACCTGGTAAAAATGGCCACAATATCTAAGCCCCACTTTCCAAAAGGCCACACACTGGTTGAAGATGAATGGTGCTCCAGGTGCATGTATTTTCTTTCCATGCCGCTGACAATCTTCGCAACGTCTTGATATTTTTTTGCATCTTCGTGCATGTATGGCCAGTAATAACCTTGCATTTTTGCTCTATGTGCCAAAGATCTTCCCCGCTATGATTGCCAGCATCCCCACTATGTAACATTTTTAGCACTTTTTCCTTCCTCTCGTGTCAAACATCTGAGTGATGGTCCATTAAAGGATTTTCGGTATAGCAACCCATCTCTTAATTCATAATTCGTTGCACGGCTTTTTAACTTGTGTGTTTCCAATCTATTTCTTGGTGTTTCTCCTTTCGCCAAATATGCATGAAGTTCCATTCTCCAGTCTGCGATATTGTTTTTGTTCTTCTTCTTCATTGTCTATTATCATCACATCCACGTCTTCTTCTTCTTTATTGATTGATGGTGACAGAAGTGTTTGTATTTTTATGCATCTCGCAGTTGGATCTGTCATCATGCTTGAGATGAAAGCAAAAGCGTCTGCGAGTCTGTTATCCTTTCTTGAAATGTGCCTCCATTTTATTTTTGGGATTTTCGCTGACAATTCTTCAACCAGCTTCTTGTATTTCTTCAAGGATGGTTCATTTGTAGTATACTCTCCCTTTATTTGGCGAATAACTAGCTGCGAATCACTAGTGATCCTGGCATTTTCTAGTTTCATTTCTATTGCGAATTTTAAGGCATGTATCACAGCTTCATATTCTGTTTCATTATTAGTGGATGCAAATTCCAATCTGAATGAAAAAGCCATCTTTATTCCTTCTGGCGAAATTAAAACAATTCCAACTCCATTTCCTTCTCCATTTGATGATCCATCTACCAATATCTCCCATCTATTTGGTTCTGTTAATAAATCTTTTGGATCTCCGTGTTCTTCTACATCCATCATTTCTTCTACTGCTTCATCTTCTTCTAAAGGAAATTCTGCCAAGAAATCTGCAACAACTTGTGATTTTGGTGAAGACAAAATTTCATATTTAATATCAAAGTGGCCTACTTGTGCATTCCATCTCTCCACTCTTCCTGATCTTTTAGAATTCTTCATCACTGATTCAATTGGTACTTTTGTTAATACCTTTATCTTGTGCCTTGAAAGTATATGCGGAGCTTAAATGATGCATAAACTAATGCTAAGATTAACTTCTCAATCTTTGAGTAATTCTTCTCGGCAGTATTAAAAGTTTTGCTAATGTAATAAATGGGTTTCTCCACTCCTGCGTCTACTCGCAATAACAAACACTTAATGCATGCGACGTCGTCGCAAGATAGATCAATAATTCTTCTCCTGATTCTGCTTTTTGTAAAATAGTTGTATTCATAAGATGTTCTTTGATCCTTGAAAATTTTTCACATTCATCAGTCCATTTAAATTTCGCACCCTTCTTGAGTATATCGAAAAAATATTTGCATTTGTCTGATGATCGCGAAATGAATCTCCCCAGCGAAGCTAGAAGCCCATTCAACTTCTGTACATCTTTTATTGTTGCTGGTGTTGGCATGTCACGAACTGCTTGCACTTTTTCTGGATCAACCTGTATTCCTTTGATACAATGTAGCCTAAAAATTTTCCCGATGCAACTCCAATAGTACACTTCTCAGGATTCAATTTAATGTTATACTGCCGCATTTGTTCAAAAATCTCCCTCAGGTCTTGTACATGGTCTTTAGCTTCTTTACTCTTTACTAACATGTCATCCACGTATACTTCTAATGTTTTGTGTATCCATTTTGCGAACACCTTCTCTACCATTCTTTGGTATGTCGCTCCCGCATTTCGCAAACCAAATGGCTTTTCGTGTAACAATATAAACCTCTAGGGGAAAGAAAGCAGTATGTTCTTGATCTTCTTCAGCGAGAGGGATTTGGTTATACCCTTTGTACCCATCTAAAGACTATCTATCGTTTCCCGCTGCGGATTCCACCATTTGAGGAATATCTGGTAACGGAAAACTATCTTTGGGGCAAGCTTTGTTTAAATCAGTGAAATCTATGCAAATCCTGATTCCTTTGTTTTTCTTTGGGACAATGACCATATTCGCTATCCATTCTGGGTATTTAGCTTCTCTTATGATTCCCGCATCAAGCATTTTCTGTAGTTCTTCTTCTATTTGGGAATGGTAAGTTGTTGCAATTTTTCTTATTTCTGTTTAAATGGTCTCACATTTTTGTTAATCTCCAACTTGTGGCATGCAATTGATGGATCTATTCCCGGTATCTCATCCATGCTTCCTGCGAAAACATCTTTATATTCTCGCAACAGTTAACAGTTCTTTCTTCTTCTTCCACATCCATTTTGGTTCCAATTCTCAATATTAGAGGTTCTTCTATAGTCCCAACGTTTATTTCTTTTGTTGGTTCTGCGGCAGTGTAACTGGGTTTAGGTTCTCCCATTGGTGTTGGTTTTATTGTTTTCATAGGTCCTTCTCCTTCTTCCGAAATTTCGCTGGGTATTCCTTTGCCTTTTTGCCCTTATCATATATACTCTAAATTCTTCTTCTTTCTTTGCTTCCTTTGCCAACTTTCTGCGAAATTGTTTCTTTTTTGCTTGTCCTTCATAATGCTTTACTTCAATTTGATGACATAATTTCGCATTGTCAACATCTCCTCTGATTTCACCTATTCCATTTGGTGTGGGGAATTTAATACATTGATGCAACGTTGATACTACAGCTTTTATCGCATGTATCCATGGTCTTCCTAATAACATATTATATGGCGATTCCATATCCACCACGCACAGTTACATGTGTTTCGATTTCTCCAAGTGGAATTCGTACCACTATCTCCTTTAGGTTTTGTTGTGGATTTTCCAAAGCCGTGAAAAAATATGTTGAACTGGACATTTCTTCATCTTTAAATCCCATTCCCCGGAATGCGTGATAAAATATTATATCCACTGAACTTCCTGTATCGATTAAAGTTCTGTTCAATATCCATTCTCCCATGGATTTTGTTGTTGTCTCCTTCTCTTTTCACGTAATAGGCACTGTGATAACCAATAGAGATGTGTGGTTCAAATTTTCTTTTGGTATTTCTGCTGCCATGAATGTAATTTTTTGCTTTTCCAAATCTTTCAAGGGTGATGTCTTTTCTACCGCCATAACCTTCCTTCCTTCAAAATTTCGTTTATGTATTCTTCCTTTGATGTTTTCATGGAATTCATTAACCATCGTTTTGTTATCATATTACAGTCCAATATTTTGTCATCTTCATTAATTCTATTCATCTTTCTTTTAAATGGTTCACTGATTTATTTAATCACTTCCTTGATTTGAATATTCTCAACAACAATCTTCAACTTTTGATCTTCAAGGTCCCTGTTTCTAGCGCCATTATGTAGTTGCAGGAAATCCTACACTACACCCCTCATATGATTTCATTATTAATCAACTCATTTTTAGGTTTACACTCTTAATTTTATGGTGATAGAAGTGTTTGTATTTTTATGCATCTCGCAGTTGGATCTGTCATCATGCTTGAGATGAAAGCAAAAGCGTCTGCGAGTCTGTTATCCTTTCTTGAAATGTGCCTCCATTTTATTTTTGGGATTTTCGCTGACAATTCTTCAACCAGCTTCTTGTATTTCTTCAAGGATGGTTCATTTGTAGTATACTCTCCCTTTATTTGGCGAATAACTATCTGCGAATCACTAGTGATCCTGGCATTTTCTAGTTTCATTTCTATTGCGAATTTTAAGGCATGTATCACAGCTTCATATTCTGTTTCATTATTAGTGGATGCAAATTCCAATCTGAATGAAAAAGCCATCTTTATTCCTTCTGGCGAAATTAAAACAATTCCAACTCTATTTCCTTCTCCATTTGATGATCCATCTACCAATATCTCCCATCTATTTGGTTCTGTTAATAAATCTTTTGGATCTCCGTGTTCTTCTTCTACATCCATCATTTCTTCTACTGCTTCATCTTCTTCTAAAGGAAGTTCTGCCAAGAAATCTGCAACAACTTGTGATTTTGGTGAAGACAAAATTTCATAAGTAATATCAAAGTGGCCTACTTGTGCATTCCATCTCTCCACTCTTCCTGATCTTTTAGAATTCTTCATCACTGATTCAATTGGTACTTTTGTTAATACCTTTATCTTGTGCACTTGAAAGTATATCCGGAGCTTAAATGATGCATAAACTAATGCTAAGATTAACTTCTCAATCTTTGAGTAATTCTTCTCGGCAGTATTAAAAGTTTTTCTAATGTAATAAATGGGTTTCTCCACTCCTGCGTCTACTCAAAATAACACAACACCTAATGCATGCGACGTCGTCGCAAGATAGATGAATAATTCTTCTCCTAATTCTGCTTTTTGTAAAATAGTTGTATTCATAAGATGTTCTTTGATCCCTTGAAAAACTTTTTCACATTCATCAGTCCATTTAAATTTCGCACCCTTCTTGAGTATATCGAAAAAATATTTGCATTTGTCTGATGATCGCGAAATGAATCTCCCTAGCGAAGCTAGAAGCCCATTCAACTTCTGTACATCTTTTATTGTTGCTGGTGTTGGCATGTCACGAACTGCTTGCAGTTTTTCTGGATCAACCTGCATTCCTTCCTTAGATACAATGTAGCCTAAAATTTTTCCCGATGCAACTCCAATAGTACACTTCTCAGGATTCAATTTAATGTTATACTTCCGCATTTGTTCAAAAATCTCCCTCAGGTCTTGTACATGGTCTTTAGCTTCTTTACTCTTTACTAACATGTCATCCACGTATACTTCTAATGTTTTGTGTATCCATTTTGCGAACACCATCTCTACCATTCTTTGGTATGTCGCTCCCGCATTTCGCAAACCAAATGGAATTTTCGTGTAACAATATAAACCTCTAGGGGCGAAGAAAGCAGTATGTTCTTGATCTTCTTCAGCAAGAGGGATTTGGTTATACCCTTTGTACCCATCTAAAGAAGATACTCTATCGTTTCCCGCTGCGGATTCCACCATTTGAGGTATATCTGGTAACGAGAAACTATCCTTGGGGCAAGCTTTGTTTAAATCAGTGAAATCTATGCAAATCCTAATTCCTTTGTTTTTCTTTGGGACAATGACCATATTCTCTATCCATTCTGGGTATTTAGCTTCTCTTATGATTCCCGCATCAAGCATTTTCTGTAGTTCTTCTTCTATTTGGGAATTGTAAGTTGTTGCAATTTTTCATATTATCTATTTAAATGGTCTTACATTTTTGTTAATCTCCAACTTGTGGCATGCAATTGATGGATCTATTCCCGATATCTCATCCATGCTTCCTGCGAAAACATCTTTATATTCTCGCAACAAGTTAACAGTTCTTTCTTCTTCTTCCACATCCCTTTTGGTTCCAATTCTCAATATTAGAGGTTCTTCTATAGTCCCAACGTTTATTTATTTTGTTGGTTCTGCGGCAGTGTAACTGGGTTTAGGTTCTCCCATTGGTGTTGGTTCTTTTATTGTTTTCATAGGTCCTTCTCCTTCTTCCGAAATTTCGCTGGGTATTCCTTTTCCTTTTTTTGCCCTTATCATATATACTCTAAATTCTTCTTCTTTCTTTGCTTCCTTTTCCAACTTTCTGCGAAATTGTTTCTTTTTTGCTTGTCCTTCATAATGCTTTACTTCAATTTGATGACATAATTTCGCATTGTCAACATCTCCTCTGATTTCACCTATTCCATTTGGTGTGGGGAATTTAATACATTGATGAAACGTTGATACTACATCTTTTATCGCATGTATCCATGGTCTTCCTAATAACATATTATATGGCGATTCCATATCCACCACGCACAGTGTTACATGTGTTTCGATTTCTCCAAGTGGAATTCGTACCACTATCTCTCCTTTAGGTTTTGTTGTGGATTTTCCAAAGCCGTGAAGAAAATATGTTGAACTGGACATTTCTTCATCTTTGAATCCTATTCCCCGGAATGCGTGATAAAATATTATATCCACTGAACTCCCTGTGTCGATTAAAGTTCTGTTCAATATCCATTCTCCCATGGATTTTGTTGTTGTCTCCTTCTCTTTTCACGTAATAGGCACTGTGATAACCAATAGAGATGTGTGGTTCAAATTTTCTTTTGGTATTTCTGCTGCCATGAATGTAATTTTTTGCTTTTCCAAATCTTTCAAGGGTGATGTCTTTTCTACCGCCATAACCTTCCTTCCTTCAAAATTTCGTTTATGTATTCTTCCTTTGATGTTTTCATGGAATTCATTAACCATCGTTTTGTTATCATATTACAGTCCAATATTTTGTCATCTTCATTAATTCTATTCATCTTTCTTTTAAATGGTTCACTGATTTATTTAATCACTTCCTTGATTTGAATATTCTCAACAACAATCTTCAACTTTTGATCTTCAAGGTCCCTGTTTCTAGCGCCATTATGTAGTTGCAGGAAATCCTACACTACACCCCTCATATGATTTCATTATTAATCAACTCATTTTTAGGTTTACACTCTTAATTTTATGGTGATAGAAGTGTTTGTATTTTTATGCATCTCGCAGTTGGATCTGTCATCATGCTTGAGATGAAAGCAAAAGCGTCTGCGAGTCTGTTATCCTTTCTTGAAATGTGCCTCCATTTTATTTTTGGGATTTTCGCTGACAATTCTTCAACCAGCTTCTTGTATTTCTTCAAGGATGGTTCATTTGTAGTATACTCTCCCTTTATTTGGCGAATAACTAGCCGCGAATCACTAGTGATCCTGGCATTTTCTAGTTTCATTTCTATTGTGAATTTTAAGGCATGTATCACAGCTTCATATTCTGTTTCATTACTAGTGGACGCAAATTCCAATCTGAATGAAAAAGCCATCTTTATTCCTTCTGGGGAAATTAAAACAATTCCAACTCCATTTCCTTCTCCATTTGATGATCCATCTACCAATATCTCCCATCTATTTGGTTCTGTTAATAAATCTTTTGGATCTCCGTGTTCTTCTTCTACATCCATCATTTCTTCTACTGCTTCATCTTTTTCTAAAGGAAATTCTGCCTGGCCTACTTGTGCATTCCATCTTTCCACTCTTCCTGATCTTTTAGAATTCTTCATCACCGATTCAATTGGTACTTTTGTTAATACCTTTATCTTGTGCGCTTGAAAGTATATCCGGATCTTAAATGATGCATAAACTAATGCTAAGATTAACTTCTCAATCTTTGAGTAATTCTTCTTGGCAGTATTAAAAGTTTTGCTAATGTAATAAATGGGTTTCTCCACTCCTGCGTCTACTCGCAATAACACAACACTTAATGCATGCGACGTCGTCGCAAGATAGATCAATAATTCTTCTCCTGATTCTGCTTTTTGTAAAATAGTTGTATTCATAAGATGTTCTTTGATCCCTTGAAAAGATTTTTCACATTCATCAGTCCATTTAAATTTCGCACCCTTCTTGAGTATATCGAAAAAATATTTGCATTTGTCTGATGATCGCGAAATGAATCTCCCTAGCGAAGCTAGAATCCCATTCAACTTCTGTACATCTTTTATTGTTGCTGGTGTTGGCATGTCACGAACTGCTTGCAGTTTTTCTGGATCAACCTGCATTCCTTCCTTAGATACAATGTAGCCTAAAATTTTTCCCGATGCAACTCCAATAGTACACTTCTCAGGATTCAATTTAATGTTATACTTCCGCATTTGTTCAAAAATCTCCCTCAGGTCTTGTACATGGTCTTTAGCTTCTTTACTCTTTACTAACATGTCATCCACGTATACTTCTAATGTTTTGTGTATCCATTTTGCGAACACCATCTCTACCATTCTTTGGTATGTCGCTCCCGCATTTCGCAAACCAAATGGAATTTTCGTGTAACAATATAAACCTCTAGGGGCGAAGAAAGCAGTATGTTCTTGATCTTCTTCAGCAAGAGGGATTTGGTTATACCCTTTGTACCCATCTAAAGAAGATACTCTATCGTTTCCCGCTGCGGATTCCACCATTTGAGGTATATCTGGTAACGAAAAACTATCCTTGGGGCAAGCTTTGTTTAAATCAGTGAAATCTATGCAAATCCTAATTCCTTTGTTTTTCTTTGGGACAATGACCATATTCGCTATCCATTCTGGGTATTTAGCTTCTCTTATGATTCCCGCATCAAGCATTTTCTGTAGTTCTTCTTCTATTTGGGAATGGTAAGTTGTTGCAATTTTTCTTATTCTCTATTTAAATGGTCTTATATTTTTGTTAATCTCCAACTTGTGGCATGCAATTGATGTATCTATTCCCGGTATCTCATCCATGCTTCCTGCGAAAACATCTTTATATTCTCGCAACAAGTTAACGGTTCTTTCTTCTTCTTCCACATCCATTTTGGTTCCAATTCTCAATATTAGAGGTTCTTCTATAGTCCCAATGTTTATTTATTTTGTTGGTTCTGCGGCAGTGTAACTGGTTTTAGGTTCTCCCATTGGTGTTGGTTCTTTTATTGTTTTCATAGATCCTTCTCCTTCTTCCGAAATTTCGTTGGGTATTCCTTTGCCTTTTTTTGCCCTTATCATATATATTCTAAATTCTTATTCTTTCTTTGCTTCCTTTGCCAACTTTCTGCGAAATTGTTTCTTTTTTGCTTGTCCTTCATAATGCTTTACTTCAATTTGATGACATAATTTCGCATTGTCAACATCTCCTCTGATTTCACCTATTCCATTTGGTGTTGGGAATTTAATACATTGATTCAACGTTGATACTACAGCTTTTATCGCATGTATCCATGGTCTTCCTAATAACATATTATATGGCGATTCCATATCCACCACGCACAGTGTTACATGTATTTCGATTTCTCCAAGTGGAATTCGTACCACTATCTCTCCTTTAGGTTTTGTTGTGGATTTTCCAAAGCCGTGAAGAAAATATGTTGAACTGTACATTTCTTCATCTTTGAATCCCATTCCCCGGAATGCGTGATAAAATATTATATCCACTGAACTCCCTGTATCGATTAAAGTTCTGTTCAATATCCATTCTCCCGTGGATTTTGTTGTTGTCTCCTTCTCTTTTCGCGTAATAGGCACTGTGATAACCAATAGAGATGTGTGGTTCAAATTTTCTTTTGGTATTTCTGCTGCCATGAATGTAATTTTTTGCTTTTCCCAATCTTTCAAGGGTGATGTCTTTTCTACCGCCATAACCTTCCTTCCTTCAAAATTTCGTTTATGTATTCTTCCTTTGATGTTTTCATGGAATTCATTAACCATAGTTTTTGTTATCATATTACACTCCAATATTTTGTCATCTTCATTAATTATATTCATATTTCTTTTAACTAGTTCACTAATTTATTTAATCACTTTCTTGATTTGAATATTCTCAACAACAATCTTCAACTTTTGATCTTCAAGGTCCCTGTTTCTAGCGCCATTATGTAGTTGCAGGAAATCCTACACTACACCCCTCATATGATTTCATTATTAACCAACTCATTTTTAGGTTTACACTCTTCATTTTATTGATCAATCTTTGAATGTTCTTACAAGAAAAGATAAAGAAATCAAGAATGACCTCTGTTCTAGTCTTTCTCTCTCCTATTTACTTGTTTCTTACTCACAAAAGATCTCTCCCATTCTTTACAACTTGAACGACTATTTACAGGTAAATACATAGTGGATGACAACTAATCTGTCCTTTATTTTCGGGTATGGTATGAGACATTCTCGCAACCTTACAAATGTTAATTTCAGAAGCTCTCTAATTTTCGCAGGACTATCACATCTTTCTCGTGATCCTAGCTGACGTCGTTTATCGTATCATTTCTGAAATTGTTCTGCAACGTTGTTGTGTTGTGTTGTTGATAATTTCGCTAAGATATTATTGTTGCGAGATTCTGATCCTACATAAGCACAAATGAGACAGAAATAAATACAGAACGATTTGATAAGAATTGATCTTGTTGTTGTTGTTGTAGCAGCGGAAGATGGGTTGTTATATCTTGCCAGGCTCTGAAGCCATGACAAAGATTGTCATGACATGTATATTTTGAATGATAGAATTGTATTCAATGTGATAATCCAAGATACAATACATCTGTTCTTATATACAAGAAACAGAGACAAAAAAGGATACAAGATATACATAACAAGGAAACAAAATATACAAAGATATACATGCCATGTAGAAGAAGATTATTATCCCAAGAGATCAGGAAAATATCTTTTAACACTTTACACGACTGCCAAATTAGCAATATTATCAGACGCGTTGGCATGTTACTCAGGGGAAACTTCTTAATCAGACTAAAGTCACTAAACAACGTCATCACGTTTAGTTCTACCCTTATACCACCATTGACTTCTCATGGATTATTCTTTATTTTTATATTTCAAAAGTAAAATCGAGAGCATAATGTAACTCAGTGAGCCGAGTAGGGATTGTCATGGGAGACATGGATTTAAGAAATTGCATTTAACACAGTCTACAGACTACAGTAGACTCTTGATTTCTGGCCTTGAGACTTGGGAACCATCTTGAAAATGTAAATGGACTTCTAAACTCCAAAGGCCAAAAAAGTGTGTGCCAATTAACTAAAATATTATTTTTTGAACAAAATTCAAGCAAAAAAAAAATTGAACAAAAATCAAGCAAAAACTAGAGAACGATTCATACTAACCAGAGCATTACAGCTGAAGCCAGAGATAACCAAAGAAAATCAAGAAATTCAGTAAAAGCCAACCATGAAAAACCACTCCATGAATCCTTGCAGCTTCCGGAGACAATATAAGCATATTGAAGAATGACAACCAAGACCTATGAAAAATTCAAAGAAGCGGCTGCTCCAACCAAACCCCATCTCATAACACAAAACCAACTCAATGGAACATGAATCACTAAAACTCCAAATGATATCCAAGCTAATGGTATTACCTTACTCTGGGCTTGTAAAAATCTTTTGATAGGAAAATTCAGTGCATACATGTATAATTGTGGTGTCATCTATATAGAATATGTACCAGCTAGTTCTGCAATCTATCTCTTTTGGCCTAAAATCAACAGAATTGGTGTTGCAAATACTGAGATTAGCGTTAATGGTAATCCAGTTCCAAGAAGAATCACCCATGATCTTAGTAAGTATATCCTTAGCTTTGTTAGTTTTCCTGCTCCATATGCTTGTCCGCATAATGTTTCTAATGCACTTCCCATACCCGACTGCCAGAAAAAAAATCAATCAATCAATCATGATCAAGTGAGTGATATAGGTAGAGAAAGGGAGTCGTGCCATGATGCCATAGGTGAGACCAGAAATGACCAAGTTCTGAAGACCAAAAGTAGCGAGCTCAGGTGTACCAACATGACAACCCATGTTTGAGTAATGAAAGCAAGAGAGAATTGAAATATTGCACTTAAAATGCTTTGTCCTGCTATGTTCCATATCATCTTGTTTTCTTCCCAAAATTTCCGAGAGAAGGATACTACTTGATCAGAATTATCATTTTCGTTTGAAAGCAGAGGAATTGAGTAGTCTTAAGTTGAATGCCCATCCATGGCAGAAATCTCTAATCCTAAAAGCTTACCAAGTTTGTATTTATTTCACAACACAACCCACCTCGTTGAGAAAATAGTAAAGATATAGAGAGGTTTAAATAGTTGTTTGAGGTCCAAGCTACCATTCCTGATCTAGCCCAGCATCTTTATAACCATTAGATCCAACAGATATAATGTCAGGAAACTATGAATTTAACCACAGTGATAAACCATCGTTGTTGACAGTATGATAGTGGTATAATCAAATCACATGGAAAGCTATCATACAGTATTATGATAGAGTTCACCAGAAATCCATACAACATAATCAATACCCCAATTTCAAAAACAACCAAAACATTCAAATACCAAGATAATCAAAATCAAGAACCACAAATATCCTTACACAAAATATAAACTAGAAAGTAACCCAAATTGTTCAAACATTAAAAAAATAACCATACCAAATATCCCAAAGCCTAAAAAAAGTAGTACCAGTAGCATCAATCAACTGCAATCCAAACCCAGCAGTAAAATCCATAGGAATAATAAGATTGAAGATAAACAAAAAAGATGGATGATTCCCTTACTGCAAGTTGAGACGAGTCTTACTCCGAGTACCCTGACTGACGCTCTGAGTCCGACTACGAGTCATATGTATAACTGGCTCAACACTACGCCTCTTTGGAACCGAGAAAGGTTGCTCATCTTCAGGATTAACTTCACCGCCAACAAAACCATTGGGGGAACTGATAGGTACACTCACTGGAGTCTCAGGTTCATTCATCTCAGGGACAAAATCTGGATAGTATGGATCGGAGGCTGGATCAGTTGCTGGTTCTCCCATTCCTGCAAAAATTGCACGACCAATCTTAACCGTGGAGGGATAGTGAGAGTCTATCACTGGAAAGCGCATTGGATCGTCATATCGCCAGGGTTGACTAGCCAGTTGATGAACCACAAATATCTCCTCAGCAGACAGAGTTACAGATCGAAACCTAACTCTACTCAATCCAGATACCAGGAATCGGTCAGCAACAACAACAACTCCCTCATGCACTTCAAATGGTCCATACTTAGGGTGATATGCATACAAAACCCAATCCTTTTTCGAACCCATTTGAGGATGATCAGAAGAAATAGGAATTCCAGTAACATACCTTTTACCACCATCTTCACCAGTTGCTCCTTCAGACACAAATGGGTTACTAGTGTCTTGATTAATGGGAGCAAGCTTAGGTTGATTGAAGTACTGTTGAAGGCAATCAACTGGAAAATCTAATAACAACTCATGCACAAATCCTGGTGGACCATCTTGTTGCAGACACTCCTCGATCTTCACATTCACATTATGTTGAAGATCATCCAAATACCAGGAAAAACTCTCTTCAAATCCAGGAGACTCGCAACCTTGGGGAAACGCAATTCCATAAGGCAATAAATCGATGGCATATTCTCGGGGATACCAGTGAATCCTTGGCTCAACATCAACCTCAACCATCTTTCACTTACCTTTCCGATCCAAATTTTTCTCAGCATCAGACATGATGGAAGAATTGATAGAAGGTTTAACAGAAGTGAAAGGGGAATTAGAAAGGAGCAGAATAAGAAGTTAGAACCGTTTCTAACTATGGACGAAGAGATTATAAAGGCATTCATTGACCGGTATTGGGTCTTACCATCATTTATTGGCGACGATTCCCAAAGAGAAAACCCTTTCATCACCAAAACACTCTTCCCCTATTATGTCATTTCAAATTTCCCGCAACTAGGCCATAACTACCTCCATCTTAAGAAGATTAACTGTTATTTTTCTTTACTAATTAATCCTTCTCTTCTTCTATTGACAGATGGAGAGTGGAGGTGGGCTTACACTACACTTGGCACAAACAAGAGTTTGGGGATTATAATTGTATGTCTCAAAGCACATACCAATCACACGCTCACAACTCATATGATCACAAATCTGACTGGCTCAAAAGACAGTGCTGATTGGCAAGTTAACTCTCCCCTGGTTACGCAAAAGCTCCCCCTCAAAGTTGAACAACAACACCACAACCTAAGGATCAATATCTACCTCTCTCTTTCTCATAATCTTTTTATTATTTCCCAGAACAAGGAATTTAATCAACTAATGCATGAAGATAACAGATTAACTAGCATAAGACTTACACAAACTCCTTATAATGAATATTTTCATTCCTTTTTCTTCAAAAATACCAACAAATTAGATTTCTTTACCTTAAATAGAACTCACGAGCTAACCAAAAATTATCATAAGCATATATATTCTTTCTCTGGTATTTGTTGTATTGACAGATCACCCTCAAAAGGTTTGCCAGTAGTCAACAACATCAAATGGGTCAGCAAAGCTAAGCAACACAGGCCCTGGAATCACATATACAGCACATGGCACTTGTACTTCCCTTCAGTTTACATTTGGACTATTGAGCAATGTCCTTATCACCTGCAGAGTAACTAGAAACAATACCCACATCATACAAATATTTTACACTTCAAAATTCAAATTAAAGTGCTCTGTACCAATACTACTCATAGCATTCTTGTTTCATATACCCTCACCATCACCACCACCATCAGAAAAATTCAACACACAAAAAATTTCATGGCTTCAACATCAGGAACTAAACCAATAGACCCACTTGAAAATATGGTTAAGCAAATGAACTCTTCCTTAAACATTCCTGAAGTCATGTTCCCCAAAGTTTTCATCAACTCTGAGAACACTCTACCCAAAAAGAAAGAAGATTGGAAATGGTTTTTTATTGGCATATATTGTAGAAAAATCTCCCATGAAACCAGAACCATCACCAGGTTCATAAACTCTAACTGGGAGCTTAAGAGAAATGCAGAAGTAAATCTTTGGAAAAAGAGAAGGAACTATTATTCTATCAGACTTGGCAGCATAGAAGATTACAAGGTTTTTAGAAGAGGAGGCACCAGAGGAATTTTTGACAAAATCATAGTATTAACTGAAGTTCCTCCTGCTTGACCTGATTTCATTTATGAAGCTAATTTCTACAATGTTAAGATCCGGGCTTTGGTTAAAAGAGTTCCCAGGCACATTATCCCTGATATGAGAAATATACTCAAACCAGCAGGAATCTTCCAAGAAGAGATGAAGATGAAAAAAAATTGGAAGTTCTATTAACTATTGATATCACTAGAGCTCTGAAATTTGGTATTGATGCTTATGAAACTCCAACCACCTCTCACTGGCTTGAATTAGCTTATGCCCTGCATGACATTGCTTTCTGTAAAGTCTGCAGAATTCTTGATTATCCTGGCCCTCTATGTGAGGAAAAATAAGAAGAAAATTCTCCAAATATCTCCCACAATACTCATCCATCTAATCTCAACAACCCTTACCCTTCAAAACCCAACACCCAAAACAACTCTACTACCAGTAGCCCTCAAACCATTATCAAGAGAAGGAATTATTCAGACAAAGATGCCGCTGAGGAGTTTTCTCTCAAGATGAGGCTTGCTCAGAGACAAATCCTTCTCAAAAATAGTTCAGAAGAACTGGATGGTCCTGAGGACTATATCATATTCAAAGATGGTCTGCATCAACCCATCAGTGAAGAAATCCCAACAACAAACATGGAAGTCATGGCTGGCCAAAAAAAAGCGTAGGAAAATCATTGAAAGCAGCAGGATTAAGGACAAAATGTGGAAGAAAAGAGGCACCAACATCAAAGCCACTGCTAGGAAACACCAACATAATCCTGAGAATGGGCTGGAAAATGATATCAATCCTGAAACTATTTTCCCAAAAATCATTACTAGCAACAACCCTTTTAGTACTAAAAATCCTAATCACAATCCCTTTGAATCCTCCCATTCTTTATCTGAAATTCAAAACCAAATTAATGAATAATTCAACAACCAGAAGAAGATTCTTTGGGAAAGGAGAAAGAAGGAGTTCAAAATTAAGGATGTTGATACTGAATGTCATCCCCAATTGATAGACCCAAAAAGAAAACCTTATATTCCCTCAACTGAAAATCTTCTCCATCATTGGGAACAAACTCAACCCACCAAGAAAAGCAACACTCAAGTCATGCATATGGAGGAAGATCAGCAGACTGACTTGACTACTGGCAATCTTGAGGGAACAAACTCATTCCAAGCTCCCAAGGTACAAAACTTTACCCAAGTATCTCCCCCTTTCAAGCTAAATACAATCTATATCATGCCCATTCTTACTATCATTCCTACTCTCATGCATAGGTATTTTATTTTCAGAATAACAATGCTCCATAAAAATCATTGCTTAAGCTATATTATCATAATTTTATCTTATCCTAATGTCTCTTACTTTTGGAAATTCTTCTCTATCATATCTTGGAACTGTCAAGGCATATAAAAACAAAATATTAGTAGTCATCTGAATAATATGTTAAATAAGCATAATCCTGACATATTCTCTTATCTGAAACTAAACAACAATCTAAGAACCTGAAAGCTATCCTTAGCAACATAGGAGTCACTAATTTTTGGTTTGTAGAACCTAGAGGAAAAGCTAAAACTGCTGGAGGCCTTGCTCTAGCTTGGAAAACCAATTTAGATGTTACTATAAAAGATTTATCTAATAACCATATTAGTGCCACTGTTACAGCTAGCATAGGAATCCCTTAGCTTTTCACAGGTTATTATGGCAGCCCCTACACTATTCTAGATAAACTTCACTCTTGGAAAATGATTGAAAAAACTGATAAAAACAATTCCCTGGCTTGGCTGATAATGGGTGATCTTAATTTTGTGTTGCATGATCATGAAAAGTTTAGTTAACATGCTATAAATTCCTATGAAGCTAACATCTTTTTGGAAAAGTTGGAAGAACCTAATCTCACTGATTTAGGATATACTGAATGTCCTTTCACTTGAACTAATAGAAGAGTGGGTCCTCAGCTTACTGAACAGAGGTTAGATAGAGGCTTAGAAAATGAAGATTGGATTGAAATTCACCCAAACTCTACCATCTCCAACCTACCTGCTATCGATTCATATCACAACCCCATCTTCCTCAATACCAATCCCAATTGAAATCAGGGCTATATTCCATTCAAATTCTTTGGTCCTTGTCTAGATCACAAAGATTATAAAGACATCATATCTAAGTGTTAGAAGGCAAATCATAAAGGCTCTCTGGCTATCAAGATTGCTAGGAAGCTAAGGGACATTAAAATCAAACTCAAGAAATGGAATAAGGAAATATATGGTAATATCAAGACCAATCTTGAGGAAAGTCTACAACACTTGGACCGGATCACAAAAAATCAGTTCACTATCAATAGAGATCATGAAATCAGAGAAGCTAAAAAGATGGTTGAACACTGGCAGAATGTGCAAGAATGTTTTTGGAAGACCAAAAGTATAGATCAACTCATCAAGCTTGGGGACAAAAATACCAGCTTTTTTCACATCTCAGCAAAAAAAAGGTAAAAAAGAAATAAAATTGTCTCAATCCAAAGAGATGATGGTACCTAGATCCACAATAGCAAAGAGATTGCCCTCTGCTTCACTAATCATTTTTCCAGCATGGCCACTGCTGAACCAATTTCCATTAATCAATCTATCATTAACATCATCCCTTCCACTATCACCAATACTGAAAACATCAACCTTCTAAAGATACTTGATGCTGTGGAAATCAAAGCTATTCTCTTTAGCATGGCAGGGGACAAAGTTCCAGGTCCTAATGGTTTCCCATCAAATTTCTTTCAAGCTAATTGGGAGATAGTGGGAGATGATATCATCCCAAAACTTTTTTAGATATGGGTTTCTCCTTAAGAAATGAACTCAACATTCATTTCCCTCATTCCCAAAACTGAAAACCCCACTACTCCATCTCAATTCAAACCCATATCCCTATGCAATACTACTTACAAAATCATATCCAAGCTTTTGGCCCAAAGACTCAAACCCCTTCTCCCTAAGCTGATTTCTCCATTTCAATCTGCTTTCATCAATGGCAGACAAATTTCTGATAATATTATTATAGCTCATAAACTCATTCACCATGTGAACACCAGGAAAGGGAAAAAAGGAGTCAATGGTACAATGGGAGTCAAGATTGATATGGCCAAAGCTTTTGATAGGGTCAATTGGGAATTCCTCATCAGAGTCATGATTCAAATGGGATTCAACACTCAGTGGTGCAACTTAATACATCAATGCATCTCCACCACCAACCTTTTTGTGTTAGTAAATGGTTCTCCTGGAGCTTTTTTCTATCCTTCTAGAGGTCTCAGACAAGGAGACCCTCTATCCCCTTATCTCTTCTTATTCTGCATGGAAGCTCTATCCAGATATCTTATCTCTGCAGAATCCAAAGGTGTAATACATGGTACACAGATTTGTACAGATGCTCCAACCATTAGCCACCTCCTATTTGCTGATGAATGCATGTTTTTCAGTAAGGCTAACCAGGAAGAATGCAACAATCTCATCAATATTTGTCAATCCTCTGGGTAGTTGATAAATTTCTCAAAATCTGGCTTCTTTTTCAGCAAGAATACTGACTCAGATATTGCTCCCAGCATAAGTAACTCTCTTCAGGTTCAAAGAATCAATATGAAGGATATCTATTTCGGGTCTCCTCTCTTCACCAACAGAAGTAAAATTCAAGCTTTCAAGCCTTGTGTAGACAAACTGAAACACAGACTTGCTGGATGGAAAACTACTTTGTCTACAACTGGAGAAGTTATAATGACCCAAACTGCCAGTTCCACCTCCAGTATATATCAAATTAATTGCTTCAAGATCCCAAAGGGTACCTGTAAAGAGATAAATGCTATACAAAGAGAGTTCTTCTGGAACAAAGAACAAGATGAGCCAAAAGGATTATTGTACATAACATCATATGCTGTCAAAAAACCAAAGGAACTTGGAAGTCTGGGATTTAAGAATATGGAATACTTCAATACTGTTATGGTCACAAAAATTGCTTGGAGATTAATTGAAGAACACAACTCTCTCTGGAGCAACACCATGAAGGCAACACACTATCCTAACCAAAAAGTCATAAGAATGAACATCATCCCAAAGACTACTGAATCCTGGATGTGGAAAGGAATTTTGGAAGGCATAGCTTGTATTCAAAAGTACTATATCTGGCAGATAGGAAAAGGCATCAACATTCATATTTGGGAAGATAAATGGATAGAAAAACTACCCTGAGATAGTTCAAAAACCTCCTAATTGCCCTCCAAACCTCACCACTGTTAATCAAATTTTCAATACCTATGAAGAATGTGACTTACAACTCCTAGCTCTATGTTTCCCTCAAGATATTCAAAACCTGATAATCCTCATCCAACACAATCCTAACACTGAAGACACCATAAATGGAGCTTAATCCATAACAAGAAATTCACTGTCAAATCCTTATATGATAAGCAAATCACTAATAAGTATGACAATGATATCTTGATAGCTCCTTGGAAAGATATATGGAAGTTACACACTACTCCTGCCATCCATTTTTTCATATGGAAATGTGCTCATGGCATTCTACCAACTAATGCCAAAACTGCCAGTATTCTGAATTATATTCATTCCATATGCACTATCTGCAAGAATGCTCATGAGGATATTACTCATGTTCTTCTGACTTGTCCAACTACTTCAAATGTCTCGAGGAAACTCTTTGGAGATTCTCATCAATTATTCACTGTTTTTGGATCTTTCCATGATTGGTTCAACAATTGGTTCCACAAAAATAACCCTCATACAAGTTGGAATGCTACTTTTGCTATTGTATGTTGGTTCATTTGGAAAGCTAGGTGTGATATGGTTTTCAGAAACATTATCCATTCAGCTGAGAGTACTGCACTGAGCATTACTCAGCATCTTTGTTCCTTTAACAGAGTGATTCATAAACCAGGGCACATTCCGAACAATCTCCATTATCAGATTTCTGATAATGATCAGAGTTTGAGAACTGATAATTTAGTCAGGCAGCATAGAGAGAAATTTGGAATCACTATTAGCATGCATATCATGGAAGTGAATAATAACATGTCTAATAGTGATTTACTATCCTTTACTAATTTGCTTTGGTTGCAATGTACTTTCCAGGTCGGTGTGTCGGAGCTAGAAACTACAAAGACCCTACAGTTGGACTCAGCAGAACAGACAGAGCAAGCAGAGGAGCTAAACTAGCTCTGGAATGGGGAAAGGAGATGCAGAAAGCCAATATCGACTTTGAGGCAGAAGATGAGAAAATTCTACAAGCAATTCAGAAAGAATATCAAACACAAGTGCATGAAAGATTTCAAGGATCCACAACTATCAGTTATGGAGGAAATTTTGAAGCTGTTAATTTTGTGTTAGGCAACCTAATCAAGCTAGCTCCACAGCAAATCACCAATGCTGTTAGATTAGCTCAGTTATCTAGTCATTCTACTTTAATGCAGAACTTAAATTAGAAAGGACCCAATCTCCAATTGTTTTTGACAGCCTTACAGTCTTCTCAAAACCCTTTTGTTAAGGATAACTGTAATAACTATTATCAAACCCTGAAGGACCATCCTGGTGCTAGACACAACCCAGATGGCCAACTGCTGTACCATTGAGTCTGTAGCCTCTTCGTGCTTCAGCTCAGTTTTATTATAAAAAAACAGTATGATAGTGGTAATATACACTCAAACCGTTGGTAACCAAAGTGTGAACACCTACAAGGTGTACCCATTTGGGGATGGTCGGTCCATATTGATATGAAACATGCACCCATGGATAATTAATGGATGGGCGACATGGGGAAAAACTTTTCAGGGAGAAAACAGGAGTACAAAGCATTTTCGCTGAAATTGTAGGACTTGCTAGTGTCTTTGTCTTCCCATCTCCTAAGTAACATATAAGAAATGCCTTTAAAGAAAATAAAAAATAAAAAAATCACTTGGCATAAATTAATGGTAGGACATATCTTTTGCACTCTCTCCCCCCACTTGGGAAATTATGCTTAAATCATAATTTGACTTACAAGTTATAAGTGTTGCAAGAAATCATTATTTACTACCCTAAAAATAGCAAAACCAAAGAATGAGAAGTTAAAAGGGACGCATTAAAAGGATCTCAAAGTTGATTCAGCTAATCAACTTTTGTTCCTCGCCTATATCTACATCCTGTGAGACTATCTTTGGTTAATTGTACCTGCAAAGAAAATTTAATAACCATAAATATACCTCGACAGAAACATAAGAAGATAATTGAAACAAAAGAAATGAACCATGCAGCACAAGAGAAAATTCACCTCTTTGTCACAGTCTGCACGCCAAAACATAATTAAAAGAACGATTGTCTGGAGACCCGTCCCAATTTGTATTCCAACCCAAAGTCCCTTCATTTGAAAAAAATGACCAATGAATACCAACTCCAAAATACAATGCTATAATCTTAAAAAAAAAAAAAAAGGATAATTGGAATTTGGTACCTGGACTGGTCTAACATTTATCCAACACTATTATTAAACCAAAGTTAGGGCTTGGTCTAATATTTATCCAACGTTAGGGCTTGGTACCTGAACTGGACGTTGATTACCATTGACCAGGTTAAAAGTTGATTTATAAAAACATAACCAATTTAAAAATAAATTAAAAGCCTAATTTACTATTATAGCCTTCTATCTAAGATTTTACTTAATATTGTCTTCTTCCCATCCTTCTTCACAGCACGACAAAGACAACACCATTACTTTTTCTGTATCTTTTTTTTTCGCACCAGTTCAACTGGTGCAGCACCACTCTACCGAAATCACCAACACCGCTTTGAACAAAACAATAATTGGGATTTAGATTCAGTGAACTTAGGTTTTCGATTTAGCGAAACTTCAATTTTTTGTCGAAAGAAAAAGGAAAAGTTTCTCACTGGTACAATTATTGCCCGTGGAGTTCAGGACCTCTTCTAACAGCAGCAACTCCAACGATGGATTCATGGGTTTTCAAATGTGATCTGAAAATAGAATCTAAGATGCAGACATTTGAGTTTGTTATGGGGTTGATTGATTTGTCTTGCAATCAATTGAAGAAAGCTTGGTACTTATCTGAATTCATTCTTCAACAACGAAGTTAGGTAATCATGGCGATTGAAGAGCACAGAAAGGGGATCTGAGGCAGTGGTGGTTGTTGCTACAGATTTGGGGTTTTTTTAGGTCGTCTGAGATTGGTGTAGCTTATGGTTTTCGAATTCAGGCGACAGCGACAACAACAATAAACAATTAAATTTAGGGTTTTTGGTTTTGTGAATCAATAAGGAAAGAACTAGTGTTGCTGCTGAAATTGGGGTCGATTAATTGAAGGGTATTATGAACTGGATTCAGCCAAGAATCCGAGAGAAGATAATGGAAGATAAGGATTCAAATTAGTGTTGCTGCCATCAATTCGTGGATGTGTACGAGAAGATCAAGAAATAAAAATTGAGGTTTTGATTTGATTCAACACTTGGAGTTTCCCTTTAATGAAATTGAGGGTTCGTTTGATTCAGAAATTTGGGTTTTCATTTAGTGAAATTCGGGGTTTCATTAAATCGGTAATGTGAGTTTTTTAAGTTGAATGATTTTCTAAGAGTAGGTTTCAGTTGAATTTGAAATTGGAAATCAAAGATCGAAAATGAATGGATTTATTGAAGTTCTAGGACTAGAAATGGATAGGGGAGAATATGTAAAGCTGCTGCTGTTGATGATAATGAAATCTAAGGGAAGAATAGATAAATCTGGTGATCGCTGTTGAAGTGGGTCGAAGGAATTGGAAGATGAAGTTACTGCTAGGAAGAAGTGAGTTGTTGTTGGAACAGATTGGGTGCTCCGGTGTTGTAGTTGTTGCAGAAGAAGATTGAGTTGTGTATGCAGGCGGATGAAGAAGAGTGAAGAATTAGGGTCAATCTTACATCCGAGCCGTAGTTTAATTGTTTTTTTCCACCGTTGGATAGTAGACCCACTTCAGGGCTAGACTTGTAAATTCAGTATTTTTTTTTACTTTTTTATTTTATAAAATTAGTTAACGTTAGGTCACAAACAATCAACCACAGTCAACGTCTGGTCCAGATACCAAAGCCTAACGTTGGATAAATGTTAGACCAAAGTCTAGTGTTGATCTAAACCTGAGTACCAAATTTCAATTATCCAAAAAAATAAATAAATAGAAACATCCTAACTTGAAGATAGATTGCATCACAGAATGTTAAAGAGACTAATGGATGAGCTTACCTCTAGACCCCAATCTAATTTGAATCCCATAAAGACGCCGATGGGCAACCCAATGAGATAGTAGGTTATGGAATTTACATAGGCTACAACAGCTTGCCAACCAGCTCCAATGGCCATACCTATTAATTCAAATATATACATGCGTTATAAATACATATATTCATGACCGAGTCCTCAACAGTTGCTTTTGCATTTGAATTTACGAACCTGATAAAACGGGCAGGATGGCACATAGTAAGATTGAGATGCATAAAAACACGGCTAAGGCACTAACTTCTTTTATAACAATCTTATCATCTGTAAAGAGTTTTGGGAAGTCATTTCTTGTTATGAAAAGCAAGATAGCAAAAACACTCTGTGTAACTAGAGCATTTGAGACAGTAACCCAAACAGAGAATTTTGCAGCTGCTGCATTTCCTGATCCCAATGCATTCGAGACCCTTACACTGAAAAGGATACAGAGAAAAACATGAATATACTAAAGGCAGATAAATATCAACCGAACAAGTTCAAACGAATACCTGGTAGCAACAAGATACCCAAGTGGAAACATAAATATCCATCCTTCGATGTTCAAACTACAAACGAGAAACTAAAATAAAATTCATTACGGTGCCATCCTAGAAAAAATAATACTAGAATTTAGAAAAAGAAAATGGCTTCTTTGTACACTGTTGCACCAACTTGATTATCCTATCAATGTGTATACGATTTCGTTTAGCAATGGAATAATGATGATCCAAACAATACAATAATATTTACCACTCCATTTGATTGCAGTTGATACTTTTAACAACCATTAGAGCACATACCAGATAGCAGCAGCATCGACTTTAACTGCAGCATTTTTAAGTACTCCCGCAAATACAAGCAAAACCATAAGTGTCCAATATTCCAAGCTGTAATAAAAAAGTCCACGTGGATCAGAATAAATACTAGTAAAACCATAAGTGACGGTGGCAATGGACTATCTGAATCCTATTGAATTTGATATCTAAAAAGAATCTATTGGCACCCTACTTCTTGAAGAGTAGGTTAAATGTAGTTGAATAAGTTAAATTATTAAAAGGAAAAATTGAGTTAGGGAAAACTAATTGGCTGCCAAATTATTAATACGCGCTAATTATCTGTTATTGAAACGACTTCCAGTGGGAAAACTTCTCATAATTTCTTTGTTTTCTTTTTTATCCCTTTCATTTCTAAGTAAAGTCGAGCATAATATACTCAGTGAGTTGGATAAGGGATTGCCGTGCCGGTTACGGCATGGGTAGACATGAACTTAAGGGAATGCATTTAACACGGTCTAGACTGTTGATTTTTGGCCTTGAGACTTGGGAAACAAAAGAGTGTGTGCCAATAAAAAATTGTATTTTGAATAAAAATAAAGCAAAACGAGTTACTGATCACAAATTAGGGAGGGAATACTACTAACCAGAGCATGACAGCTGAAGCCAGAGATAACCATAGAAAATCAAGCAATTCAGTAAAAGCCAACCATGAAAACCCACTCCAACAATCATTGCAACTTCTGGAGACAATATAAGCATATTGAAGAATGACAACCAAGACCCATGAAAAATTCAAAGAAGCCGCTGCTCCAACCAAACCCCATCTCATAACACAAAACCAACTTAATGGAACGTGAATTACTAACACTAGAAATGATATCCAAGCCAATGGTATTACTTTACTTTGAGCTTGTAAAAATCTTTGCATAGGAGAATTCAATGCATACATGTATAATTGTGGTATCATCCATATAGAATATGTACCAGCTAGTTCTGCAATCTCTTTTTTTTGACCAAAGATTAATAGAATTGGTGTTGCGAACACTGAGATTAGTGTCAATGGTAACGCTGTTCCAAGCAGAATCACCCATGCTCTTTGTAAGTATATCCCTAGCAGTTTTGGTTTTCCTGCTCCATATGCTTGTCCGCATAATGTTCCTAATGCACTTCCCATACCCAGCTACAAATACAAAAACAAGAAAATCAGTCAAGATCCAGAGATAGATAGATGAGAGTGATAGATAGATATAGAGAGCGATAGAGTACCATGATGCCATAGGTGAGACCAGAAATGACCAAGTTCTGGAGACCAAAAGCAGCAAGCTCAAGAGTACCAACATGGCCAACCCATGTTTGAGTAATGAAAGCAAGAGAGAATTTAAATATTGCACTTAAAATGCATGGTCCTGCTATGTACCATATGATCTTGTTTTCTTCCCAAACTTTCTGGAGAAGGATACTTGAGAATTCTCATTTTCGTTTGTTAACAGAGGAATTGAGTTGCTTGAAGTTGAATCCTCATCCATGGCTGAAAACTGTACGTCCCTAAAAACTTATCAGGTTTGTACTTATTTGATAACCTACCTCGTTGACAAAATAAGAGAGACAGAGATGATTATTCTTGATCAAATTGTGGGTTGAGCAAGTGTTCCTAATCTCGCACCTAGCTTTATAACCGTCAGCAAACTGTGTATTTAACCACAGTTAATTAATCTCCATATACCTTATATGTCCCCCTCCTTGTTACCGCTCATAGAAGTGGATTCTGCTAGTCATAGATGGTTGCGAGTCAAATCCAGAAATCAAACTTTTTTCCTGTCCCAAGATTGAGGTTTTAAATATGCATGGTTGTACATATACTACGTGTATTCAATTATGTAAACAGAAACATTTATGGCCATGTGTGCCCAAATCCCGCAGAATATATGTGTTCTTTCAAGGAAGTTGAGACCCATCCCTAGGGGATCTTGGGCTGATTGCCCCCATCGAGATCTTGCATCAAAAACATACAATATTTTTTTTCTTAATTTTTCAGAACAACTAAATTGATTATAGGTGCTTGCTCATATTAATTCCTCTTCAAGGTTGTAGTAAATACTCAATGCTGCACATGCAGCACATCCAATTCAGTGGAGCATTTTCATGTAATATTTTGGTTGATTTCGCTGTCTATTATTTTCACGTAATACTACATGCTTCACTGACACCCCTTGTGGAATGGTTATCGTCTGTGCTGTTGAGAAACAGAACCTTATGTTTCAGTTGAGTCATTCAAGCTGAAGGACATATCAGGTATTTGGTAGTATTAAATATTAAGAGGCCAATTATTCGTTAAATACAGGAATATCATAAGAATTTGGAGATTAACTGTTGTGAACACATAAATCACGAAGCCATCCACGTGTTCACAAACAATATTCGGATACATTTTAATTCTAAAGTTGTACGTCGTATGCGTAAAGGGGATGATTATATCGATTCATCGACTCGAAGCCTTCGAGCTTGTCATTGTCTAGTCGAATATTATCATAAATAATGTTCGTATAAAGGAATAAACAGAGAATCAAATACAAATGTAAAGCAATGTAGTTCAACGCTGAATGTAAGGTGCTGAAACGTAAATAAGACAAAGATTTACGTGGTTCGGCACTAAGGCTTACATCCACGGGGCTGGTGTTTCACTATGTATTAAATGATTACAAAAATAGTCGAATGACTTTAGAGTATACATAAGTCTGCGGAAGTAGGGGGATTACTTACTCTTCCTATTTCTCTCTCCTATATTCTCCTATAATTTCCCTGGATTGGTCGACCCCTTCTCTCTTAGTGGAGAGGGGTATTTATAGGGTTGGAACGTGGGTCCTACTTCTGAGGTGCCGTTGTAATCTTATCTTCTTGTGCTTTGTGCCCATTACGCAGAGGTCTTCGGCATATGCTGCGGCCTGAGCTTGAATACGAAGGGTTATCCTCGCCTCTTCCACGAGCTGATTGACACGTGTATATCTCTTTGGTATTTAATGCGGGTAGATGGATGTCTGCTCGTGTCAGGAAAGTGTCTCTTTGTCTGGTCACATCTGTGTCAGTCAAACTTCCTCTCAGCCGTTGATCTGGGATCTTCCTTGGTATTGGGTGTATTAACACCCAAGGGGTATTATTTGGTGCTCCTCTGAGCCATCATACCTCTGTGATCCTCTGTCCCTGACCGTCAGATCTGCTGACCGGTGGCATCTTCTGATGAGGTGCTTGCTATCATGTTTTGATATCTTGTTTTGCATGCCTTCCACGTGTCTCTTTCTGTACACGTGGTGGATGATGAAAGGTGTACATACAATTTGCCCCTCTTCTTATGACTTGGGCGTATTTTGCAATTTAGAAGAAGAAAGGTCGTCCTACACGTTTCCCACTTTGCATTAACTTTCCCCAAAACTGCTCCTTGGTACGAGGAACGGTTATTGTCTTCTCTAGCTTCATAAATAGAAAGAGAATGTGAAAATAAACTTTTATCCTCTTCTTGTCAGTGTTTATCCTCTTCTTGTTTTCTATTCTTGTTCTTTAGTCATTTATTATCGTCATTCTTGTGAGGAAGATAACAGCATTCAATTTTCTGTCTCTTCCGCTCTCGATTGTTGTTGCCCCTGTATCAGCATTCAATTTTGATATCTCCGATCCTCCTTTCTTCGACCGTGGTTGGTGCTTGTCGTCATCTTCTATACAGGTATGGGGTTTTTCATTAGCTGCTCATCATTGATTTATCTATGTATCTACCCGTTTGTTTCCTTCTGCTGTATTCTTGGCTTTGTGATGAAGAACACACATGTCGAAGCATATATGCTTGCCCCCGTTCTTTGTTACAAAGTCTGTGAGTCCGTATCTAAGTATTATCCCTGGAGTTGGATGGAGTATTTCTGGTTATTTTTAGTTCTTAGGGTTTTTAATGTTTATCCGGATGAACCATCAATTATGGGTTTTTTGATCTTTAGTGATCTCCTCGTATTCTTCTCTAAACTTTTTTTGTGTTTCCTTGTAGATATGTCTGATCGTCCGCGGGCTCCTTACCAAACCCCGCCGTCTAGTACGCAAAGATCCCCTCTGCGTCGAGATTCTGACAGATCTCTACTTGGGGAAGGTCCTTACAAGTCTTCGCAATCGGATCCTCGGGGTCATAGGGTTTCGTCTTCCTCTGGTGCGAAGGTTGTATCTACTAAGAAAACGGATGTGCCGAAGGGTCCTTCCGGATCTAGGTATGCTGTTAATCGTGCCCCTTCTCGTCCTCGTGAAGATTCTAGGAGTACGCAGGCTCCTCCTCGTGATGACTCTAAGAGTACGCGGGCTCCTCCTCCTCGTACTGAAACATTGGATGTTCCGCCCCTTCGTTCAATGGCTCCTCCTTTAGTGCCTCCGCTGAAATATTTTCCGCCTCCTCCCGCGGTTTCTTTCAAAGGGAAGTACTCCAAGGGTACTATGTCGAGAGCTGGTCCGTCTAAAAATCTTCCTTCTAAAAGGAAAGCTTCGGAATTGAGTCCTACTTCTGATTCTGCAGACGAAGAAGAAACTGTCCCCGTGATACGCAGCATTTCCGTTGGTAAGAAGAAGGTCACTTTCAAGCATATTGATCTTGAGATGTTCAAGGAAAAACATGAACTTCAAGCTTTTGAGGTTCGTTTATATGCCCCTGACGATGATATCACTTACGAGCTCCTTGCTAAGTATCATTTTGACGAGTTTCATCTGTTGACTACGGTTGGAGCCTTCGAGGCGGGTCTCATGTTGCCCCTATATAAGTTGGGTGACTCCTTTTATTATGACGTGTTGGCTAGTCGCGAAGGATCTTCCAAGAACACTCATAATCGTTCCGTGTCACAACTATCTGGGAATTATCTTCGTTCACTGAAGGAATGTTACCTGCGAAGCAAGGGGGAGACTATGATGATATGCTATGTTCTAAATCCTGCTGAGAGAGAGTGGTACACTCCTCAGAATTTTAACAGTGCCTTTGGGGATTATTTCAACAGTAGAAACCGTAAGCTGTGGAGTGTTAGTCTTCGTAATATCGCTGCTCCCCGTGGTGAAATTCGTTTTTTGAGTGAGGTGAGTGATGCCAAGCTGAAGTATGTTCCTGGTACTGAGGGATCTGCTAAACGAAAACTCTTTCCTGCTCGTGAAAGGATTAAGCGTGACCATGATTATGAATGGCATGCTACTGTTATTGAGGTAGTTGGTCCTTGGGCTTATGGTTGGATTCCTGGTCCGCGCGGCTGGCGTCCTTCTGAAAACAGCAAGCCTCGTGAAATTCCTCCTGCTCGTTATGGAGATTTCTGTCCTTAGCGTCCGAATTTCGCGGGCATGAATTTTCCTTACGCTCTTGATGTCGTTGATGGAGATGAGGAGGAGGGTTCTGGTGCAACCCATCCACCGAAGAGTGCTGCTGCTGCCAAGGTATAATTTCTTCTTATATTCTCTATTCTATTTGCCCCTTTTTCCTTGATTGAAATAATTTTCGTTTTTGAAGTGAGGGAAAAAATGAGCCTTTGTGGGGATGTGTACTGGTTTGTAGGTGTCGAAGAAGAAGAAACTTGGACCCAAACAATCTTCTACTGTGGTTACCGGTGAGGCTGAGGTTTATGAGGAGGTTACGAGTCCTGTAAACGAAGGGTATCCTGAGGATGAAGAAATGTACGATGAGGAGGAGCGTACCGACACTTCTCACCCTGATGACGAAGGTGGTAATGGTGAAGAAGAAGTTTCCGCGGGTGGTGATGGTGAGTCTGAGGGAAATATTACCATTGGTGGTACTGGCGGGGGTGGATCTGCCCCTGTGGGCGATAATACCGTGGGTACTATGCCCGTTATTTCCCCTGAATTTTCTTTCGGTAGGATATATTCTGCGGGGGAATCCTTTGATGTGAATGCTGCCATGGGTCTTGCCGAAGACTTCTCATTGCTTCCCTAAATGATGATTGGGATGTGGTTGGGGATATTGGTAAAGAAGATGCCACCGTTCAGCAGGCTGAAAACGCCGGTGGTCATACTGAGGCTGGTGATGTCGAGACTTGCGTGAGTGAGGGGAGAACAGCCAAAGGGAAGTCTGCGGTTGAATCTCCTTCAGAGGATTTCCCTTACTCGCTAATGCCTGAAGGCGAAGATGCCATTTTGGCTTGGCTTAAGAAGAAAAATCTGATGTTCGTCCCCAACCCTTCCCCAGTGGTCCCCGGTGAGAAGAATTCTGACGTTTATACTCGTCAGATGATGCAAGTGTCTTCTGAAGTCCGCGTTGCTGAGATGTGGGAGAAGAATCTGAGAGCTTCAGAAGCTAACCTAGTGGTTGACCCTCCCTCCTCTGTTGCTGATATGATGGCCATAGCTGATGGGTGTCAATAAGATTTTCTCCAGCAGCGTGTCTTAGAGGTAAATCCTTGTACTGATTCCCTCATGATGTACGAACATTGTATTCTTCGCGATATCCGATCCCTTGGGTATAATAATGTTTGTCGTTTGTGACATAGATGATGAGGAGCGAACATTGTAACCATGTTCTATACCATTTCTTTAAAGCAAAGTCTTTAAAGTTGGAGGCTAAGCTTCGTCATAGAGAAGAAGAACTATCTGCGGCCGAGATGGAAATAAGTGAACTGAAGGATCGACTGAAGGAAAAGGAGCGGCTGGGTAATGCCGAGGAGAGTCTCCGTTCGGAACTTGCTATAGTCCGCAACGAATTGGAGCAAGCTCGCAGAAATGTATCGTCCCTCACAGGTTCGTATTTTTTATTGGTCTTTTACTCCTCGTGATTCCCTATTTGTACTTTGGTGTTCTGTCTCAGTCTTCCCACCCTATCTTCAGTGGGTGGAGTCCCCGATCTCATATGGCTTCGGAAAGAAAGGGAACGACAGAAATCCCGCATTGCACAGTTGGTGGGTAAGTTGAAAAGCGAAGCGTAAAGTGGAATGCTCGTGCTGATGATCACACGCCTTAACAGCTGAGTGGCGTGAAAAGCGAACACTGATGGTTGATATGCAAAATAAGTACAATCATGACCGTTGTTTGTTTAATGGCATGCTGCTATGGAAGCGTGACAACCTGCGTGATGCTCGAGGACATGCTTCGGACTTAGAGGCTAGAGTGCGCTTTTTGGAAGGAGAGTTACAACAGGCTCGTTCTTTCTTAGGCCCCGGGGTTAGGGATAGTATGTTGCGTCTTTCCGAGGAAAGAGATAATGCTAGGGATGAGGTTGGTGCTCTTAGTAAATCCCTAGCAGCGTCTCGAGCTGATGTTGCTCGCCAAGTGGAATCTGAAAGAGATCTTGAAGTGAATGTGTATCGACTCCATAAAAGGATGGGGGAGATGAATGACGAATTCAACCATCTTCGTCACTTGGATTCAATGAAGCAGGTAGACTTAGACGCGAGTCAATTTGCTCTTACGAACCTTCACACGGATTATAAGAAACTATCCGACGAATATGACTTTCTTGATGAGGCTCGGGACGCAATTGTTAATGAGTATGAAGAGGCTTCGGCTAATGTCGAAGGTATAACCTCGTTTTATCGAGTGTGATTCTGTTATTTCTTCGTTTTAACCCCTTGGTATTTCTTGTTTTCAGCACTCGAGGGACAGCTTCACGCAGCAAATGATGAGCTTAAAAAAACTCAATCTTCCTTAGTGCAGTAGGAAGGACAAGCCAACTATTTCAAAGGGTTTGCCGCGTCTCGTGAGGAAGCAGCGGAAATTGCCTCCAAAGAGGCGGAACGCCTATCTGCATTGCTGTTTCAGGCCAACCAGCGGACCGCTGTTATCACTTATAAATCTCGATGTCAGTTGGCTGAAGAGACCAACAAAGTCCTAGATAAGATCGAACTTGATCTTAAAGTCGAACATGGTCTTGTCAAAAATTATCCGCGTCGTCCCCTTCCCGCGCCCTTGCCTGGTTCTTCTGGTTCTTCTTCAGGTGGTAACATACCTTCATCTCGCAGAGACAACCCTGTTGATGGAGCTGTATCGTCCAAGTAGATTTCTTTTATTAGTCATAGAAAGTTGATCCTTGTTGATTATATAATTTCGGATCATTTTTTGATGTGTTTCCTGCTTTATCTTATTTGTTGAATCTTGTAATCAACTCTTTATGAAATGGATCATCCTTTTGGCATACCTGCGTTATCAATTCATCTTTATTTTAAGTATTGTGAAGTGTTAAACTAAAAATAACTTGCTTTGTAAAAAGTTGAGAGTGTTTGGGTGCGACACCGAAGGTAAATACCTTCGCGATCGTCTTGAGACATGTCACCCCGCTGGCGAATTCTGGGCCAGAGGATTCCCAAACGGTGGGGCCGAGGCAGCGTTCTAGGATATGGAATGCTTATTTGAAATATTTACATGCACCCATTCCGTCGACCCGCTGCCTTAAAATTGGTTGGGTATATATTTCTGCTGGATGCCTTCCCCCTGGTCTTACACTCATAGACACTGATAGGGGAGCCCTGAGAGATTGTAGATTAACTACTTTCCCCAATATTGTTAATTTATTATGTAATGTACATGCGTTCACCCAGCGGGCCTTTTGACCATTTCGTTTGCTTGAAGATTTCCCAAAAAGTTTGTTTGATTGATAGGTTGAGGCCTGCTACTCCTCGTCCAGAGATAGAAACATGTAAAGCGGTTACGCTGCCTTCTTCTTCTTGTATTCTTCACGCAGATGCAAAGCTGCGCTGTTCCTATGGGTAGTACGTTTTGAGCCATTTAGCATTCCAAGGGTGCCGAGGATCTCGCCTTTCAGATTGCGAAGATAGTAGGAACCGTTTCCCGCAATGTCGTGTATTATAAAAGGTCCTCCCCATGTAGGTGCTAACTTTCCCCATTTCTTCTCTCGTTGATACTACGGGATTGTCCTTAGCACATACTCCCTTCTACAAAATTTCGAAGCTTAACCTTTTTGTTATACTCTCTCGCTAGTCTTCGTTGATAATATTCCATCTTTTGCAATGTTGTTTCCCTCCTTTCTTCCAGGTCGTCCAGTCTCTCTAACATCATGTATGTTGTGAGATTTTTCTCCCATGCTTCGGTCTTTGTGGTTGGCATGATGATCTCTATTGGGATGACTGCTTCAGCTCCATACGTGAGGAGAAATGGGGACTCCCCAGTGGAAGATCTTCGTGTTGTCCTGTATGCCCATAATACATTGTGTAGCTGTTCACACCATCGCCCCTTGTGTTCGTCTAATTGCTTTTTGAGGATAAGGGCGAGGGTCTTGTTAGTAGCTTCCGCTTGTCCGTTGCTTTGAGGGTATATGGGGGTGGACTTGTTTTTCCTTATTTTGAAAGTGTCGAAGAGCATGTCTATGTTTTCCCCCTGTAATTGTTTACCATTATCGGACACGATTTCCGCTGGTATGCTGAACCTGCAAATAATTTTTTGGAATATGAAAGTAAACACGTCCACGTCTCTGATCCTGGCTAAGGCTTTGGCTTCCACCCATTTATTGAAGTAATCCGTGGCTACTATCAAAAATCGTCTTTTCCCTGATCCTTCGATGAAAGGCCCAACGATATCTATGCCCCATTTTGCAAATGGCCACGGGATATCCACAGAATTCAACGTTGTTGCTGGTGCGTGTATATTTTTGGCGAAAAGTTGACATTATTCACATCGTCGGGACATTCTTGCAGCATCTTGTATCATTGTGGGCCAGTAATATCCTTGCATTTTTGCTTTGTCGGCTAGTGATCTCATGCCGCTATGATTCCCTGCGTCATCATAATGGATGTCGTTTAGAATTCGATGCCCCTATTTCCTGGATAAGCAACGTAGTAACGGTCCGAGGAAAGATTTCTTGTACAGGATCCCATCCCGAAGATCATATCTTCTTACTTTGAAGAGTATTTTCCTGGTTTGTTTGTGATCCGAGGGTAAGGTTCCGTCTTTGAGAAACGCATGGATCATCATTCTCCAATCATCTTCGTTGTTGAAATCTTCGTCTTGATTTGTTCTTGACAGGATATCTTCTTCGTCAAAATCGTCACAGATGTCTTCTCCCACCTGATCTTCGATATTTTCTTCCACTGTATCTTGATTTGTAGCAAAGGAAAATTGTGATGCAATCGAAGGCTCGTATATCCTTGTTATTTTGATAGCTTCGGTACTCTTGTCCTTCAGCATGGATGATATATATGCTAGGGCATCCGCGTGCCTGAGATCCCTTCTGCATAAGTGCCGGAACTTGATGTTCGGAATTTGTGATGCCAATGTTTGGACCAAGGCCATGTACGCTGAGAGGGTGTCGTCGTACACATTGTATTCGAGCCCTATTTATCGTATGACAAGCTGCGAATCACTTTTCAGTCTTACATCAGTTACCCCCATATCTATTATTAAGCGGACGACATGTACGACTGCCTCGTATTCGACGATGTTGTTAGTATGCTCTTTGAATTCTAACCTGAGTGCCTGTACGATCCTTTCTCCAGTTGGGGTGGTGATGACAATGCCTATTCCTGCCCCTTCCTTATTTTTGGAACCATCAACGAAGACTTCCCATTGTCTTTGACTCGCGGGTTCGAGGACATCAACTGGATCCTTGATTTCCTCGTCGGCTTCTGGTATTCCCCTAATATCTTCATCGTTGTCCAGGGGGAGATCTGCTAAGAAATCCGCCAAAACTTGGGATTTTTGGGAATGTTGAATTTCATGAATGATGTTGAACTGGTCCAGGTGGGTGTTCCACTTGGCTATTCTACCTACTTTTCCCGCGCTTTTGAGGACTGCTTCCAGTGGTGCTTTGCATGGGACGCGGATGAAGTGAGTTAGGAAATAAGTTCTCAGCTTTTGAGTAGCCCATACTAATGCCAGGATGAGTTGTTCGATCTTCGTGTAATTTCTTTCCGCAGAATTGAGGGTCTTGCTGACATAATAGATAGGTTGTTCTATCTTCGTATTGGTTTTGACCAACACTGCGCTAACTGCGTCTTCTATCGCTGCTATGTACAATGCCAAAATCTCATCAGGATCAGGCTTCTGCAGGATTGGAATTGAAGCCAGGTGTTCCTTGATTCTTTGGAAGGCTTCTTTGCATTCTGCGGTCCATTCAAACTTACTCCCTTTTTTGAGAATATTGAAAAAATGTTTGCATTTGTCCGAGGATCGGGCAATAAATATTCCCAAGGCTGCTAAGGACCCATTGAGCTTTTGCACTTCTTTTAAATTCTTCAGAGATGGCATTTCCACGATGGACTGAATCTTCGCAGGGTCTACCTCAATACCCCTTTCTGTTACCAGATATCCGAGGAATTTCCCTGAGGTGACACCGAAGGTGCATTTTTCTGGATTTACTTTCATGTGATGTTTCCTCATTGCTTCGAAAATATCTTTCAGGTCCTGGTGGTGATCTTTGCGCATCCTACTTTTGACGAGCATGTCATCTACGTAGACTTCTAGGGTACTACCAATCCATGTCCTGAAGATAGCATCGACCATTCTCTGGTAAGTTGCCCCTGCGTTTCGAAGTCCAAAGGGCATTCTAGTGTAGCAATAAAGGCCACGCGGGGTGTAGAATGTTGTTTGTAGTTGATCTTCTTCTGCCAGGGCTACTTGGTTGTAACCAGAATATCCGTCCATGAATGACAGCTCTTCGTACCCTTCCACTGCTTCAACCAGTTGGTCTATGCTCGGTAGGGGATAACTCTCTTTTGGACATGCCTTGTTGAGGTTAGTAAAGTCGATGCATATCCTAACCCCTCCATTCTTCTTAGGAACGACGACCATGTTGGAGATCCATGTAGGGTATTTGACTTCCTTGATGAAGCCTGCTTCTAGTAGTTTCCGAAGTTCTTTTTCTACTGCCTTATGATACTCTGGTGCAACTTTTCTTATTTTCTGCCTGAAAGGTGGCGTGCCTGGTTTGATGCGCAGCTCGTGTTGGATTATTTTCGGATCAATCCCCGGCATGTCTCCTAACTTCTAGGCGAATACATCCGCATATTCTTTAAGTAAATTGGTTAAGGAATCTTCTCTTTCTTCGTCCATTATGGTCCCTACTTTGATCATCTTCGGGTTTTCTTCCGTTCCTATGTTGATTTCTTTTACGGGCTCCACTGGTGTGAACACCGGCTTCGGGTTCCCAAAGACTGGGACGTTCTTTAATTGCTATTTGGTATGTTTCTGTCCTTCGTTGGCTGCTGAAGTACTTGCCTCTGTGTTAAGGACGTTATCATCCTTTGTCAAGCCCTTACCTGTGGTTTCCTTGAGGAACAGGTCTATGGCCTTTTCTTTCGCATCTTCTTTATTTTTGATCCTTCGGATTTTTCGCTGCTCTTCCTGTTCGTTGTTGATACGATCCTGAGTGGTCTGGCACTCTTTTGCAGAGACCCGATCTCCCTTGATTTCCATCACTCCCTCGGGTGTAGGAAACCTGAGATATTGGTAGTAAGTTGCTGGCACTCCCTTGAGTTTATGTACCCACTTTCGTCCAATAATGGCGTTATAGGGGGATGGGGCGTCTACCACACTGAATCGTGTTTCTATTTTCATTGGCTCGGCGTTCACCTACAACACGATGTCTCCCAATGGCTTTGTGGGCGCTCTGTTGAACCCGTAGATGGTGTAATAAGAGGTCATCAGATGTTCATCATGGAGCTTCCGGTGTTGACAGCTTTGTTGTACATGTAGGTTCTCAAGAATTTCTCTGCGAGTTGATCGTAGGAGTTGATGGAATCAGGTGGCAGGTTGTCAAACCAAGAAAAAGTCGATCCCTTCAGACTTGATGGGAAATACCTACAGAGGACGGCGTCGTTTTGACTCCATCAGGCTAAGATACGATTATAATACCGGATATGTGCCGCGGGATCACTGGATCCGTCATAGCATTCAAAAGTTGGGACATGGCACTTTAACGGAATGGGGGTATTTGCCAGGCGATGAGTTAGGGGCGTGGAGTTAGCTTCTTTCATCACCTCTTCAAGCCTTCCTCCGCCTTGTCTGGCTTTTAACTGCCTGATCTCAGCCATCATCTCATCACGAAGCTCCTTCATTGCGCGGTAATATCCCACGTTCTCATGCTCAGTTGATCGTTTCTTTCTTCGAACTTCACTGTCATAATAGTCTAAGTCTTCAGCGGCATATTCCGGATCGGATGCACTGCTTCCCCTGGCGGCGTTTGCTAGGATGATTCTTCGGTCTCTATTAGGCTCTGGTGCTTTAGAATTTGCTTCGTCCAGTTGTTGGCTAGTCTTCGTGCTTTGGGAAATCATATCTTTCAAGTCTTGGTTCTCCCTGGCCAGAAGAGCTACGACATCTGCGTAGACCTGCTGGCTCTTTTTCAATTCTTCGAGCTCTACCATCAGTCGGTGGGACTGGTTTGATCCCTGATTGGGAGTTCCGTCTTGTACCCCTACGGCCATAGTTCCCCCTTCGTCTACTGTGTGTATTAAGGGTGGCAGAGGATCAACTTCAATTGTTGGTATCTCCAAGTTTGGTCCCCTCGGTTGAGCTTCCACCCGCGGTACTAAAACCACTGGTATGGTTTGATTCTGACCGTTGGTTGACAACATTCCGAAGACTGGTGGATGTGCGGGCTGGTGTGTCATAGATTCTGCCACCCCTTCTCTTTGTTGATGGATTTGGTTTGAAACCAAAGTCTTGTTAGCTTCTGTAGCCTGGAGGGCCGCAACAGTTGCGTTGTTCTTTGTGGCTGCTTCTTTGAGAGCTGCGGATGCAATGGAGTTAGTGTTCATAGGTGAGGTGATTTCCGCAGCATCCTGCCTCTGAGTAGCTGTTTTAGCTTTGTCTCCTTTCTGCTTGCTTCGGGTCATGACCGGGGTAATCCTCGGTGTCTCCTTTGATGAGGCTTTGGTTTTTCCTGCCTCTAGTATCTTTTCCATTTTTAATCTTTTTCTGCATAGGGGAATAAATAGAGAGAACCAAATATATCCACGAGGATCGGGTTAGCGCCATTCGTATCCGCAAAATTATTGGAATAGAAGGAAATGAGCTGCCCAAGGGCCTTAATAAAAGAGAAACGTAAAGATTCCATCGGTCTAGTTTTCGCAAGACAAATCCTCTAATAAACAATCATAGACGTTGTTTTCAGACTAGTTTTGAAAAAGAAAACTCTTGAAAAGGAAGATCCGTCGCGAGAACTCATGAATCTGGATTATTAAGTCTTAGTTTTAAAAGAAAAATGCCTCACGTGCAAATTTGTGATAGATAGCTATCGATTTGTCTGCTTTGAAATGGTGTTTGTGAAAATGAAGACCATGAACCCAGAATAAAAAAGGTTTTGAAAGCACGCTGAACCCAGAATAAAAAAGGTTTTGAAAGCATGCTGAACCCAGAATAGGGCATAACCATAATGCGCGTTTAAGGTGAAATCACAGGATAAGATAAATCTTTTACCGGGACAAAGTCCCTGTTTCTAGCGCCATATTGTGAACACATAAATCACGAAGCCATCCACGTGTTCACAAACAATATTCGCATACATTCTAATTCTAGAGTTGTACGTCGTATGCGTAAAGGGGATGATTATATCGATTCATCGACTTGAAGCCTTCGAGCTTGTCATTGTCTAGTCGAATATTATCATAAATAATGTTCGTATAAAGGAATAAACAGAGAATCAAATACAAATGTAAAGCACATGTAGTTCAACGCTGAATGTAAGGTGCTGAAATGTAAATAAGACAAAGATTTACGTGGTTCGGCACTAAGGCCTACATCCACGGGGCTGGTGTTTCACTATGTATTAAATGATTACAAAGATAGTCAAATGACTTTAGAGTATACATAGGTCTGCGGAAGTAGGGGGATTACTTACTCTTCTTATTTCTCTCTCCTATATTCTCCTATAATTGCCATGGATTGGTCGACCCCTTCTCTCTTAGTGGAGAGGGGTATTTATAGGGTTGGAACGTGGGTCCTACTTCTGAGGTGCCGTTGTAATCTTATCTTCTTGTGCTTTGTGCCCATTACGCAGAGGTCTTCGGCATATGCTGCGGCCTGAGCTTGAATACGAAGGGTTATCCTCGCCTCTTCCACGAGCTGATTGACACGTGTATATCTCTTTGGTATTTAATGCGGGTAAATGGATGTCTGCTCGTGTCAGGCAAGTGTCTCTTTGTCTGATCACATCTGTGTCAGTCAAACTTCCTCTCAGCCGTTGATCTGGGATCTTCCTTGGGATTGGGTGTATTAACACCCAAGGGGTATTATCTGGTGCTCCTATGAGCCATCATACCTCTGTGATCCTCTGTCCCTGACCGTCAGATCTGCTGACCGGTGACATCTTCTGATGAGATGCTTGCTATCATGTTTTGATATCTTGTTTTTCATGTCTTCCACGTGTCTCTTTCTGTACACGTGGTGGATGATGAAAGGTGTACATACAACTGTGATTAAATACATAGTTGCTGACATCACATATATATATATATATATATATATATATATATATATATGATCCAAGTTCCAACGGTTATAAAGCTGTAGAGAATAAATTTTGTTAGGCCTACATATGCTAATACTGTACTCCTAGTTATTTATGAGACTACTTGTTGACAAACTCACTTTCATTACACAGTCGATTATTGTTGTTGATCAAATTATTGCTTGCTAACGTAATAGAAAGAGCAAGTAGCAAGAGGTTTTTTTTTATTTTTGTTGTTGTTGTAAATTGGAGCCATGTATTGAAAATGGAAACTAGACTGAAAAAGCTGTTTGATCTACTATATTACAAAAATAGAAATTGGTCTACATATAGACAAAGAATCTCTTAATCATGTCATGCGAATTGTCTCTTCCGGAACATCCAATACAAATCTCTCATGCAAGTATGCCCTCTTAACTCATTATAATCATAAATTTATTTGTTTGTTTGCAAGAGAGCAAAACGATAACTGTCTAAATCATTTTTACTTCGTCTAAACTGTCTGAATCATGTGTCGACATTGTATATGATTACAAATTTGATGCAGTTTTCTATGAAATTAAAAGACTTCGCATTCCGTCCACACCAAGTCGTTGCTTTTTCTACATTATCATGCAGTGTGGTTCACTGGCGCCTAATTAAGTTAGTGTGCATGACTTGTGGAGAGACTTCGTCTGATTCATTTTCTGCTTTTGTTTTACTATGTGACTAAAAGGTACCACTGCCTTTTGGGGACATCCAAGAACTACTCATTCGTCTATTTTCTTAGGTTCCTTCCTTCTGGGAAATTGTGGCTTTCGTAGGCACTCTTGTCTTGTATTGCTTATGAAACTGTTAAGCAGGAATGTCCACCTAAATTACTGTCAGGAATGTTACTCATAAATGCTGTGCTTGGACTGTAAGATCTAATTTTATAGATACTTAAATTAGGATCGTGAATTTCATGATAACCACACAATCAAACACGCAAGAATAAGTTTATACGGAGTACCTGGGATCGCAAATCCATCATACGTCGATCATGTTTGGAGTTGGAATAATACCTTGTGGAGGTCATGGTTTCTCTCTCTTGACCTTAGCTGTAATGAGTGGTCATTTCTTAGATACAATAGTAATGGTTATTGTTTCCCTTTCATAGGTAGAGAGAGGACCAGGTTCCTAGGATTTTAGTATTAGACATTAGATCTCGACCGTCCATCAAGGAAGAGCATAAATAGGATACTAACTCCTTATATAAACCATGGATTAGATATTTAGCAATATCCTAAATATAACCAGATTCTCACATGGGCGCAATAGAGATAATTATCACATAAGGAATTATCTTACATTCTCCCACTGGTCCATGTGATAATCTATAAATGGTTAATTTCAGGAAACATAAGGCGCGCGTAATTTCTAATAATAACCTTAGTGGTTAACGTAATACCTTGATCAAATAAGTTGTTCATGCGAGTCATAGCGGTTGCACATTGTCTTGTTATCAACATGTTCCCTTCCATGTACCACAACATAAACAACTTATTCAACTAGGCCTTTAAGAGGAGTATCATAATGGTCCAGTGATGTCTTTGAGAAAGACAATTTCTGTAACCATTCATCCATTCACATAAATGTATACTAAACATGGATACAGAAATAATTCAGAATAATATTAATAAGAGCTCAATAACTGTTCAAAAATAAGCACATAAAGTAGCTGAAAATAATCAATTACTCCCACAGACCTGCGATTTTAATCTTTTCTTAAGAGATCTTAAAAGGTAATTATTCATTAAGTGCATCTCCGAATGAAATTGTGCTTAAGCGATAAATTAACAACTATTGTTTCTGAATTTCGTAATTCACGCATATATACTCAAGGTTCATGTGTTTTGTTCCCTTCGTATACATATCGTGCTTTAATGCTGCGAAGCTAAGACGATAAATTTCAGCAATGTAGAAACAAACTTTAAGTCTCTAAGTATCGTAGTCATAAATATTCAAACTCAACTGTAAGACTAGTATTAATGGATTCTTCCTTTATAGAATCCATACATCCACAAAAATTGAAGTCTATAAAAACCCAATAAACTCTTGTTGGGTTTGCTAACTAATTATAAGACATAAGTTAAAATAGTATCTCAAAATTCTTGATAGCTTTCCTGTAATTTGTTCTTCGATTCTTTAACATATCAACAACTAGTTATAAGTTTCATATCAGAATTAAGACATAATGAAGATTAAATTTATATCTTCTATCCAACATGAAATAAAATCTGTTAAATATGTTATTATCTCAAAATTCCTTGAATATTCGATATATGCCTTATATGAGAGCTTTATTTATCCATATGATATTACGATCACATGGTAAGATTCATTCATATTCTTTACTTCAAAAAACTATAGAAATATGCATAAAGTCAAGATCACTACTCGTAGGTAGTACGTCTTAACATACAAGACCAAGAGTATGAATTTCTCCCACTGATCTTGAGGTATATGCATAAATCTGTAATAATTTCATACAAAACTTGAAACATTTATAGTTCTGTTGAATTTCATATACCATTATGGGAGGATGCTCAAATTTCATACTTTGACTTTTAAAATTTGTAGACTCAAATTTCTCATTAATGAAGGCTGCGTTCACATTTAATTAATGCAAATCTTAGGTCATACTGAGCTACTAATAATACTATGAAAATTCTGAATAAATCTTTCTTTGACACGAGAGAAAAACTTATTTATAATCAATGCATCGTTTCAGAGTAAAATATTTGGCAATAAGTCTTGCTTTATACCGTTTAAAATTGCTATTATAGTCGTATTAGGTCAGAAAGACCCACTTTCATACAACTGATTTGTGTCTTTCGAGCAATTAAACAATATCCGACAGTTGACTTTCAACCAATGATTTTTGCTCACATAGCATCAATCCATTAATCAAAATTATTACACATAATATTTGTGAATCTAAAACCGAGTCTTTGCCATTCCATATCAAAATGCAATAAATTCTCGTAAGAAAATCACTGAAACAACATGAATAACTTTCTTTCAATCTCTGTTGAGACCTTCTTAATGCCGGTTCATGTTGTTATCAAAAAATTTCTTTATTGGAATTAGTTATATTATGGAGTATTGGATCAGTAATTTGTGGTCTTTCATTATCTAACATTTTGATAATGAGAAGATTCACAATATCTGTAGAAATCTTAAATAAAGGGATCATTATCATGATTTCTTGAACAGATATATCCACGTACTCCCACTGATTATGCCATCATTAATAAATTTATATTTTCGATTTCAATAATTCCCATACTACGGTTAGAACATTAATGAATACCATTTGGATTATTTAGGAAAACCAATGATCCATTAATAGTTTTCAAATCCAATTTTCATTCTTTGGAATGTAAGCCCTCACCTCCAACTGAAAAACCATAACTTAAATTTGATTTAAATTAGGTTTCCATCCTTTCTAGTCCAAAGTGTGTCTTTGAAACTGCTTTACTGGAAATCTATTTAAATTACACAATTGCAGAAAGAACAAACATCCACAAATGTATAGCCATTATGCATGTCTTATCATGCTTCTAACCATTTTCATAAAAGTATGATTTAGCCTTTTGATATACACTATTATGCCAAGGATAAGTTGTCCTTGTGTATTGAGCAAAAATTCCAAACTTTTGAAGATATTATGCAAAAGATTTAGGATATTATCCTGTTTTGTCATACCTTTCACAATATTCACCACCTTTGTCAGACTTTATGATTTTCACTTTATCTATAATTGCCTCTCAATTTCAATAATGAATGTTCGAGAAAACATCCATGGATTGGGATTCATAATGCAATTGGTAGATGTACACAGTAACGCGAAAAAAATTTCAGGTGATAAACAATTTTATCTTCCAAAAAATGGACCATTAAAAGTCTACAAAATAATCATAATCAACAATTAATAAGAACAAAACTGAAATTTATAATAGAGATAAATGACAATTAAGCTTACAATAGTTACATACCTTCTATAAGATTCTCCTGTGGGTAAAAACCTTATCAAGGAACAATGTGAGACATGAAAAACATTAGAACATATTTTACCTTCTCATACACACAACATTATGTTTGTTTAACACCATAACTAGAATTACCTGTGGCAAACTCACGTCCTAAAATGTATTAACAAACTCCAATAATTCTAAATATGTTCAATCTAATATAATCTGAGTTGTAGTCACCTGTGGGTGACTATTATTTCACATGTATATGAAACATTTAGATAACCTTAATGCCTGTTTAAATTTGTGAACCAAAACTACTTGTGAGCAGCATTGTTCTAATAGTTAAATCAAACTAAGAGGACTCAAGATATACAACACTTACAAGATAAGAATTTAGCATCATTGTGGCGATAACTAAACAATCCAGCAAATATGTAGAATTACAAATATCACACTAGCTTTTCTTGTGACGTTGCATGGTCCTAATCAATGGTATGAACATCCTTGATCTGATCATAAAATTAGTCGATTATAAACAATTATGAGTAACCCTAAAACATTAATCATAAACCTTTACTCAAAGGCATGTCATCATACATAAATTGTAATAATAATAACACCCTTTACTTGAAATGTCCAAACATAATGAACTTTTCGTAAAACAAAATCGAGCATTTAGAAAGTCTATAAGTATAATTCAATAATGAAATTTCGTTGAAGAAAAATTCTTTGATGCATCGCTCATTTAAATATGATACAAACTTAAATATCATGATAAATAACGGATATATGATGAATTAATATGAAAGGTGTAAATAGTCAACGAGTATCATTTTCAGAAATATGAAGAAATTTATCAAAAATAAAACCTCAATTTCATAGAGGATGCAATAAGTTTTGGACAACATAATAAAAATATTCATGAATATATGAAAAAAAATCGTAATAGGTTACTCAACTCGATAATGAGTTAATTTGTGTTAATTTTCTTTTATGCACTTTTAAGAAATAACGTTTAATCATGTGCCAATTATTTAATTACCATAATGTATGATCATATATTGTACACTTCAATGTTATCTTAAACATGTGAACTCAAATTACCTGTGGGTAATTGTTGTTCTAATACACTTAAGAAAAAAAAATATTATAAGCACTTGACATAATAACGATTATGACTGGAAAAATTATTTGACATCACTGTGGTGATTTCCAAACAACTCAAAAATAATGCCATAATAACTACTAAACCTTGCCTTTACGGCTTGACGTATTCGTGCTTACAATAAAATTATTATTATTGTTAAGACAAAACACTCTAGTATCACTGTGGTGATAACTAAAGAATTATGGCCTAAGAATCTTAAGCACAATAATTTTATACGTACAACTGAAATTATCATTAACATTGGGAGAAAAGTGAAACATAATGACACTAGACACCCTCAAGATTCAAATCAGTTCATATCCATATGATCAACAATCAGTGTTTTCTTAAATATGTGAACTTCAATTTCCTGTGGGTAAATTTTGTTCTGATATATTTAAGAAAAACAGGATTACAAGCATTTGAAAAAAAATTTGATCATGACCAAAAGTGATTTGACGTCACTGTGGTGATAGCTAATCAACTAAAATAATGTTATTATCACATGATGTCGATAACTGCTAAACCTACACTTTACGGTTTGCAAATTCATTCTTGTAATAACATTATGATTATACTTAGATATAACACTCTAGTATCACTGTGGTGATAACTAAAGAGTCTCATAATAATTTTAAGTATAATCCCATAAAATTTAAAGAAAAACAATAATGCGAGAGAAACTATATCATAACGCACAAGCACACACACAAAACATATCATAATGCACACACAAATTTAATGGTGTCAGAAAATGGTTTTGATCATAAAATTTATAATGAAACTCGATAAAAAATCGTGTTAGTGTTTCGATAAAGCGGAAGCGTAAGTTAATTTACAATAAAAATTGGTTTCATTAGTTTTAAAATTAATACTGTCTCGTTATCTTAATATTAACTAATACGTATACATGCCCACAACAAAATATTAATGTTTCCAATTTTCAATGTCTTCATAACCATTCACGTGATGAAAATATTATGTTTATCTTCATTTGCTTTGGAGCACTTATTGATTCATGCCATAAAGATATAATGCCCAATAAATATTTTCTCATTTATATCATATCTCCAATTTACCTCTCTTTCACATACAAGACAAGTAGAATATATCGACTTTAGTGGAACAATTATGCATGTTTATGACTACATGATGTCGACATTCTTCCATTTCATTTATCATCATTATTACGTTCATTATTGCCTCATATGCTCATTATATGCCATTATTTAAAAAATAATATTTTTAAAATGATTTTCTTTTATTTACATGCCAAAAATAAAACCATTAGGCCAAAAAAAAAACTCAATAAGCAAGATATATTAACTTATTTACATGAAATAAAGGGTAGGACATTAGTATTAAATTAAAATATATTTCCCTCCAAAATTAAGTAGGTTATTAATGTTGAAATATATTTTCTTCCAAAATTAAGAAGGTAATATAAAAGTATACAAGAAAATCATAAGTGATAATGGCCACAGGATCTTAAATTTTACAGTATACCATAATTTTCAACCGATTTGATTTTGATGAGATAATAAAAAATCAAACATGAACATGAAGTGTGAGCATGATATGGGTCAAGATAATTAGATGTGAAAAGTAATGCAATTCCATAAGAACGATTATGTTCACAGAAGGGGAAAACCAAATATATCAAACCCAATTTTATTTTATTATTGCATATGATTAACGGACGATCATGAGTTCTAAACACAAGCTCTGATACCAACTATAAGATTTAATTTTATAGATACTTAAATTAGGATCGTGAACTTCATGATAATCACACAATCAAACACGCAAGAATAAGTTTATACGGAGTACCTGGGATCACAAATCCATCATACGCCGATCATGTTTGGAGTAGGAATAATACCTTGTGGTGGTCATGGTTTCTCTCTCTTGACCTTAGCTGCAATGAGTGGTCATTTCTTAGATACAATAGTAATGGTTATTGTTTCCCTTTTATAGGTAGAGAGAGGACCAGGTTCCTAGAATTTTAGTATTAGACATTAGATCTCGACCGTCCATCAAGGAAGAGCATAAATAGGATACTAACTCCTTATATAAACCATGGATTAGATATTTAGCAATATCCTAAATATAACCAGATTCTCACATGGGCGCAATAGTGATAATTATCACATAAGAAATTATCTTACATGGACAACTTTTTTGGTTAACTTCCATGAGGTTAGAGGATTGATTAAATCAAAAGGCCCAACAAGAATGCAAATCTATTAAATAAAGGATTTACTAGGAGGTATAATTAGAGAAATATAAGAATTAATAAACAAAATTGTGAAATGAAATGGAAGTCCGCGGTAACAATGTGCTGTAGACAAAAAAGTTACAGGAGAAATCTGCAAAAGAAAAAAAATGCTCCCACTTATACAGATTCAACTAGTCAAGGACTATTCCAATTGGCCAGGAGCATGACTCTCAAGTAGAAAATCAATGGATCTAGTCTCCGCTCAAGAGTTTAGAGATCTCATGAAATGCTCCTCTTATTATGTAATTTAAAATTTAAGTTCTTAATTTATCTTCTTTCCAATTAAAAAAAAAAACTAATTATGAAACAGATGAATTAGAAAATAAATTTTAAAGCACTTGCTAAATGAGGAGGGATCCGTTGATACCACCAAATTTGACAATATCTAGCATGATTTATGGACCATCAGATACGAATACATAAATGGTCAAGATTTTTTGGATATTATGAATTTTTATCCGGATTTTAAAGGCAATCCATGACTCAAACTGTTTTCATTTTCCATTCTTAGAGCAACTGCAGTGGTGCGATCAAAACCAAAGATCAAAGATCAAAAAAAAGACCAAAATTTGGGTTTAGTCCGTGTTGTGACGCAACGGTACATGATTAAAATTTCATCAGGCGGACTTTAAAAGTCCGCCCCATTTTTTTTTTGTAAAATTTCATCAGGCGGACTTTAAAAGTCCGCCCCATTCTTTGTAACTTTCATCAGGCGGACTTTAAAAGTCCGCCTCATTCTTTTTTTTTTTATTTAATTAAAATTTCATCGGGCGTAATTTAAATCTCCGCCCGTTAACAAGCGTACTTTAAATTTACGCCCAGCAACAAGCGTACTTTAAATTTACGCCCGACTATATTAGAATTTGGGATTTGGTCGCGACCATATTTGGTCTGGAATTTGATCTTTGGTTGGGATTTGATCTTTACTCCGTCCCACTATGTTACGATCTCATCCCAAATTTTTGGTTTATACTCGCCCACTGTGGATGCTCTTACTACTGTACTTTTATTTGTTTAATCCTCCATCTCCCAAGCTTTCTTTCTACTATGCATTTTCTTTTTTTTGAGGAAGGATCTGTTGACAGCCCCAAAGTTGACAATATCTAACATGATCTGTGAGCCGTCTAATCCCAACTGAATGGCAGTTATGATTTTCTAATGTTAGTCATCTAAATTACACGTATCTGGCTGTCAACAGATCCTTTCTCGTTAATATTCTGAATTACACTGATATGGGCCTACGGTTTATGGCGCCTGTCTGACCCATTATACACCCATACACGGCGCAAATGCATAAAATATTATTAAAATGGACAAGAATTTTTTTTTTTTGTCTTTTTGAAGAAACTTATTTATTTATTATATCAGAGTCTGAAATATCAGTTACATAACCAAATTGACTATTAACTTGGGGATTATATCAAGTATTATCATTGACGGTATACTCAAAACACTCGGAACTAAGCTCATACTACCTTTTTCATAGTTTGAATTTTCGAAGAATCCCCTTTTCGCGCCATCCTTTAAGTTATTTCTGATTCCACCATTGTTCTTCTCCACCAAACATGATCATAGTTAATTCTTCTGCCTCCACTGTGAGTATCGACATTATCAAGATAAATTTGATATGTTTCTTCCAATCTGTCCTTTTTCCTACCATTATCCCTGATATCTTCATCTCTGTTGGTGTCTCATGTCCTGTCTTCATTGATCTGTGAGAAACCAAAAGTGGAACTGGTATTTGTCTTCCCATTTTTTCCCGACTTTTCCAAAACATCAAACCAGTTCCGCATATTTCTAACTTCATTTTCTGTCCAAGACCAATCCCTTCCAAAATAGATTCTAAGCTTATACATATTCATAATTTCTGACTTAATTATATCATTGATACAAGTTTTGAATTGCAATGAAGTAAACTCCTTCGCCATCTGACTGAATTCCAAATCCTTCATATAACCAGTAAGATTGATGTTTTCTTCCAAAAAAAGTTGAGTCTCCAGAGGACTCCCATCTCTGCCACTTAACTGTAATATTTTGACATTGAATATCCTTTAACCATTTCATTACAGTCAATATGGGTTGTCTTCGATCTCTACTGCTTACTTCTGATGGTGCACTAGTGCACCTGGCACCTTTGAATCTCCTTGTTATATCATTTGCAAACATAATAAGATAAGAGTTAGAATCGGTTATGTTTTTGACCACAGTAAAGTAGACCAACACATTGTTTCTGTCTTTTTTCCCCAACTGTTTAGCTTCTTTGTACTCTTTTTGTTTCTTCTCTGCAGCAATGTGATTCAAAATCTGGTTTGCAGTTGACCTGGCACACTGTTTATCATTCTTAAAAGCCTTCTGACACCTAACTTTCCACACAAACCACATAATAATAACACAAAGGTCATCCCATTTAACATCCTCATGATATAAGTTTTGTTTTTTTAATCCAGTTTCATATCCAATTGTTTAAGTTATTTTCTTTAGTTTTCACTCTATTGGTTTTGTAGGGCAGGCAGTTCCAAACGTTTTTAACAAAATCACAATTCATAAACAAGTGGTCTACAGTTTCAATTCCAGAATTACAGAGATGACATCTATTGTTTATGTTGTCAAGGATTTTACCAATTCTATCCCCCACCGGGAGGATGTCGTGCAAACACTTCCACGGGAACATTTTAATTCTTGGCATAATCTTCATTTTTCATGTTCTTTTTCAAGGAAAAGTTCTGGATATGCTAGGAGTGTTGGTGCACTTTTTTTTGACCAAATTTTTGTATAGAGCTTACACTGAAGTTAGAGTGTGGAGTATAACTCCGTAGCAACTTGTATTTCAGGTTAATGTTCATACTAATTTTTAAAATCTTCTGAATAACACTGTCATCAAAGCATCTTTTAAGATTGTTAAGGTCCTAGTCATTAGCCTGACTATTGAGGAGATCCTTAACTTTCTTAAAGGACAGAAGCGCAATGACACTCACAGGAACAAGAAGGTTGGTTTCTCCTAGAATCCACCTATGGTTCCAGATGTCAATATCTTCTCCATTGTTGACTTTCCAAAATCTACCATTTCTAATATGTTCAACATTTTTTTGCAATTCCTTTCCAAAGCCAAGAATGAGAGTTTTCGGTTTTAAAATTTCCGTTAAAAATATCATCTTCAAGAAAGTACTTGAGTTTAAGAATAGTACCCGAGAGAGTCTTGAGATATGCTATGAGCCTCCAACCAATTTTAGCTATCATTGCTTCATTCATGATTCTTAGATTTCTAAACCCTAACCCACCATCCTGAATAGATTTACACACCCTAGCCCAAGCTTTGAGATATAAACTTGGGGTATTTACCCCCCCCACCCCACCACCACCACCCCCAAAAAAAACAAACAAACTTGGCTTGATTGGGGTATATCCAGATTAGTTGAGGTATACCTGATGAGACAAAAACTAGGTCATTTTGAAGTAAAAGAAGCCACCCCTTAACCATGTATTTTCTAAATGATTAACATACCCTTGTTTAAGAACAATTAATTGGGGGATAAAAAAAGGAATTGGGAGATATTGATTACTTCCCCCAACCCATGGTGTGTGCTAAGGGGTGTTTTTGGGTATGAAAATACTAAAATATCCTTTGATTAATTTAAAAACATTATGAAAAGACCATTATACCCTTTCTACTAAAACTTAAAATCAAAAACCAAATCAAATATCCCCCATTTCACATCAGTTCCGGCACTGACCTTGGGTTAGGTTTTGAAAAAAAAAATCTTCGTTCTTCATCCGTTCTTCGTCGATTCAAAAATTTCTTCGTCGATTAACCTACCCGAATCATAAACAATGCCTCCACGAAAGAAAACGAATGCCCAATCAAACTCAAAATCGATTGCTCAACAAAAACAGGAACAAAGAATTGCTAAGATTGCTCAAGAGCAAGAAGAAGAACAAGCAGCGGATTCGGACAATCAACCTCTCGTAACCATGGCTTCTGTGAGAAGTAAGTGATTTAAAACTACTTTATGAGTGATTTAACCGATTTATAGCAATGGGTTTAGGGTAGAATCGCAAACCCTAACTGAAACAGTTGAGTTTCAGTGATTACCGACACTGAAATATTTATGAATACGGTATCGGTTTTACCTTCTGGCATTCAATCTAGGATGAATGCAATGCCGGTTTCACTCCGCAGATTCACCAGAAACTGAATTTTAGATACCGGCATAGAATTTGGGTCGAATTCCCTGCCGGTTCTTGGTACCGGCAGTCATTTATAACTATTCGTGTATGCCGGTAGTGGTCTAAAAACATACAGGAGAGTTTATGAATTTGTCACTAGTACCGGCATAGAAATTTGGTTCCATTGTATGCCGGAATTTTTATATGAAAATTCGAGCATGCCGGTAGTGGACTTAAACCATACAAGAGAGTTTATGAATTTATCACCAGTACCGGCATACATTTTTAGGTTGATTTGAATGTCGGCACCAGGTTACGACATGGAATTGATTTATTTCGAGAATGACGGTAGTGGACTAAAAACATACAGGAGAATTACATATGATTACCGGCATTGTCGACAGTCATTGTTTAATGCCGGAACAGACAACCGGCGTGCTTTATTTCAATAAGTCAATGCCGGTGGAAAAACTGAAAGTGAGTTGTCTCACATTCATTTCTTGTGATTTTATGATATAGGTCAAAAGCCAAGGAGGCTAACAAAAGAAAAACTAAAGATGCTGTCACTAAGAGAAGAAGGAAGGACGGTCTTGATACTCCTCAATCTCTCCCTCCTCGAGGGAAAGATGAAGGTCGTAAAAAGCATTTGGGGGCTGAGACAAGAGGGATAATTTGGGAGACCGGTGGTGACCGTAGTCGAGCTGTAATCCGTGACCAAGATGATCAAGATGAGCAAGATGAAGAGGAAAGTGAGGATGAAGATAATGTGGTTCCTCCAAGTCAATTAGCAAGCCAAAGCGAAGTTGGTGGGCCAAGTCAACAACCAACACAAGGCAATGGCAAGAAGAGCAATGACAAAGTGAAAGTTAAAGGTTCCCACCTTCCTCATATTAATGACATGATACCTGACCTTGAACGTGGTAGAATTCGGGGTGAAGCTCCGGAACCGAAAACACTATTTGGATACAAGCACTCGTGGGCTCGTACTATCTATCAAACCTATGTAAGTATTTTTTTATCTTGTACATATGTATTGTTGTGTATTTATGTAAAATATCTTAATTGTATTATCTCCTAATTGTAGGATCATACGAAGGCTGTGCGTGTTTGCCGAAACCAAGCCGCGGATTGTTGGAAATTGTCCGATGAATGTGAAGAGGTCCAACAAATAGTAATGGAATCTGGTCTATATGCTTTGGTTGAAAATTATGTGAAGCCTGATTCCGTGATTTTCAATTGCTTCGTCGAAAGGTATCATGGTGAAACCGATACCATGCACTTCCCTTTTGGGGAGATGACCTTCATCCCTGATGATGCTCAAAACATTCTAGGCTTGAATGTTACCGGCAAATCAATTGCAGAAGGAGTTGAGTCTATGGACCTAGAATGGTCGAAGTTGCACGCTCTGACTAAGAAGTTGTTGGATTGGGACTACAAAACTTCTGTGGAGAGCTTTTATGAATCCAAGTCTGGTAGGACAAAGACAATCAAGTTGACGCTGCTTCAGAAGAAGTTTGAAAACACAAAGCAAAGATGTTTGGAGGATGGATGGGACCCTGAAGAAATTCGTTATACTGCCGCTGCATACCTGTTATACATCTTGGGCACTAGGGTATTCCCTGACACTAATGACAACAGGGTTAGTGTGAACTACCTTCAGTACTTGGATCCATTGGAAGATGTCTATGGTTATTCTTGGGGAACCGCGGTAATGGCGCATTTGATGATGGAGATGAGAAGGGCCTCTAAGGCTAAAACCAACCAATTTGTCGGGAATTTCACTCTACTGCAGGTAATTTTGTTTTTAAACTTATATTATGATGTATATTGTTCACATGTACCCTTATCGTGAACTTAGAAACAAAACTTATTGCTTCACCTTGGAATAAGTGTGGGCTTATGTACACTTCCCCACCTTGTTCAAGGAGTGGACCTCCTTGAAGATCAAAGACCTTCCTGAACCCGATATGCCTATAGCTAGGAGATACGAATTCAAGAACATTCTGAATCCCGGTAACATAGGTCGACTGATCGATATGATATGAGTGTAGTTGTAATCCCAAGCCATCTTTTCAAATTCTTGCATAACGGACCTCCCTTCCCATTCCACCCTTCTAATAGTTTTTTGTGCGCTATAAATTGTACGTAGAGAAGACACGTTGGACCCATCCTTTTCCTTGAAGCCTCTGAGAATTTGTCTCAGTTTGATAAGTGCTTTGGTCAATCTCTTTACATCCTCGAACTCATGAGGTTTCAGCTTCGCAACTAGGGAGTGACCAACAAAATATTTCGGATCCCGGTGGTTATGACAGCCACACAAAACCTCACAATCCCAATTGTTCATGTCATTTAAACGGAAAACAAGCTTAAAAGGGCAATCATTCTTCCTCGTACGAGTCTTGTATACCCTATTAATCTTCTTTGGATATACATAATCCTTTCTCTTGTGGCTATTCTTCTCCTCGTATTTCCCACTTCTCTCGCAAGCCATCTCAAAACGCCTCTTTGAACGTTCGGTATTCCTTACCAACACACACATGTTCTTAAGAGCCGTCTCTTTAGCCCAAGCGACTGCTTCATTTCGATCTATTATTCCCTACATAAGATCAATTTCACATTCATTAGAAGGTTCATTACTAGCAATCCATTAGTAAAGTATTCTTTGGTCACATACCGGAGGTATTTTATAGTATTCTGACGTATCCCGATAAAGCGGCTTTGCATTTGTTGGATCAATATATGTCACCACCTAAAGATCGAACGAAAATTAGTTCCAAACGAAATTAAAACACTATGCCGGAAACAAGTACCAACATGCTCGACCAATGTTCCGGCATTGTCGAACTTAGCCAAAACTGAAGACCAAATTTGAAACAAAATTATGAATTTGATTATGAAATTTTATTTTTGATTGAACTTATTTGGGAAGATTTTTGATGAAAAAAATTTTGTTTTGAGAAATTTTTTTGCAACGAAAATGAAAGCACACTACCCAAACACTTCTAAAAAGGGGATTGCAAAGCTGTTGTATGAAATAATACTCAAAATTAGATCTAAAATCAACACTTTCAGTTCTGAAAGTATGAAAAGTCGGCAAGATCGATGAATGAATACCATGCCGACTATAATTGGTCGGAAAGGTAGATGAATGAAGATGATGCCGACTAACTTTGGCCGGCAGGGTATTCAAATGAAGACAATGTCGACTTTATTTTTTTGACACACAGAAGACGACTAGTATAGTCGGCAAGGTCTACAAAAAAAAACCCACCGGCTGTTGAGAAAAATACTCCGTCGGTTGTTGAACAATACTCTGCCGACTGTTGAAAAATTTTACAGTCGCCATGGCTATTGTGAAAACTCGGCAAGATATGCATGTTACGACCTTGCCGACTAAAGACACATAAATCATAATTTTCAAATTATAACCTAATATAACAACCAAATCACACAACAGAATGATGCGTTTGAGTTTAGACATCACTTTGAGTCTTCTTTTCGCCGGTAGAATCAACTATTTTTTTGGAAAATCAATGTTCAAGATTTTTGGTTGATGGAAGAAATGGAAGAATATGAAGTGGAAGAGCAGAGAGATTAGAGAAGAGAGATTAGGGAAGATGAAGAGTTTTTTAGTTTTTAATTTTAGAGTTTAATTTTAAGTTAATTAGTTCAAGGGTATTAAAGTAAAATCACAAATTTTGACCACTCCTAAGTAAGAGCACTAGGTCCATTTAAATTTGGGTATACTCCAATTAATTTGGGCATATCCCAATCTAGCCGCGCAAAAAAACAACCTTTGGAGGGAGGATATTTTATTTAAAGTGTGATTAGGAATGCGAAAATAATTCATTTGATAAATGGGCATAATTTCAACCACATTTTTAACCATAACACCTCTGCCGCCGGCGAGAGGTTCTGACCTTTCCAACCAGGCAATCTACTAGCAATTTTTTCAACAATTGGTTCAACACAAGCAATTTTAGAAGTATTGATGAACAAAGGCGACCCGAGATATCTGTCATTCATTTTGATTTTCTGAACTTTCAACATTTTGATTATTATTCTTTGGAATTTGTTAGGAACCTTATGATTGAAAAATGCCATATTTTTGAAAATTTATTAGTTGACCAGATCCAACACTAAAATCCATAAAGATTTTAAGGATGTTCTTACTTTCCAGAAGGTTAGCATTAACAAAGACAAGACAATCGTCTGCGAAAAGGAGATGATTGATTGGAGGACTCTCTTTGGTGATTTTGATGCCATGAATCGACCCTGTCTTTTGAGCTATAACATTAGGTATCTAGAGAGCGCCTCTATACAAAGAATGAATAAGTAAGGGGATAAGGGATCCCCTCGCCTAATTCCTCTAGAGGGATAAAAGTGTTTCTCTGGAGAACCATTCAGAAGAACATCAGACCTAGTTGTACTGATGCATTGGTGAATTAGATTACACCAAGACTCACCAAAACCCATTTTCTTAAGCACAGCTAGAAGAAAACCCCACTCGACCCTGTAAAAGGCTTTTGACATGTCAATCTTCATACCCATGTACCTTTACTGCGCCTTTTCTTTTTCATAATATGGATTAATTCATGGGCTATTATTATGTTATCTGTGATTTTACGATTTTGAACATAAGCAGATTAAAAAGGAGAAATAATATTGTCCAACAACGGTTTCATCCTATTGGCTAAAATCTTAGAAAGAATTTTATATGAAGTGTTACAAAGACTAGTTGGTATAAAATGACTAGCTTTATCAAGGAATTTGTTTTTTGGAATTAGAGAAATGAAAGTGTTATTCAATTCTTTTAAGAGAAACCCAGTTTTGAAAAATATTTTGACCATAGAAATAACATCATTGGATACAATATCCCAATTTTTTTGGAAAAAGGCTGCTGGGAACACATAAATCACGAAGCCATCCACGTGTTCAAAAACAATATTCGCATACAGTCTAATTCTATAATTGTACGATGTATGTGTAAAGGGGATGATTATATCGATTCATCGACTCGAAGCCTTCGATCTTGTCATTGTCTAGTCGAATATTATCATAAATAATGTTCGTAAAAAGGAATAAACAGAGAATCAAGTATAAATGTAAAGCACATGAAGTTCAACGCTGAATGTAAGGTGCTGAAATGTAAATAAGACAAAGATTTACGTGGTTCGGCACTAAGGCCTACATCCACGGGGCTGGTGTTTCACTATGTATTGAATGATTACAAAGATAGTCGAATGACTTTAGAGTATACATAGGTCTGCGGAAGTAGGGGGATTACCTACTCTTCCTATTTCTCTCTCCTATATTCTCCTATAATTGCTCTGGATTGGTCGACCCCTTCTCTCTTAGTGGAGAGGGGTATTTATAGGGTTGGAACGTGGGTCCTACTTCTGAGGTGCCGTTGTAATCTTATCTTCTTATGCTTTGTGCCCATTACGCAGAGGTCTTCGGCATATGTTGCAGCCTGAGCTTGAATACGAAGGGTTATCCTCGCCTCTTCCACGAGATGATTAACACGTGTATATCTCTTTGGTATTTAATGCGGGTAGATGGGTGTCTGCTCGTGTCAGGCAAGTGTCTCTTTGTCTGGTCACATCTGTGTCAGTCAAACTTCCTGTCAGCCGTTGATCTGGGATCTTCCTCGGGATTGGGTGTATTAACACCCAAGGGGTATTATTTTGTGCTCCTCTGAGCCATCATACCTCTGTGATCCTCTGTCCCTGACCGTCGGATCTGCTGACCGGTGGCATCTTCTGATGAGATGCTTGCTATCATGTTTTGATATCTTGTTTTGCATGCCTTCCACGTGTCTCTTTCTGTAAACGTGGTGGATGATGAAAGGTGTACATACAATTTGCCCCTCTTCTTCTGACTTGGGCGTATTTTGCAATTTAGAAGAAGAAAGGTCGTCCTACACGTTTCCCACTTTGCATTAACTTTCCTCATAACTGCGCCTTGGTACGAGGAACAATTATTGTCTTCTCTAGCTTCATAAATAGGAAAGAGAATGTGAAAGAAAACTTTTATCCTCTTCTTGTCAGTGTTCATCCTTTTCTTGTTTTCTATTCTTGTTCTTTAGTCATTTATTATCGTCGATCTTGTGAGGAAGATAACAACATTCAATTTTCTGTCTCTTTCTCTCTCGATTATTGTTGCCCCTGTATCGCAGACAACTAGCTTTTGATATCTCCGATTCTCCTTTCTTAGTTTGGTTGGTGCTTGTCGTCCTCTTCTATACAGGTATGGGTTTTTTCATTAGCTGCTCATCATTGATTTATCTATGTATCTACCCGTTTGTTTCCTGCTGCTGTATTGTTGGCTTTGTGATGAAGAACACACATGTCAAAGCATATATGCTTACCCCTGTTCTTTGTTACAAAGTCTGTGAGTCTGTATCTAAGTATTATCCCTGGAGTTGGATGGAGTATTTCTGGTTATTTTTAGTTCTTAGGGTTTTTAATGTTTATCCGGATGAACCATCAATTATGGGTTTTTTGATCTTTAGTGATCTCCTCGTATTCTTCTCTAAACTGTTTTTGTGTTTCCTTGTAGATATGTCTGATCGTCCGCGAGCTCCTTACCAAACCCCGCCGTCTAGTCTGCCAAGATCCCCTCCGTGTCGAGATTCTGACAGATCTCCACTTGGGGAAGGTCCTTACAAGTCTTCGCAATCGGATCCTCGGGGTCATAGGGTTTCATCTTCCTCTGGTGCGAAGGTTGTGCCTGCTAAGAAAGGGGATGTGTCGAAGGGTCCTTCTGAATCTAGGTATGCTGTTAACCGTGCCCCTTCTCGTCCTCGTGAAGATTCTAGGAGTACGCAGGCTCCTCCTCGTGATGACTCTAGGAGTACGCGGGCTCCTCCTCCTCGTACTGAAACACTAGATGTTCCGCCCCTTCGTTCAATGGCTCCTCCTTCAGTGCCTCCGCAGAAATCTTTGCCTCCTCCTCCCGCGGTTTCTTTCAAAGGGAAGTACTCCAAGGGTACTATGTCGAGAGATGATTCGTCTAAAAATCTTCCTTCTAAAAGGAAAGCTTCGGAATTAAGTCCTACTTCTGATTCCGCAGACGAAGAAGAAATTGTCCCCGTGATACGCAACATTTCAGTTTCTAAGAAGAAAGTCACTCTCAAGCATATTGATCTTGAGATATTCAAGGAAAAACATGAACTTCAAGATTTTGAGGTTCGCTTCTATGCCCCTGACGATGATATCACTTACGAGCTCCTTGCTAAGTATCATTTTGACGAGTTTCATCTGTTGACTACGGTTGGAGCCTTCGAGGCGGGTCTCATGTTGCCCCTATATAAGTCGGGTGACTCCTTTTATTATGACGTGTTGGCTAGTCGCGAAGGCTCTTCCACGAACACTCATAATCGTTCCGTGTCACAAATATCTGGGAATTATCTTCGTTCACTGAAGGAATGTTACCTGCGAAGCAAGGGAGAGACTATGATGACCTACTATGTTCCAAATCCTGCTGAGAGAGAGTGGTACAATCCTCAGAATTTTAACAGTTATTTTGGGGATTATGTCAACAGTAGAAACTGTAAGCCGTGGAGTGTTAGTCTTCGTAATATTGCTGCTCCCCGTGGTGAAATTCGTCTTTTGAGTGAGGTGAGTGATGCCAAGCTGAATTATGTTCCTGGTACTGAGGGATAAACGGAAACTCTTTCCTGCTCGTGAAAGGATTAAGCATGACCATGATTATGAATGGCATGCTACTGTTATTGAGGTAGTTGGTCCTTGGGCTTATGGTTGGATTCCGGGTCCGCGCGGTTGGCGTCCTTCTGAAAACAGCAAGCCTCGTGAAACTCCTCCTGCTCGTTATGGAGATTTCTTTCCTTGGCGTCCGAATTTCGCGGGCATGAATTTTCCTTACGCTCTTGAAGTTGTTGATGGAGATGAGGAGGAGGGTTCTGGTGCAACCCATCCATCGAAGAGTGCTGCTGCTGCCAAGGTATAGTTTCTTCTTATATTCTCTATTCTATTTGCCCCTTTTTCCTTGCTTGAAATAATTTTCATTTTTGAAGTGAGGGAAAAAATGAGCCTTTGTGGGGATGTGTACTGGTTTTTAGGTGTCGAAGAAGAAGAAACTTGGACCCAAACAATCTTCTACTGTGGTTACCGGCGAGGCTGAGGTTTATGAGGAGGTTACGAGTCCTGTAAACGAAGGGTATGCTGAGGATGAAGAAATGTCCGATGGAGAAGAGCGTATCGACACTTCTCACCCTGATGACGAAGGTGGTAATGGTGAAGAAGAAGTTGCCGCGGGTGGTGATGGTGAAGAAGGAATTGCCGCGGGTGGTGATGGTGAGTCTGAGGGCAATATTACCGGTGGTGGTACTGGCGGGGGTGGATCTTCCCCTGTTGGCTATAATATTGTTGGTGTGGGTACTCTGCTCGTTATTTGCCCTGAATTTTCTTTCGGTAGGATATATTCCGCGGGGGAATCCTTTGATGTGAATGTTGACATGGATCTTGCCGAAGACTTCTCATTGCTTTCCCCAAATGATGATTGGGATGTGCTTGGGGATATTGGTAAAGAAGATGCCACCGGTCAGCAGGCTGAAAACGCAGGTGGTCATATGGAGGATGGTGATGTCGAGACTTGCGCGAGTGAGTGGAGAACAGCCAAATGGAAGTCTGCGGTTGAATCTCCTTCAGAGGATTTCCCTTAATCGCTAATGCCTGAAGGCGAAGATGCCATTTTGGCTTGGCTTAAGAAGAAAAGTCTGATGTTCGTCCCCAACCCTGCCCCAGTGGTCCCCGGTGAGAAGAATTCTGATGCTTATACTCGTCAGATGATGCAAGTGTCTTCTGAAGTCCGCGTTGCTGAGATGTGGGAGAAGAATCCGAGAGCTTCAGAAGCTAACCTAGTGGTCGACCCTCCCTCCTCTGTTGCTGATATGATGGCCATAGCTGATGGGTATCAATACGGTTTCCCCAACAACGTGTCTTAGAGGTAAGTCCTTGTACTGATTCCCTCATGATATACGAACATTGTATTCTTCGCGATATCCGATCCCTTCGGTATAATAATGTTTGTCGTTTGTGACATAGATGATGAGGAGCGAACATTGTAACCATGTTCTATACCAATTCTTTAAAGCAAGGTCTTTAAAGTTGGAGGCTAAGCTTCGTCATAGATAAGAAGAACTATCTGCGGCCGAGATGGAAATAAGTGAACTGAAGGGTCGCCTGAAGGAAAAGGAGCGGCTGGGTAATGCCGAGGAGAGTCTCCGTTCGGAACTTGCTATAGTCCGAAATGAATTGGAGCAAGCTCGCAGAAATGTATCGTCCCTCACAGGTTCGTATTTTTTTATTGGTCTTTTACTCCTCGTGATTCCCTATTTGTACTCTGGTGTTCTATCTCAGTCTCCCCACCCTATCTTCAGTGGGTGGAGTCCCCGAGCTCATATGGCTTCAGAAAGAAAGGGAACGACAGAAATCCCGCATTGCAGAGTTGGTAGGTAAGTTGAAAAGCGAAGCCGTAAAGTGGAATGCTCGTGCTGATGAGCACAACGCCTTAGCAGCTGAGTGGCGTGAAAAGCGAACACTGATGGTTGATATGCAAAATAAGCACAATCATGACCGTTGTCTGTTTAATGGTACGCTGCTATGGACGCGTGACAACCTGCGTGATGCTCAAGGACATGCTTCGGACTTAGAGGCTAGAGTGCGCTTTTTGGAAGGAGAGTTACAACAGGCTCGTTCTTTCTTAGGCCCCGGGGTTAGGGATAGTATGCTGCATCTTTCCGAGGAAAGAGATAATGCTAGGGCTGAGGTTGGTGCTCTTAGTAAATCCCTAGCAGCGTCTCGAGCTGATGTTTCTCGCCAAGTGGAATCTGAAAGAGATCTTGAAGTGAATGTGTATCGACTCCATAAAAGGATGGGGGAGATGAATGACGAAATCAACCATCTTCGTCACTTGGATTCAATGAAGCAGGTAGACTTAGACGCGAGTCAATTTTCTCTTACGAACCTTCACACGGATTATAAGAAACTATCCGACGAATATGACTTTCTTGATGAGGCTCGGGACGCAGTTGTTAATGAGTATGAAGAGGCTTCGGCTAATGTCGAAGGTATAACCTCGTTTTATCGAGTGTGATTCTGTTATTTCTTCGTTTTAACCCCTTGGTATTTCTTGTTTTCAGCACTCGAGGGACAACTTCACGCAGCAAATGATGAGCTTAAAAAAACTCAATCTGCCTTAGTGCAGCAGGAAGGACAAGCCAACTATTTCAAAGGGTTGGCCGCGTCTCGTGAGGAAGCAGCGGAGATTGCCTCCAAAGAGGCGGAACACCTATCTGCATTGTTGTCTCAGGCCAACCAGCGGACCGCTGTTATCACTTATAAAGCTCGATATCAGTTGGCTGAGGAGACCAACAAAGTCCTAGATAAGATTGAACTTGATCTTAAAGTCGAACATGGTCTTGTCAAGAATTATCCGCGTCGTCCCCTTCCCGCGCCCTTGCCTGGTTCTTCTGGGCCTTCTTCAGGTGGTAGCGTACCTTCATCTCGCAGAGACAACCTTGTTGATGGAGCTGTATCGTCCAAGTAAATTTCTTTTATTAGTCCTAGAAAGTTGATCCTTGTTGATTATATAATTTCGGATCATTTTTTGATGTGTTTCCTGCTTTATCTTATTTGTTGAACTTGTAATCAACTCTTTATGAAATGGATCATCCTTTTGGCATACCTGCTTTATCAATTCATCTTTATTTTAAGTATTGTGAAGTGTTAAACTAGAAATAACTTGCTTTGTAAAAAATTGATAGTGTTTGGGTGCGATACTGAAGGTAAATACCTTCGTGATCGTCTTGAGACATGTCACCCCGCTGGCGAATTCTGGGCCAGAGGATTCCCAAACGGTGGGGGCCGAGGCAGCGTTCTAGGATATGGAATGTTTATTTGAAATATTTACATGCACCCATTCCGTCGACCCGCTGCCTTAAAATTGGTTGAGTATCTCTTTCTGATGGGTGCCTTCCCCCTGGTCTTACACTCATAGACACTGATAGGGGATCCCTGAGAGATTGTAGATTAACTACTTTCCCCAATATTGTTAATTTATTATGTAATGTACATGTGTTCACCCAGCGGGCCTTTTGACCATTTCGTTTGCTTGAAGATTTCCCAAAAAGTTTGTTTGATTGATAGGTTGATGATAGACACATTTTTGTGTCTAATTTGTCCTCAATGTCCGTATTGTTGGGACTCTATTTTTGTACTAATACTGTGTTTTTATGTATTTTTAGGAAATAAACATTTTTGGAAAATTCGGCTCGAAAAGTTGATTTTGGCACCCGGAGGACAAGTGTTATTCGGACTCTCGCTTTTGGATAAGGGGTAACCTAATTACTAAGGGGCACCCCCAGGTCACCCCCAAGGCAGCTGCTATTCGCACCCTTACTCTGGATAGGGGGCTACCAGTTTCTTCCCCATTTGAACCGAGTTTTGGCGGGAAATATAGTTCTTCACCTGCGTAATTGTTGAAGCAAATTTTGGACGTGATATAAGGAGATTCAAGGGCTAGTTTTCATTGGGTTGGACCTGCTATAGCCTAACAGGGATTAGGGTTGCACAAAACCGAACCAGAACCGAAAACCAAAACCGAAACCGAACAATTTAAACCGAACAGAACCGAAACCATATCCCAATGGTTCATTTGTGGTTGTCAGTCCCAAAAAACCGACACTATTGGTTTCGGTTTAGGTTTCCTAAAAAAACCGAACCGAAAACCATATGGTTAACCGATTGTTACTGGCCATAGGATTGAACTAATATTAGCCGTGGATGTTAGAGGGGAGCACTAAGCTCTTATATTTTTGCTGTCTTTAATTCTCTTTTGGACTAGTTTTGTTTTAATTAGTATATAGTTAAAAGATGTTTGGGGGTTTTCTTAGCTCGATACTGCGAACCTCTATTATTCTCATAACAGAATGAATCTTTTCACACTGATGAATTGTAGTTAATGAATGGTTAGGACTCTTAAGAGGATTATTCGAGTTAAAGATTTTTGTTGTCATTTTAGTTGCTCGTCATTTATGTCTCTGATATGTTGCCAGCAAACTTTTCTGCCGCTTGTAGTATTAGGTGTACTGTTTGTGTAAACTATAAAGCACTGACACATTATTGTTTATAAATCATTCGGTTAACCAAAAACCGTCTGGTTTTTAACAAAACCGAATAGAAACCGAAACCGATGAAACCGAATAGGCTATATGGTTTTATTGGTTTTCATTATTGGAAAACCGAGTACTTTGGTTTCGGTTTAGGTTTTGCCAAAAACCGATAAAAACCGAACCATGTGCAGACCTAACAGGGATGGTATGGGTGTTCGAATCGAGTTATTTGGGATGGATAATCGTGGGATGCAAAACAGGGAAGATATTCTATTCTCAGAATTTTTGGATGGAAGATACGTGCATGGGTCGACTGTATTGGTTGGAAACAAATTCTACAGCTCAGAGAAGACGCGTGAAAGAGATAAACCAGGAAACAATTCCCGTAACAAGTCAGAAGAATAAAAAAAATATATCGGGAATATTTTCATTCACTGCCGAGTAATGAGAAGATTTTTTGGATTAATGAGAAGTTATTCTTGGTCCAAAGGTGTATAAATATAACTCTTGGTTTAGCATAGAGGGGTGTCGAGAGTTTGGGGTCGAGAGAAGGTCCAGAGAAGCAGAAATCAAGAGTTGATGAAACTCTGTTTCTGCTTCTGCTGCTGATGAAGAACACCAAGAACACGAAGAACAGACTCGCAAGGACAGTGGTTTATCAACAGTGTCTAAGACGCACAGCCGTGGGTCGCAGTGCAGTCTAAACATCAGCAGCACTTGTATTTTATCGTTCATTCTGTGACGCTTTTTGTGCGTCGCAGATTACAGTTTTACACCATTTTCTCCTTTTCTCTCCATTGTAAACACCATTTGAGCTATAAAAATATATTTTGAGCGTGTTTTCATCATGAGGAGCTAAAACCCAACACTGGGACGACGGAGGAGGCTGAATTTCATCCTTGGGGTAATTTATTTTATTCTTTTTTATGACTTTTGCATTAATCTAAAATTGAAATATGATTTGAATTAATTGGTTGTTATTTAATTTTATGATGTATGCTTAGCTTAGTTGTTTTGATACATCATGCTTAGGACTTACAATCAATGTTTTAAGAATCTATCTTGGCAAAATCAGAGTCCATGTTAATTTTATTGAGTTTTATTTGTCAAAGAATATATGAATGAACCCTGTGTAGTGAAATCGTACAATTCCTTAGTCCCAGTACCTCTCGCCCATTGCTAATATTTTTGTATATATATTTTTATTAAATCTAAAAATTCCATTTCCTTCACAAGTCTGAAACGAATCCTCATTACTACAACAACAATCTAAAACTGAATCATTTTGGCGCCGCCGACGCGGATTTGTGCTTAGGTAGAATTTTTAGGTTTTTATTATTTTTTTATTATTCCATTTGTTCTTTTTACGTCTCTTTGGTTGTGTCTTTGTATTACAGGTTTGAAGTTGGATACTAAAGACCTTGGAATCAAAGATTAAAGCTAAAAGAGAAGGAAAAAAGACAAAGCAAAAAAATAAAGAAAAAAGAGAGAAAAAAAAGAGAGAGATTTATTTTATTTATTCTTTTTTTAAGAGACTTTCCATTTATTTATTTTTATTTATTTATTTATTTTTGTAATTATTATTATTATTTTTTGTATTTCTTTTCATTGGACTGGACTTTGGACAATTTATTTTACTTTTAAACCCTACGGAAGGGTTATATAAAAAAAAATTATATATAAACTGTGTGCAGGGAAGGACGACGATTACTATATCGTCTCGGCCCCTCGGGTTCGTACATGACATAGGAGTCGTGGCCCGAGTCGACTTCAACGGTTCATCCCTCGTCTGGTACGGGAGGTAAGTCCATCGAAACACTCGCGAATCTCCTGTAAGCGAGTTACTGTATTCCTTAAGGTGATTCATTGATTGAGGACGAATTTGGATTGTTTTTAAATTCCTAGTAAAGGGAAAGGCCTGGCCAAATTAAGATAAGGACTCGGATTTCATCACCGTTTCCTTCTTTCCCGCTTTAGGAAAACGAAACCAAACGCGAACCTAAGCTTAAAATTTTGACTAGAACGAGACCTATAGGGTAACGATCTTAGTAGGAAAGTCGTTCGAAAAATATTGGTTACTCTTTTAGCATACTTCGAAGTTCATGATGGTTTCTGTGAGTTGAATGCGTGATTTCGCCGCCTTGTGATAGCGGTGAGGCCTTGGGTATCAAAGCTCCACTGAGCTTCCCTCGCCTCAATTCAACTTACTTTGACTCGGATTGATTCCAGAGGGGTTTGCTTAAATTGTAACGAATTCACTTTCGAAGGATTAGAAGCTGGTCTAGAAACAATCTAAGTGGAGCCATCATGCTTGTTGTTTGCTAGATTTTATAGGTTTGATTTGGTCGAGTCAGCATTGTTTGTGATTGTGTAGAATTCCCTTGCAATTAAAAATGTCAAACTGGTATGATAGAAGCCAATACAATGATTATCGACCTGAATTTGAATATGGACATCATCCTTTCTATGACCATGTTGGGAATAGTGGTTGGGAACGCCATCATTTGGAAGGATATGGGTCATACCCTGGTGAGCTCAATTACTATCCACAAATGCATCAGTCTTACGAGCAAGAAGATTATAGTACTAGTTCTTCGTATCTAGAGGATACAATCAAACTATTGAAAAGTAGTCCTTTTTATGATCCCTCTGTTCCTATTCCTCCTTTAGAAAAGTCCCTCAGGGAGTTAGCTGAGTCGACACGTAAGTTAGCTGAGATGAATAGTGTAATTCTAGACGAAAGAACTACAATAATGAGTGAACTTTATATAGAGGAATCCCTCAAGCTGATGGCTGAGACGAACGAAAGACTTGCTCAAAATAATCTTACTTTCCAATATAGTGTTTCCAATAATACCCTTAAAAATGAAGATAGTTATTTTCATAATCAAGATGACAAGGTTAGAATTGGTAGCACTACTTGTTTTGATGAGGTTCGATCTTTTTCATGTTATTATGATGAGGATAGTGTTGATGGAGAATCATACTTATGTAGGAATAGTGATCAGGAAATGGTTACTCCAATTGAGCTTTACAATGATAATATTATTTCTAGTTCAAATCCAAATAATTTTAATAATTATTCACCTATTCAAAAGGACGAGGATTTGACTAGAGATACCCTCGTTTTAGACGATGTAGTATTTCCTGTTTACAAAACCGATAATGATTTCGAGGAACGAGTTTATTCTGAGAATAATGTTTTAGAATCTAGCGATTTAGAAACAATAGTCTTAGACGAAGAAGATGAACTCGTAGAGATGAGTGAGGATGAACCTGACTTAGAAGAATCAATTGACCATTTCCAGGAATTTGATGACCTAGAAATTAGGGAAATTGTAGCTAGTCTATCTAGAGATACCCAAAACTCTAAGTTTGGGGGTGATTATCACCTTCCTAGTGCTTACCTTTAACTCTCAGAAAGTCCCTTCACTTAGGACTTGATATCTCTGCCTCGACAATTTTACAAGATTACCTTCATACTCGTTTTCCCGAACCTAATGATGTCCAGGAAGAAGTGCAGTCGTTAGAAACCCATCCTCTGGTTGATGTGGTTTGCCCAGGCTATGATCCGCAGATTGACTTTGTTTTCCCACCAAATAGTTTTCTTCCAACTGTGGGAACGTTTATATTCCAAATGTGTCGAATATTAAGTTGTGAGACTAAACCTAAATGCTTTAGGAAATTAGAATCGACACATTTGCTTAAGAATGACCACTACTCTCATTGTGGTCAATTATGTAAGTCAAATATTATTGACTTAGAGGATCCTCCGTTATTTAGGTTATTATTGTGCACTTCTAAGATCATATTTGAGTTTTTCCAGACTCTAGGACCTAATGATTCGGATCCCACCTATGAAGAAACGCAGCCAATGAAAATTTTCTATTTAGACCCTTTCGTAGAGCCTGAACCTGAACCACAATTAGATATAAATTTCTTAATCAGGAAACTAAGTAAGGGCATGCTAGTCTTGTTCACTTTCTTGTTTCATTGCAGTTTCCTTTGGTCAGCTCTATTTAGTTTTGAAGACCCACAGTTATTTCGACTGTTACTTTATGGTTCGAGTTGACTAATCCTTTCCTAAGTCTGGCTGAAGACTTTAAACTTAGCACTTATTGGGAGGTATCCCATGCTCATGCAACACGGTAATATCTTTCCTTAACTCTTTCGCTTCAAATGGTAACAGTTTCTCCTTGTTCATGCTTTTAGTTTCATCTTTAGAACATTGAGGACAATGTTAGATTTAAGTTTGGGGGTATGGGAGAAACTTTTTAGTTGAAATTAGTAAACTCCAGAGCCTAGAAATTTATGCCTATTAAGGTTTTCACTAACCAATCTAAGTGGATGGGAACATCTTGGTTATAGGAGTTGAGGAACCAATCTGATTAGATGGAAACATCGAAAGAGTCTATTCATAAAAGCACAGAGCTCAGGTGTTAATAATAACATGATAGTTTCACCATATCTCGTTGAGTCCTTTTCATTTTTTTTTTTTATTTTATTTTTTCTTTTTAAACTATGTTTCTCTAAGTGATTAGGTGGGGCACACGATTCAAGTTGTTACCACTGCTAGGGTGAATTAGAGTGACTGAGTTACTAAAAATAAAAAAAAATAAAAAAACGGACCAATTAGACCAATCGGAATAAGTATTAACACTTGGATATCAATATGCGTGTGTTCTCCCTATTTCCGTCGCCTAAGCAAGCGTGGAATGCAGGACCCGTGGGAACTATCGTGTAATCTGCTGACAAGAAGCATGCGCTTGGATCAAAAAGATCTATTCATGTTGTTAAGTTAAAAAAAAATGGTTATTGTTCTGTGTAGTCAACTGCTGGTTCCCTTGTATTTGCCAGTTTATTGATCTAGATTTAAGTTATTGACCACTGGTTCCCTTGTATATGCCAGTTGTGTTGATATTAGTCAGACCGGTATCTTAGTCCATTAGGATAGGTTCATTCTGGCAGTGGCCTTCAGACAGATATGTGAAACATCGATCATTTGGTTAACATCAAAACCATCTACCTTTTTCTATTTCCATCTCCTTTTTCTATCCATATGATTAGTTTGACTCCGAATATGATGTCCATAGTGCAACTATCTGAGTAGAGCTCTGTCACTTCATATGAATTTTAGTATGCTTGAGTGAAAACTCGTGTACAACAATTGGAATTTCGCATCAGGGTACTTCCTCCTATAGTCAATAAGTATGCCAACCAAGGAGATTCTTTAGTGCCTTCCAAGGTTCTGCATAGATAAGCTAGGGTCTGGAGTAATGGTTTTGTGGGCACACCTCTGGTAAACCCTCCCGATATTAACTCGGTTTTATTTATTTCTTATTAGTTTTGCTCGAGGAATAGAAAATAATAAGTTTGGGGGTATTTGATAGACACATTTTTGTGTCTAATTTGTCCTCAATGTCCGTATTGTTGGAACTCTATTTTTGTACTAATATTGTGTTTTTATGTATTTTTAGGAAATAAACATTTTTGGAAAATTCGGCTCGAAAAGTTTATTTTGGCACCCGGAGGACAAGTGTTATTCGGACTCTCGCTTTTGGATAAGGGGTAACCTAATTACTAAGGGGCACCCCCAGGTCACCCCCAAGGCAGCTGCTATTTGCACCCTTACTCTGGATAGGGGGCTACCAGTTTTTTCCCCATTTGAACCGAGTTTTGGCGGGAAAAATAGTTCTTCACCTGCGTAATTGTTGAAGCAAATTTTGGACGTGATATAAGGAGATTCAAGGGCTAGTTTTCATTGGGTTGGACCTGCTATAGCCTAACAGGGATGGTATGGGTGTTCGAATCGAGTTATTTGGGATGGATAATCGTGGGATGCAAAACAGGGAAGATATTCTATTCTCAGAATTTTTGGATGGAAGATACGTGCATGGGTCGACTGTATTGGTTGGAAACAAATTCTACAGCTCAGAGAAGACGCGTGAAAGAGATAAACCAGGAAACAAATCCTGTAACAAGTCAGAAGAATAAAAAAAATATATCGGGAATATTTTCATTCACTGCCGAGTAATGAGAAGATTTTTTGGATTAATGAGAAGTTATTCTTGGTCCAAAGGTGTATAAATATAACTCTTGGGTTAGCATAGAGGGGTGTCGAGAGTTTGGGGTCGAGAGAAGGTCCAGAGAAGCAGAAATCAAGAGTTGATGAAACTCTGTTTCTGCTTCTGCTGCTGATGAAGAACACCAAGAACACGAAGAACAGACTCGCAAGGACAGTGGTTTATCAACAGTGTCTAAGACGCACAGCCGTGGGTCGCAGTGCAGTCTAAACATCAACAACACTTGTATTTTATCGTTCATTCTGTGACGCTTTTTGTGCGTCGCAGATTACAGTTTTACACCATTTTCTCTTTTTCTCTCCATTGTAAACACCATTTGAGCTATAAAAATATATTTTGAGCGTGTTTTCATCATGAGGAGCTAAAACCCAACACTGGGACGACGGAGGAGGCTGAATTTCATCCTTGGGGTAATTTATTTTATTCTTTTTTATGACTTTTGCATTAATCTAAAATTGAAATATGATTTGAATTAATTGGTTGTTATTTAATTTTATGATGTATTCTTAGCTTAGTTGTTTTGATACATCATGCTTAGGACTTACAATCAATGTTTTAAGAATCTATCTTGGCAAAATCAGAGTCCATGTTAATTTTATTGAGTTTTATTTGTCAAAGAATATATGAATGAACCCTGTGTAGTGAATTCATCCAATTCCTTAGTCCCAGTACCTCTCGCCCATTGTTAATATTTTTGTATATATATTTTTATTAAATCTAAAAATTCCATTTCCTTCACAAGTCTGAAACGAATCCTATTTACTACAACAACAATCTAAAACTTAAATCAGTTGAGGCCTGCTACTCCTCGTCCAGAGATAGAAACATGTAAAGCGGTTACGCTGCCTTCTTCTTCTGGTATTCTTCACGCAGATGCAAAGCTGCGCTGTTCCTATGGGTAGTACTGTTTGAGCCATTTAGCATTCCAAGGGTGTCGGAGGACCTCGCCTTTCAGATTGCGAAGATAGTAGGAACCGTTTCCCGCAAAGTCGTGTATTATAAAAGGTCCTCCCCATGTAGGTGCTAACTTTCCCCATTTCTTCTCTCGTTGATACTGCGGGATTGTCCTTAGCACATACTCCCTTCTACAAAATTTCGAAGCTTAACCTTTTTGTTATACTCTCTCGCTAGTCTTCGTTGATAATATTCCATCTTTTGCAATGTTGTTTCCCTCCTTTCTTCCAGGTCGTCCAGTCTCTCTAACATCATGTATGTTTTGAGATTTTTCTCCCATGCTTCGGTCTTTGTGGTTGGCATGAGGATCTCTGTTGGGATGACTGCTTCAGCTCCATACGTGAGGAGAAATGGGGACTCCCCAGTGGAAGATCTTCGTGTTGTCCTGTATGCCCATAATACATTGTGTAGCTGTTCACACCATCGCCCCTTGTGTTCGTCTAATTGCTTTTTGAGGATAAGGGAGAGGGTCTTGTTAGTAGCTTCCGATTGTCCGTTGCTTTGAGGGTATATGGGGGTGGACTTGTTTTTCCTTATTTTGAAAGTGTCGAAGAGCATGTCTATGTTTTTCCCCTGTAATTGTTTACCATTATCGGACACGATTTCCGCTGGTATGCCGAACCTGCAAATAATTTTTTGGAATATGAAAGTAACACGTCCACGTCTCTGATCCTGGCTAAGGATTTGGCTTCCACCCATTTACTGAAATAGTCCGTGGCTACTATCAAAAATCGTCTTTTCCCTGATCCTTCGATGAAAGGCCCAACGATATCTATGCCCCATTTTGCAAATGGCCACGGGCTATCCACAGAATTCAACGTTGTTGCTGGTGCGTGTATCTTTTTGGCGAAACGCTGACATTCTTCACATCGTCGGGACATTCTTGCAGCATCTTGTATCATTGTGGGACAGTAATATCCTTGCGTTTTTGCTTTGTCGTCTAGTGATCTCATGCCGCTATGATTCCCTGCGTTACCATAATGGATGTCGTTTAGAATTCGATGCCCCTCTTTCCTGGATAAGCAACGTAGTAACGGTCCGAGGAAATATTTCTTGTACAGGGTCCCATCCCGAAGGTCATATCTTCCTACTTTGGAGAGTATTTTCCTGGTTTGTTTGTGATTCGCGGGTAAGGTTCCATCTTTGAGAAATGCATGGATCATCATTCTCCAATCATCTTCGTTGTTGAAATCTTCGTCTTGATTTGCTCTTGACAGGATATCTTCTTCGTCAAAATCATCACGGATGTCTTCTCCCACATGATCTTCGATATTTTCTTCCACTGTATCTTGATTTGTAGCAAAGGAAAATTGTGATGCAATCGAAGGCTCGTATACCCTTGTTATTTTGATAGCTTCGATACTCTTGTCCTTCAGCATGGATGATATATATGCTAAGGCATCCGCGTGCCTGAGGTCCCTTCTGCATAAGTGCCGGAACTTGATGTTCGGAATTTGTGATGCCAATGTTTGAACCAAGGCCATGTAAGCTGAGAGGGTGTCTTCGTACACATTGTATTCGATCCCTATTTGTCGTATGACAAGCTGCGAATCACTTGTCAGTCTTACATCAGTTACCCCCATCTCTAATATTAAGCGGATGGCATGTACGACTGCCTCGTATTCGACGATGTTGTTAGTATGCTCTTTGAATTTTAACCTGAGTGCCTGTACGATCCTTTATCCAGTTGGGGTGGTGATGAAAATGCCTATTCCTGCCCCTTCCTTATTTTTGGAACCATCAACGAAGACTTCCCATTGTCTTTGACTCGCGGGTTCGAGGACATCAACTGGATCCTTGCTTTCCTCGTCGGCTTCTGGTATTCCCCTAATCTCTTCATCGTTGTCCAGGGGGAGGTCTGCTAAGAAATCCGTCAAAACTTGGGATTTTTGGGAATGTTGAATTTCATGAATGATGTTGAACTGGTCCAGGTGGGTGTTCCACTTGGCTATTCTACCTACTTTTCCCGCACTTTTGAGGACTGCTTCCAGTGGTGATTTGCATGGGACGTGTATGAAGTGAGTTAGGAAATAGGTTCTCAGCTTTTTAGTAGCCCATACTAATGCTAGGATGTGTTGTTCGATCTTCGTGTAATTCCTTTCCGCAGAATTGAGGGTCTTGCTGACATAATAGATAGGATGTTCTATCTTCGTATTGGTTTTGACCAACACTGCGCTAACCACGTCTTCTGTTGCTGCTATGTACAATGTCAAAACCTCATCAATCAATTGTTGGACTTGCTTGGTTCATTTGGATCTGTCCTCGGTGAGCTCCTTTCGTATGTATTGCTTTAGTTCGCCAGCATCAATCAATTTTTGGATCATTATTTTGAGGTTTTTGCATTTCTCGGTTTGGTGTCTATTGAAGCAATGATACTCACAGTAATCTTTAGACTTCTCGGTCCTTGGGGGCTGTTTTCCCTTAGACCACAGCCACTCCAAATTTTCCCTTTATTTGATCTCTCGCAAGATCCGAGCGTAGCTAGCATTGAGCTTCGTGTAAACCTGATCTTCGAATTTTCGATCGTCTTTTCGTCGATCATCTCTTCGTTACTTCCTATCTTCGTGCGGTCGTTCCATTGAGTTATTTCTTTTGGCCCCGCTGGTTTGTTCTGCGGAATTGGTACGGTGAGACCTCTGCGTTTGTGCCCTCGGGTTCTCACGCTGGATTTCTTCAAGACGAGCATACTTCTCAAGAATTATTCGAAGATCTCCTTCTGGGTTAAATTATAAGAAATTTTTTAAGTCAAAACTTAGGTACGCTTCCGTGGATCTCAACAAATAGTGGATTCATTCGGTCTAATCCCCACTTGTAGCAGTTGATGCTTACTACGGGATCTACACTCCCTATGGCTTGGAAGATCTTGTGCCATCTGTTGGTGTATTTCCTCGTGTTCTCCTTGTAACCAATTGCCAGAGAAAAAATTTTATCCATTCCGGTGCTGACAGCTTTGTTGTACATGTAGGTTCTCAATAATTTCTCTGCGAGTTGATCGTAGGAGTTGATGGAATCAGGTGGAAGGTTGTCAAACCAAGACAAAGTCGATCCCTTCAGACTTGATGGGAAATACCTACAGAGGACGGCGTCGTTTTGACTCCATCGGAATAAGATACGATTATAATACCGGATATGTGCCGCGGGATCACTGGATCCGTCATAGCATTCAAAAGTTGGGACAGGGCACTTTAACGGAATGGGGGTATTTGCCAGGAGATGAGTTAGGGGTGTGGAGTTAGCTTCTTGCATCACCTCTTCAAGCCTTCCTCCGCCTTGTCTGGCTTTTAACTGCCTGATCTCAGCCATCATCTCATCACGCAGCTCCTCCATTGCGCGGTAATATCCCACGTTCTCGTGCTCAGTTGAGCGTTTCTTTCTTCGAACTTCACTATCATAATAGTCTAAGTCTTCGGCGGCATATTCCGGATCGGATGCACTGCTTCCCCTAGCGGCGTTTGCTAGGATGATTCTTCGGTCTCGATTAGGCTCTGGTGCTTTAGAATTTGCTTCGTCCAGTTGTTGGCTAGTCTTCGTGCTTTGGGAAATCCTATCTTTCAAGTCTTGGTTCTCCCTGGACAGAAGAGATACGGCATCTGCGTAGACCTGCTGGCTCTTTTTCAATTCTCCGAGCTCTACCATCAGTCGGTGGGACTGGTTTGATCCCTGATTGGGAGTTCTGGCTTGTACCCCTACGGCCATAGTTCCCCCTTCGTCTACTGTGTGTATTAAGGGTGGCAGAGGATCAGCTTCAATTGTTGGTACCTCCAAGTTTGGTCCCCTCGGTTGATCTTCCACCCGCGGTACTAAACCCACTGGTATGGTTTGATTCTGACCGTTGGTTGATGCCATTCCGAAGACTGGTGGATGTGCGGGCCGATGTTTCATAGATTCTGCCACCCCTTCTCTTTGTTGATGGATTTGGTTTGAAACCAAAGTCTTGTTAGCTTCTGTAGCCTGGAGGGCTGCAACAGTTGCGTTGTTCTTTGTGGCTGCTGCTTTGAGAGCCGCGGCTGCAATGGAGTTAGTGTTCATAGAACAGGTGATTTCCGCAGCATCCTGTCTCTAAGTAGCTGTTTTAGCTTTGTCTCCTTTCTGCTTGCTTCGGGTCATGACCGGGGTAATCCTCGGTGTCTCCTTTGATGAGGCTTTGTTTTTTCCTGCCTCTAGTATCTTTTCCATTTTTAGTCTTTTTCTGCATAGGGGAATAAATAAAGAGAACCAAAGATATCCACGAGGATCGGGTTAGTGCCATTCGTATCCGCAAAATTATTGGAATAGAAGGAAATGAGCTGCCCAAGGGCCTTAATAAAAGAGAAACATAAAGACTCCATCGGTCTAGTTTTCGCAAATTGTGATTCAAAAATTTTAAAAATTGTAAATTGTACTCAAATATGAGATGGGGTTGATTAAGGATTCATTCTAGACCACGGAATATAAACCTAATTGACATATAGCCATGTTCTTCGCATTATCTCGTTACTAACAACCCTAAGATAATTAGTACGCTCAACTATCCCGTTATTATCTCCTAAGTTCATCGGACACGGAAGCGCTCGACTACCAAATTCTACTTATTAAGTTACCTAGAGGTACGCTTACTAAGTATGATTCAAACAAGTACTATAAGTTTTATGAGATAAGATTGTTCCTAATGATGAATTCAAAAGCTTGAATCACCTAATAGTGTCAATTTCTACATACGTGTACTTAACAAAGTCCCATCATGAATACCCATATATTTCTACTTGTGTTTATCTTCTCTAGACAAATACGGGTCGAATAAAATCTAAACTAGCAATAAAAATATGAGTCAATCATTCAATTTCGAACTTAAACCATTAACACATAACTCATAAACAATATTAGCATAATAGAAATCAAACAATAACGAAAATAATGGCGAGAAAACGAGCTATTCCATATTCCGGACTTTGAAATCGCCTTTAATCAAAGATAGGTTTAGCTCCTCATAATAATAACAAAGGCTTAAATATTGTTTAAAAAGAAGAAAAGAGAGTTGAGAATAAACCCAGGCAGCAAATCAGTGTTGTTGATGTGTCTTCTCTGGGGACTTTAATAAAACAGTTCATAGGCGCCTTCTCTTGTGATCCAAAAGTTAGGGTTTTCAGCAGTGTTTCTGAGCTCCTTATATATAGATCTGCACCTGTAATTTCGTGACCTCAACAAACTCAACCATTCACAGCATACACAAATACATGTTGGCTTCTAAATTAGGTCCAAGCCAATGCCAAACGCGACCAACGAATTATGTTAATCTCAGCTTCTAAATTGCGTCCTAGCTGCTGTCTATAAGCTCCCGTATACTTCCTGGAACCATGGAAACAACACCAACTCTTTTAACTGACTTCTCAGCACAAATTAGACCTATTTCATCACCAAGTTGACCACCAGAGCTCAGTCCACAAAATTTGCAGCAACCCTGGTTAATGCTCAGCTCAATAACTTTCCTAAATCAACTCCAGGCTCGAGCCAAAAATACCAAACATCAAGCCATATTTGTCTTGTTATTTCAAGCTTCAAAAATCTCTCAAAACCCACAACAAACACCCACCTGCTATCACTGAATTCTGCACACATCATACTTCTTCCCTGTCTTCATAACCACCAGTTGCAGTATCATTATCATCTTTCCTTCACTGTGATTTCTAAACCCACAACATCCTTGAATCCCTTACACTCAGCCTCAAACTCATAGCTCACCATCAATTGAGATAATGTAGTTGAACAGCTGCAACAGCATCTTCCTTGTCGCCTCTATGAATTCCAATCTCAGCCAAACCATTAACATCATATCAATGACACAGACCCATACTTCCACCAGTTCAAGCTCTAGTAAACACCTATCAGTCTCAGGACACAGTAACGTCTTCTTCACTGATTTCCGGCGGCAAATCAAGCTCAAAACCCAACCAAAACCCTGTGAACACGTAAACCACGAAGGCATCTATATGTTCACAAACAATGTTCGCACTCTAGGTATCGTCTCACACTGATAATACGATTGCATTGATTCCTTGGCTCAAAACCCTCGGGTTTATCATATCCTCATCTAATAACATCGCGAGGGGCGTTTACGCAGGGGAAGATAAAGAAAACTAAGTATAAAAGTAAAACTTAAGGAGCGTTAGGCGAATATAAAGTGTTGAAATGTAAATAAGACTGGGATTTACGTGGTTCAGCACTAAGGCCTATATCCACGGGGTTGTTGTTTCACTATATACTTGATGGTTACAGGGATAGTCGAGTGACTTTGGAGTTTACATAGGTCTGTATACTGTAAAGGACTAACTTACACTCACAATCTTTCTCTCTACTTCTCTCCCTGATTTTTCCGCTCCCCTCACTCTTGGTGGAGAGGGGGTATTTATAGGGTTAGAGTGTGGGACCCATTTCTGAGGGCCGTTGGAACCTTATCTTCTTGTGTTTTGTGTCCATCACGCGGAGGTCTTCGTTCATTACTTGATCACGCAGAGCCATCCTCGTTCGTTCCACGGGTTGATCGACACGTATACTGCTCAGAGTGTTTAATGCGGGTAGTTGAGGCGCCTGCTCGTGTCAGACAAGTGTCTTCTGCCCCTGTCACGTCCATTTCAGTTAACTTTCTCTTCACCGTTGATCTTAGCTTCTTTTGGGGATGAGATAAAGTAACTCTTCGGGAGTTATTTGGTGCTCCGCAGTACATCGTGTTTTCGGTGCATCTTTTAACTTCTGCCCTAAGATTTGTTCGGCCAAAAATCCGACGTCGCCGGGATAGGCTTCTTGTCTATGGGCGTGTCTCATCGTGTTTTGATGATTTTGCCTGCATGCTCTCCACGTATCTTCCTATATACACGTGTTCGATGATGAAATATGTACACACAATTTGCCCCTTTTCTTCGGGCTTGAGTGTTTAGTGGGAGCATTGAAGAAAACAGACGTTACATATTCTTCCTCTCTCCTAATAACTTCTCCTAGATACTTGGGCATGTTTCTTATTCGTGCATTAACTGCTCATTTAATGGGCACATTTCCCATTCCTCCATTAACTTCCTTCTCTTTCTTTCGAGTATGTTAAGGAGAGAAGAAGAATTAATTTCATTCTCCCTAAAAATTAATTTCATTCTCCCTGTCAGTCTTCATTCTTTGTTCTTCAACCATTAAATTCTCTCTGCCTTAGCATTAATCACGCTCGCTTCTTCTTTGTTTCTGGTTTGTTGTCCTCTTCCTGCTGTTGTTTGTGGTGGTGAGGTTTCTTTTCTTTGTTCCTGTTGTTTTAAGTTGTGTTGATTGTAAATTTTCTGTTGTTGATCGTATCGTAGCCTCCCATTTCTGCTGATGTCGTCCCTTGTTTGTGATGAAGAACTTCTTTTAATGCTTGTATGCTAGTTTGCCCCTGTTCTTCGTCTCAAATCGAGGAGGCCATTCTTTTACTTGTATTGATTGGACTTTTGAGTTTAGGGTTTTAGGGTTTTGGGGAATTTCAAGCATGTATGCTAGTTTTAGGGTTTCTGTGCTATGTTGAGATGGACTGCTAATTTTGTGGTTTTTTGATCTTTGGTGATGTCCTTGTGTTTGTTTCTAACTTATTTATGTTGTACCTCTTCGCAGCCATGTCTGACCTTCCGCGGCTTCCTTATCAAACTCCGGGTTCTAGTCTACCGAGATCCCCTCCGCGCAGAGAGTCTCAAATGGGTCCCCGTGGTATTAGAGTTTCTTCTTCTAGGGCGAAGGCCTCTCCTCCTAGGAAAGAGGGTCCCTCAAAAAATCCTTCCGGGTCTCGAAACGCTGCCGATCGTGCGGTTTCTCGTCCTCGTGATGACGTTAGGTGTACGCAGATACCTCCTCGTGGTGTCGCCTTTGATGTTCCTCCTCTGCGTTCTATAGTGCCCGTGCAGCACCCTCTGCCGCCGCCTCCAGTACTTTCTTTCAAAGGGAAGAACACCAAAGGTGGTGTCCCGAGAGCTGAATCTTCTAAGAATCCTTCTTTGAAAAGAAGAGCTTCCGAGGCTTTTGTTGGTTCGTCCGATCCCGCGGAAGAGGATGAGGCTGCCCCGGTGATACCAACGTTTCGGTCAGCAAGAAGAAAGTTACGTCCAAGCATATTAACCTTGAAGTTTTCAAGGAAAAGCATGAGCTTCAAGCCTTCGAGGTTCGTTTCTATTCCCCTGAGGATGATATTACTTATGAGCTCATCTCGAAGTATCAGTTTGATGAGTTTCACCTGTTGACTACGGTTGGAGCCTTCGAGGCGGGTCTTATGCTGCCGTTGTACAAGTATGGTGACTCCTTTTATTACGATGTGCTTGCTGGTCGTGAAGGGTCTTCCACCAATACTCACAGTCGTTCTGTGTCGCAATTATCGGGGAATTATCTCCGTGCACTGAGGGAGTGTTATCTTCGGAGTAAGGGGGAGACGACGATGACGTGTTACGTTCCAAATCCCGCGGAGAGGGAATGGTATACTCCTGAAAACTTCAACAACTCCTTTGGTGATTACGTCAATAGTAGGAACCGTAAACCGTGGAGTGTTAGCCTTCGGAATCTCGCTGCTCCTCGGGGCGAAATTCGTCTGTTAAGTGAGGTGAGCGATGCCAAACTGAAGTATGTTCCAGGCACCGAGGGGTCTAGTCAGCGGAAACTTTTTCCGCACGTGAGAGGATCAAGCGTGACCATGATTATGAGTGGCACGCTACTGTTATTGAAATTGTTGGTCCTTGGGCGTACGGTTGGATTCCCGGTCCGCGGGTTGGCGTCCTTCTGAGAGTAGCAGGCCACGTGAATCTCCTCCTGCTCGTTATGGAGATTTCTGTCCCTGGCGTTTAAATTTCGAAGGCATGAACTTTCCTTATGCCCTCGACGTCGTTGAAGGAGACGAGGAGGAAGGTTCTGGTGCTATACTTCCACCGAAGAGTGCCACTATGCCAAGGTATGGTTATTGCAGATTCTGGCCGCGCCTCTCCTTTTTTAAAAATCAAACTGTTCGAGAAAAAAATAACTCTTTTTGTGGAACGTGTTGGTTTGCAGGTGTCGAAGAAGAAAAATTGGGCCGAAGCAGTCTTCTACCATTGTGACGGGTGAGGCTGAGGTTCATGAAGAAGTTACCAGTCCGGTAAACGAAGAGTTTGCCGAGGATGAGGAGATTTCTGATGGGGAAGAACGCACTGATACTTCCCTCCTAATGTCGAGGAGGAGATTGGTGCGGGTTGTGATGGTGATGAGGGGAGAAATAATCCGCGGTAGCTGACGGCAGTGTTATCGCTGATATGTTGTTCCTGCTGGTGATGCTGCGGAAACTCTCCCCACCATTTCTCAAGAGTTTCTTTTGACAGGATTTATTCCGCAGGGGAACTCTTTGACGATGCTCTCGATTTTCCTGAAGACTTCTCTCTGCTTTCCCCAATGATGATTGGGATGTGCTCGGGGGTTCTGGTAAGGAAGACGATGCTGTTCAGGATGGGGGCGCGGATGATCATGATGCGCATGTTGATGCCGAAACTTGTGCTGATGGGTCAATATCAGCAAATGGGGAAGTCCGTGGTTGACTCGCCTTCCGAGGATTTCCCTCATTCGCTGACGTTTGAGGGTGAGGATGCCATAATGGATTGGCTCAAGAAAAAGGGTCTGTTGTTTGTCCCTCATCCTGCCCCGGTGGTTGCTGGTGAAAAGGATTCCGATGCTTATACCCGTCGGATGATGGAACTATCTTCCAAGGCGCGGGTATCTGAGATGTGGGGGAAAAGCTTGAGTGTTCCCGAAGCTACCCTCGTATCGGAGCCTCCTACTTCTGTCGCAGATATGATGGCCATAGCCGATGGGTACCAATATGGTTTTCCTCAGCAGCGTGTCTTGGAGGTAAGTCTTCGTACATATCTCTTCGTGACGATTGAATCCTTCGGTGTAATAATGTTTGTCGTTTTGATGTGTAGATGATGAGGAGTGAACATTGTAACCATGTGCTGTATCAATTCTTTAAAGCGAAGTCTTTGAAGCTGGAGGCTAAGCTTCGTCACAGAGAAAAGGAATTATCTGCGGCTGAGGTGGAAATAGAAGAACTGAAGAAAAGCCTTAAAGAAAAAGAAAGGCTGGGTGAAGTGGAGGCTGGTCTTCGTTCAGAGCTTGCTGCCGTTCGCGCAGAGTTAGAGCAAACTCGCGGCCAAGTTTTAGCTTTCACAGGTTTGGTTTTTTTCCCTCTTTTACCCTCGCAGTTCGTCGTAATTCCTCTATACTACTTAGTTGTTCTATCTGAGTCTCCCCACCCTATCTCTAGTGGGTGGCGTCCCCGAGCTGATATGCCTTCGAAACGAAAGGGCACGACAAAAATTTCGTATCAAAGAGCCGGTCGAGAAAATTAAGAGCGAAGCCAAAAAGTGGGACGCTCAGGCTGAGGGATGGCGCGCAAGGCATGTTCAAATGGTTGATATGCAGAATCTGTATAACCATGACCGTACTTTGTTCAATGGTACGCTGCTGTGGACACGTGAGAATCTGCGGGAATCCCGTGAGCGCACTTCATTGTTGGAGTCTAGGATACATCTTCTGGAAGAGGAATTACGAAAGGCTCGCTCCCTTCCTTTTCCGGGAGTTAAGGAGAGCATGATGTGTCTTACCAGAGAAAGGGACGATGCCAGAGCCGAAGTTGGGGCTCTAAGCAAATCCCTTGCTGCGTCTCGCGCTGAAATAGCCCGCCAGGCTGAGTCTGAGAGAAATCTCGAAGTATGTATGTACAGACTTAGCAAAGGGGTATCAGAGATAAACAACGAAGTCAACCACCTTCGTCACATGGATTCGATGAAGCAGGTAGAATTAGATGCCAGTCAATTTACTCTCACCAACCTTCAACTAGATTATAAGAAATTATCCGCGGAATATGACCATCTTGATGAAGCGCGAGATGCGGTTGTTAATGAGTATGAAGAGGCTTCGGCTTGTGTCGAAGGTATAACCCTATTTCATCGAGTGTGATTGTGTCTTTTCTGTGCTAACTCCCTGGTGTTGTCTTTTTCAAAGCTCGAGGGACAACTCCGCGTTGCAAATGAAAAATTTGAAAAGGCTCAATCTTCCTTAGCGCAGCAGGAAGAACAGACTAATCATTTTAAGAGTTTGGCGGCATCCCGCGAGGAGGCCGTTGGTGTTGCTTCTAAAGAAGTGAATCGTCTATCTTCGTTGTTATCCCAAGCCCACCAGCGGACGACAGTTATTATGCATAAGGATCGGTGTCAATTGGCTGAGGAGACAAACAAGATGCTGGAGAAGATTGATCTTGGCCTTAAGACCGAGCATGGCCTCGTGAAGAGCTATCCGCGTCGTCTAGTACCTTCCTCCTTGCCTGGCTCCTCGGGACCCTCATCTGGTGGGAGCGTCCCTTAAACTCTTCGGAACAACCCTGCTGATAGGGTGGAATCATCTAAGTAGAGACCGCGGCATTATTATCCTTCCGTTAGATTTTGCTAGTATTTTGTAAAAAGAATATTTTTGATGTGTATTCCTTGTATTGGCCTTGCCGCTTTTTGTAACCAACCTTTATGAAATGGATCATTTTTTTGATATACCTGCAATATCAGTTTGTTGTTTATTTTAAGCATTGTGAGGAAGGACACTAAAAACAAAAGAAAAGTTTTTTAAGTGTTTGGGTGCGATACCGAAGGGAGGTACCTTCGTGATCGTCTTGAGACCTGTCACCCCGCTGGCGAACCCTTGGCCATAGGATTCCCATACGGTGGGGGCCGAGGAAACGTTCTAGGATATGGGGTTCAAATATTTACATACACCCATTCCGTCGACCCATTGCCTTAAGATTGGTTGGGTATCTCTTTCTGCTGGGTGCCTTCCCCCTGGTCTTACACTTATGGACACTGATGGGGGAGCCCTGAGAGATTGTAGATTAACTACTTTCCCCAATATTGTTGATAGGTTTTGTTTACTTGAATTTTAGAAAGCTTGTTTGATTGATAGGTTGAGGCCTGCAATTCCTCTTCCAGAGATAGAAACATGTAGAGCGGTCACGCTGCCTTCTTCTTATGGTCTTCTTCACGTAGATGCAAAGCTGCGTTGCTCCTATGGGTAATATGGTTTAAGCCACTTAGCATTCCAAGGATGCCGGAGGACCTCGCCTTTCAGATTGCGAAGGTAGTAGGAACCGTTTCCCGCAATGTCGTGTATTATAAAAGGTCCACCCCACGTAGGTGCTAACTTTCCCCATCTCTTTTCTCGTTGATACTGTGGGATTGTTCTCAACACATACTGCCCCTCTACAAAATTTCGAAGCTTTACCTTTTTGTTGTACTCCCTTGCTAGTCTTCGTTGATAATTTTCCATCTTCTGCAATGCTGCTTGATGAGTGCTAAAAAGTGCATATTTCTATATATTTTTCTTGGCATTTAACTCATCTTTTGTGCATTAATTCTACATTTTATCCCATATTCTGTATTTTCGTTGTTTTCAAGAATAAATACTTTTCTTAATTAATTTTTGCATTTTTAGGTACTAAATAAAGCATGGTTATCTCACGGAGCGAAAAGAGCAAAGGAACGGCAAAGACTCTCGATAGGAGGAAGCGAAGAATGATGTTTGCAAGAGCCGGATCAACTAGAAGTGGGCTTGAAGAGGAAGAATTGTTCTTAAAAAAGATATGGGCTTGGCATACCCAAGGCCCAAAACCCTTACTCAAACACACTTCCACTATCCAAGCCCGTCTCGGATTTCAGCCGTCAGATCGAAGCATTTCAGCATCCTACGGTCGCTCCATCATCGCACATCAAACTCTGAAGCCCCCGCTTTACATCGCAACGCCCATCTCCATCTTGGGTCGTCCGTTTTGCTACATCCCTTCATCCGACGGTCGCTCCACGCTTACCTCCGTATCGCCGTTGGATCCACCTACCATCTTCCCATCCATCGCTCCTTGTCGCAGATCATCAAACCTCGCCGAACCCGCCTAACACCCAAGTATCGAACACCCTATACCCATCGCCAAACACACCCTTCTCCCAAAAACATCGAGTTCTTCTCCTCCACTGCGTCTGCAGAGAGCTGCTCCACGGCTCTGCAACTCCATCACCTCCACCAGCTACACCTTCTTCTCGAACCACACCACCACCACAACCACCCGACAACACCACGACATCTCTCCCTAGCCTAGACTTCTTTCCAAATTCACATCTCTGAACCCTAGGTGTGGGTTTGACAAGAAATCTCGAGCTAGGGTTTCACCAACAGCGAGGAGAAGACAAAATTGAGGGCAGGAAAAGCTTCAGAAGAGCAGAGGGGACATACCCAAAGCATGGGTCGAGCTCAATTCAGGAAATTGGTGAGAGAATTTGATTTTCCCCAAAAAATTAGGGTTTCGAATTAGGGTTTTGTATTTTGTTGTAAGCTATAAAAGGGAAGTGATGTAGGATGTTAAAGGTTGTTCTTGGTTAGCCGAGAAACCCCCTAATTGGGTTAATTTAATTTGATTTCACTGTTAATTTTTAGGGTTCTTCTTTTGCAATTTTCGTTCACTGTTTAGTAGTTTAAATGTTGTGTTGTTCCTGTTAATCATGTGTTGTTCCATCTGTTTTCTCATGTTCTGAGTTCACTGCTGAGGCTCAGATGAAGCTTTAGTGGACTGTTAGATAGTGGAATGCTAGGTTAGAGCCTTAGTGCAGTGTGTTGATTGAGCAATGGGAAGAGATTGATGCTCATAGTGCCTGTGATTGATTGTTCTGTCAAAAGACAGTCAATGCTAGGGGCAAACTAGTGAGCAAATTAGTTTTCCTCCCATTCTAGATGTATGCATAGGATTTTCAACTCAACCTAGGATCACATTGTTTGGCTAGGACACAAGGGTGGATTCAAAGCCTTAGCTTAACCCACATTTTGTTTTCACAGTCACTTGCAACTTAACTGTTTTTTTTTTTGCACTTCACATTTTGCTGTGCACTGAAGTCAGTGCACTGTCTCCCCTGCCCTTGGCTTAGGCCTTGGTTCCATTGTTATTTGTTTAGTTTCATTGTTCTGTCACCTTCTCATAATACTTTTGTGCTGTTTGCTTTTGCCATTGTAAATTTTCATCCTTTTGCCCTGTGTTGCTTCCATGTATATACCATTGTCACTTTTTCTTTGTACCTGTCATTGTAAATGCCATCCTTGGCCCTGTATGATTTAGTGCCCTGTCTGCCTAGAGCCTTCTTTACCTTGTCTGCCTGCACAGCTCCTGCTCTCCCTTTCCCTGCTGAGCACCTGCCCTTTGCACTGCTGCTGCTACTACTTGCTGTTGCTGTGCTGCTGCTGTGCACTGCTTCTGCTGCTGCTGTGCACTGCTTCTGCTACTGCTGAAGCCCAGATTCATTACAAAAGCCCACTGTGGACTTAATCAAAGCCCAGGTGAAAAGCTAAAGCCCAATTCACAGTCACTGTTAGCCCAAGGCCCAGTGCAATTCAAAAGACCAAAAGCCCATAAGTTCACAGTCAATCCAAAAGCCCACTGAGCCCAAAACCATTTCATTGTTACAAAAACCCACTAAGCCCAAAGCACAATTAGAAGCCCAATAGCAATTTAGAGCCCAAATAGCTAGAAACTCCAAACACTCCCAATCTCTGTGGATCGACCTGTACTTGCACGAGCTACAACTGACGACCGTGCACTTGCGGTATTACTGTAGGCCCGTTTCATTTCGCTTCAATTTTATACGCTTTCCCGGGCCCACCAAGTTTTTGGCGCCGCTGCCGGGGATTGGTGCTTTGTTTTTCTTGTAGTTTTATTAGCTATTTTTGCATTTCACTGCATAGCATTTGCATCTGCATCTGCTTCACTTCATTTGATGTTGGACCTGCTGTTCTGAACCTGTTTTTCCTCTGCTGGGACGCCACCAAGGAAAAGAACCAAAGCCCAACTGGGTTTTTGCAACAATATCAGAGCAGCTGGGCTGTGCTTAAAAGGTAACCCATTTAAGAGAACCCGAATTGTGGGCTTCCAATTTTTAATTGTGGGCTTGTAATAATAAAGCCAATTTTTGGGCTTTTTATTTTCTGTTGGGTTTGTAATTAATTTTTGTGGGCTTGTTTTTGTGGGTTTGTATTTAATTTTTGTGAGCTTGTTTAATTTGGACTGGTATTTTGTATTCTGGGTTTTTAAACCCAGCTGAGCTTGTAACCGATCACGCTAGGTTAACTCGTTAGTGGGCCGAGTACCCAAATTCTAGGCCGAGATTTTGGACTCAGTTTCACCAAACGTTTTCAAACCAGCTGAGCCAAAGCAAACACAAAACCAACAGTGGGCTTGCTCCCATTCAAAAACCAAATTTTATTTTCTTTTAAAAAAAAAAAAAAAAAACCAAAATTTTGCTCCTAATTTCAAAAACCAAAACTTTTCTCCCATTCAAAAACCAAATTTTACTTGCTCCCATTTCAACAACCAAATTTTTTCTTCTCTATCCCATTAAAACCAAACTTGCTCCCAAATTTTAAAAAACCAAAAAAATGTCTCCCACCAAAACCAAAATTTTCCCAAAAATCCAAACCCTTTAAAAACCAAATTCTGAGCTTTGTACATTCTTTACTTAGCTTTTGAGCCAATCATGAATAGATCTTTTTCTACAGTTGGGGAGTACAACAAATCCCTTAGAGAACTTGCATATGGACAAACTTCACGTTATGAACCTTCCACGGACCATGATGTCAATAGTCATAGGAATTATTATGGACATTTTCAAAGTCCCGAGCCGCAATACATGAACCCTAATGACTATTCATACATGCATCATTCATCGCAACGTGAAAATGAACATTCTGCTAGAGCCTCACTCACACAATCATCACTTATGGATCAAATAGAAGCTCGAATCACAGCTTTAGAAATGCAATCACATGAGGAATCTGTCACATCTAATTTTCTTAGGCAACCTGAAATCTATGCATGTCCCGCATGTGGTAGTTTAGACCACCCTGTTGAGAATTGTCATATTTTGCATAATTTTAGGCAATCGAGAGAAAATCCAATGTATGAAATGCCCATAAATTGTGAGAATGGTAGTCATTGGGACCATAATCAATCCTTTGAGGGTTGCGATCAATATTTTGTAAACCTAATGACCATGCACACATGTACCACTCACCACAATTTGAACATGAAGAATTTTGTACTCCCATGAAGTTAGACTCCACCACAGAAGCTTTAAGACTCTGCAAGCAAGACTATGATAGATCTACATCACGAATTCATGCACATTTAGATCAGATTTTGCTTCACCGACAAAAGGAGGAAATTCATGAGGAAATGTATGTTGTCCCTAATGAAGTGTCTAGTCCCATTCATGTAAATAATGTTGAATATGAACCTAATTTAGAGGAACATGAATCGACTAATGACACCACCACTGTAATGAGGACCAATATGCATGCTACCATGATGATGATTATGATGATTATGATGATATGTTAGAAGAACATGAAAATATTGTGGAACCTGTTGGTTCAAAAACATATGGCTTCTCGCCCTCGACCTTCATGCATGTTGTTCTTTCTAATACTCATTGTAATTCATATGATTTTGATATTGACATGGGATTCGTACAATTATTCTGTGAAGATGAGCATGACATAGGAATAGTTGAATCTTCTGTAGACACTAATATGCATGAAAATATATTTGATGTGTCTGATTCTCTACCTAGGTCACATTGTGATATTTCTCCTGATTTGCCGATGCATGAGAATGAATCTGTTGATGATGTTGATGACTCTGATTGTGATCTTGCCAATTTGTTTGATGATTGTGAGCATGTTGTGACACTTGTAGAAGACTTAGGAGATGTTGATGTGATTAGTAATGATGTGCCTATCGTCCTACAAGTCACAATCTGATGGCCTTCCACCCAACCTAGATTTGGTTTGTACCGATATTGTCAAACCAATTTTTCTGAATGCCCAACCTAGGTTTGGAACTGTGTGCTTCCCAAGTCCTCTTGGACTATTTTGCTTCTAAGTTAATACATTTGAGGAACCACAGTTGGAATTAGCATGTTTGCCCGTCCCTAGCACAGTTCATTTGAGCTAGACCTTGTGCATGATGAACCCCCGAAACTGCGCGATTTTGTTTTCAAAATTTATCTTCTGTAAAATCCAGGTTTGGGGGTAGCTCATTTTGTTTCACAGCTTCACTTGCATGCCTATCATATTATTATTGTGTGAAGCTGTTGAAACCTCTACACTTTGTCTTTTGGGTTGATCCTCAACTCTTTAGATTGTTAGTGTATGGTGAATTTTTGTATATAATCCAGTAGATAAAATTTCTTAAAAACCTTTTGTTCCTTTTGTATATATTTTGCTAATCCAATATGATCTCGGCTGACATATGTTGGTTTCTTGCCTTGATAACGGAGTTCTAATATTGCTTTCGCCGAAATCGGGTATTGTCTTTCCTTTTTCTCTACTCAACATGATCCTCTTCATATGTTGTATTATAATTTTGTTCATATTTTGAAACATTGAGGACAATGTTTAGTTTAGGTTTGGGGGTGAAAAGTAGATACTTTGATAATATGCCATAATTGAAAACAAGAACTCCTTCTTTTGAAAAAAAAAAAAAAGAATGAAAAATGAAAATAAAAAATTAAAAAATGGAAAAAAAAAACATAAAAATGGAGCTCATTTACCTTGAAATGTTGACTCTTGTGCAAATATGTAATTATTAGGAGTCTTAGTCTAGATATTTAGGCACCCTGATTCTAGCACAATTCACATAGTGATAAGAAATTTGCACGCGCACGATCTACCAATACATGTATAGCCTCGATCTTCAAGGTGTTTGATAGGAAGTCACGATTGCCAATCACTTTAGAATACTGAACGAAACTTGACTAGCTTGTTCTTTGGTTGGTTGGGATAGAAGGTGGAGGTTACATTAAGAAAGACAACCATCGAATTTAACTGGGTGCATCAAAAAGGGCTACCTCTTGCAAAGTGTCATGTAATCTTTTGTTTCCTTTTGTATATGTATCAAAAGTGTTTCTTCTTCAAAAAAAAAAAAAAATGAAAAAATCAATCAAGTATTTGTCAATTCCATCCTCTCTTGTTCCAAAAATAAAAGAGAGTAGTCAATGTAAATAAGAGTCATGTAAAGAGTCATCTTTTGTGTTTTATTGTAATAAGCAAGGAAGGGTGTATGCCATTGATGTACAACGCGAGTAATTGTGAAATACCTCCAACTCATTCACAATTCTCGTAAAGTCCGGACAGCTAGCTAGATTTCGACCTTGGTTCTTAGCCTGAGAAACTATCTCTTGGTGATTAGTAGTCATAACATCCGATCTTTCTTTACACATGTGTAGATACACTTTACACTCTTATCACATGTCTTTATTTGTTATCAGTGCTAGGATTGTGCCTTCGATAGCTAGATTGACATCTCCATTTTGCTGTGAGCTTAACTGACTTGCACATGTCACATTTGATGGAATCTGAGCTTATATTTTGACCTAGAACTTTGTAGGTACGTTCTAAGCAAACCTTCACGAGACTTCAACTCGTCCACTAGGGACACTTAGTGGTTTAAAAGGCTTAGTGCATACGCTAAATGCATTCGAGAGACCAGCGACAGTGGTATAGGTAGGATTTCCTTAGTTTTGTTTTACTTGAGGACAAGTAAAATTCAGGTTTGGGGGTATTTGATGAGTGCTAAAAAGTGCATATTTCTATATATTTTCTTGGCATTTAACTCATCTTTTGTGCATTAATTCTACATTTTATCCCATATTCTGTATTTTCGTTGTTTTCAAGAATAAATACTTTTCTTAATTAATTTTTGCATTTTTAGGTACTAAATAAAGCATGGTTATCTCACGGAGCGAAAAGAGCAAAGGAACGGCAAAGACTCTCGATAGGAGGAAGCGAAGAATGATGTTTGCAAGAGCCGGATCAACTAGAAGTGGGCTTGAAGAGGAAGAATTGTTCTTAAAGAAGATATGGGCTTGGCATACCCAAGGCCCAAAACCCTTACTCAAACACATTTCCACTATCCAAGCCCGTCTCGGATTTCAGCCGTCAGATCGAAGCATTTCAGCATCCTACGGTCGCTCCATCATCGCACATCAAACTCTGAAGCCCCCGCTTTACATCGCAACGCCCATCTCCATCTTGGGTCGTCCGTTTTGCTACATCCCTTCATCCGACGGTCGCTCCACGCTTACCTCCGTATCGCCGTTGGATCCACCTACCATCTTCCCATCCATCGCTCCTTGTCGCAGATCATCAAACCTCGCCGAACCCGCCTAACACCCAAGTATCGAACACCCTATACCCATCGCCAAACACACCCTTCTCCCAAAAACATCGAGTTCTTCTCCTCCACTGCGTCTGCAGAGAGCTGCTCCACAGCTCTGCAACTCCATCACCTCCACCAGCTACACCTTCTTCTCGAACCACACCACCACCACAACCACCCGACAACACCACGACATCTCTCCCTAGCCTAGACTTCTTTCCAAATTCACATCTATGAACCCTAGGTGTGGGTTTGACAAGAAATCTCGAGCTAGGGTTTCACCAACAGTGAGGAGAAGACAAAATTGATGGCAGGAAAAGCTTCATAAGAGCAGAGGGGACATACCCAAAGCATGGGTCGAGCTCAATTCAGGAAATTGGTGAGAGAATTTGATTTTCCCCAAAAAATTAGGGTTTCGAATTAGGGTTTTGTATTTTGTTGTAAGCTATAAAAGGGAAGTGATGTAGGATGTTAAAGGTTGTTCTTGGTTAGACGAGAAACCCCCTAATTGGGTTAATTTAATTTGATTTCACTGTTAATTTTTAGGGTTCTTCTTTTGCAATTTTCGTTCACTGTTTAGTAGTTTAAATGTTGTGTTGTTCATGTTAATCATGTGTTGTTCCATCTGTTTTCTCATGTTCTGAGTTCACTGCTGAGGCTCAGATGAAGCTTTAGTGGACTGTTAGATAGTGGAATGCTAGGTTAGAGCCTTAGTGCAGTGTGTTGATTGAGCAATGGGAAGAGATTGATGCTCATAGTGCCTGTGATTGATTGTTCTGTCAAAAGACAGTCAATGCTAGGGGCAAACTAGTGAGCAAATTAGTTTTCCTCCCATTCTAGATGTATGCATAGGATTTTCAACTCAACCTAGGATCACATTGTTTGGCTAGGACACAAGGGTGGATTCAAAGCCTTAGCTTAACCCACATTTTGTTTTCACAGTCACTTGCAACTTAACTGTTTTTTTTTTTGCACTTCACATTTTGCTGTGCACTGAAGTCAGTGCACTGTCTCCCCTGCCCTTGGCTTAGGCCTTGGTTCCATTGTTCTTTGTTTAGTTTCATTGTTCTGTCACCTTCTCATAATACTTTTGTGTTGTTTGCTTTTGCCATTGTAAATTTTCATCCTTTTGCCCTGTGTTGCTTCCATGTATATACCATTGTCACTTTTTCTTTGTACATGTCATTGTAAATGCCATCCTTGGCCCTGTATGATTTAGTGCCCTATCTGCCTAGAGCCTGCTTTACCTTGTCTGCCTGCACAGCTCCTGCTCTCCCTTTCCCTGCTGAGCACCTGCCCTTTGCACTGCTGCTGCTACTACTTGCTGTTGCTGTGCTGCTGCTGTGCACTGCTTCTGCTGCTGCTGTGCACTGCTTCTGCTACTGCTGAAGCCCAGATTCATTACAAAAGCCCACTGTGGACTTAATCAAAGCCCAGGTGAAAAGCTAAAGCCCAATTCACAGTCACTGTTAGCCCAAGGCCCAGTGCAATTCAAAAGACCAAAAGCCCATAAGTTCACAGTCAATCCAAAAGCCCACTGAGCCCAAAACCATTTCATTGTTACAAAAACCCACTAAGCCCAAAGCACAATTAGAAGCCCAATAGCAATTTAGAGCCCAAATAGCTAGAAACTCCAAACACTCCCAATCTTTGTGGATCGACCCGTACTTGCACGAGCTACAACTGACGACCGTGCACTTGCGGTATTACTGTAGGCCCGTTTCATTTCGCTTCAATTTTATACGCTTTCCCGGGCCCACCACTGCTTCCCTTCTTCCTTCTAGATCGTCCAATCTCTCTAACATCATGTCTGTTGTGAGATTTTTCTCCCATGCTTCGGTCTTTGTGGTTGGCATGAGGATCTATGTTGGGATGACTGCTTTAGCTCCATAAGTGAGGAGAAACGGGGATTCCCCAGTGGAAGATCTTCTTGTTGTTCTGTATGCCCATAACACATTATGCAATTGTTCACACCATCGCCCCTTATGTTCGTCTAATTGTTTTTTGAAGATAAGGGCGAGGGTCTTGTTAGTGGCTTCCGCCTGTCCATTGCTTTGAGGGTATATGGGGGTGGATTTGTTCTTCCTTATTTTGAAAGTATCGAAGACCATGTCTATGTTTTTCCCCTGTAATTGCTTACCATTATCAGACACGATTTCTGCTGGTATGCCGAACCTGCAAATGATGTTCTGGAATATGAAAGTAAACACATCCACGTCTCTGATCCTGGCTAAGGCTTTAGCTTCCACCCATTTACTAAAGTAGTCCGTGGCTACTATCAAAAATCGTCTTTTCCCTGACCCTTCGACGAAAGGCCCGACGATATCTATGCCCCATTTTGCAAATGGCCACGGGCTATCTACAGAATTTAACATTGTTGCCGGCGCGTGTATCTTTTTGGCGAAGCGCTGACATTCTTCACACCGTCGGGACATCCTTGAGGCATCCTGTATCATTGTGGGCCAGTAATATCCTTGCGTTTTTGCTTTGTCGGCTAGTGATGTCATGCCGCTATGATTCCCTGCGTCACCATAATGGATGTCGTTTAGAATTCGATGCCCCTCTTTCCGGGATAAGCAACGTAGTAACGGTCCGAGGAAGGATTTCTTGTACAGGACCCCATCCCGGAGATCATATCTTCCTACTTTGGAGAGTATTTTCCTAGCTTGTTTATGATCCGCGGGTAAGCTTCCATTTTCGAGAAATGAATGGATCACCATTCTCCAATCATCTTCGTTGCTGAAGTCTTCGTCTTGATTTGATCTTGACAGGATATCTTCTTCGTCAAAATCGTTATGGATGTCTTCTCCTACCTGGTCTTCGATATTTTCTTCCACTGTATCTTGATTGGTAACGAAGGAGAATTGAGATGCAATCGAAGGCTCGTATACCCTTGTTATTTTAATAGCTTCGACGTTTTTATCCTTCAGCATGGATGATATATATGCTAGGGCATCCGCATGCCTGAGATCCCTTCTGCATAAGTGTCGGAACTTGATGTTCGGAATTTGTGATGTCAATGTTTGGACCAAGGCCATGTAAGCTGAGGACTGCTTAAACAGAAACAGAAATGTCCGTGCGGATCGGGTTAGTTTACGAAATTCATTACTCCAAGACAGAAAAAAAACTGCCCGAGGGCCACATAGAACTTTTAAAAATGCGGTTTCATTGAAGGTATGTGGATACGTGAAAGGATCCCTTTGAAAATGCACGTAGATATTTTTGAAAATTTTCAAAAACCCACCGGAAAGACAAGTCCGTACGAGATCTAAAAAATGTAAATCCATGGATCTAAGCAATAAATCTTTTAACCAGTTTGAATTGCTTCGACAGATACTGCCAGAGCTAATGAAGTAGAGCAATCATATGCTAATTTAATATGAAATCACAGGATAAGATAAATCTTTTACCGGGACGAAGTCCCTGTTTCTAGCGCCAAATTGTGAACACGTAAACCACGAAGGCATATATATGTTCACAAACAATGTTCGCACTCTAGGTACCGTCTCGCACTGATAATACGATTGCATTGATTTTTTGGCTCAAAACCCTCGGGTTTATCATAGCCTCATCTAATAACATCACGAGGGGCGTTTACGCAGGGGAAGATAAAGAAAACGAAGTATAAAAGTAAAACTCAAGGAGCGTTAGGCGAATATAAAGTGCTGAAATGCAAATAAGACTGGGATTTACGTGGTTCAGCACTAAGGCCTACATCCACGGGGTTGTTGTTTCACTATATACTTGATGGTTACAGGGATAGTCGAGTGACTTTGGAGTTTACATAGGTCTGTATACTGTAAAGGACTAACTTACACTCACAATCTCTCTCTCTCCTTCTCTCCCTGATTTTTCCGCTCCCCTCACTCTTGGTGGAGAGGGGGTATTTATAGGGTTAGAGTGTGGGACCCATTTCTGAGGGCCGTTGGAACCTTATCTTCTTGTGTTTTGTGTCCATCACGCGGAGGTCTTCGTTCATTACTTGATCACGCAGAGCCATCCTCGTTCGTTCCACGGGTTGATCGACACGTATACTGCTCAGAGTATTTAATGCGGGTAGTTGAGGCGCCTGCTCGTGTCAGACAAGTATCTTCTGCCCCTGTCACGTCCATGTCAGTTAACTTTCTCTTCACCGTTGATCTTAGCTTCTTTTGGGGATGAGATAAAGTAACTCTTCGGGAGTTATTTGGTGCTCCGCAGTATATCGTGTTTTCGGTGCATCTTTTAACTTCTGCCCTTAGATTTGTTCGGGCAAAGATCCGACGTCGCCGGGATAGGCTTCTTGGCTATGGGCGTGTGTCATCGTGTTTTGATGACTTTTCCTGCATGCTCTCCACGTATCTTCCTATATACACGTGTTCGATGATGAAATATGTACACACAAACCCCACTAAATTATAGCACCAATACAAGTCTTTCATTGTCATGAAATTATACCCAGCTGCAACTTTTATTTCCGACTGATTGGCATATGATAAATTCACTAACATCAACTCCAAATCAAACCCATTTCAGCTCCAAACTCGAGTTTCAAAACCACCAAAGCACAACGGCTTGTCCTTGTTCTTGTTGTTGTTGAATTCCTCTGCAAACCCACTTTAATCACCCACACAAATCAGGGCAGCAACAGCTTCAGTTCTTCCATGTTTCTGGTCCAAATCACCAACAAAACCATCGATATGAACCTGCAACTCCCTTATTTATTCATTACTCTCAACCTCTGCTGAACAGCCACAAACCCCACAGCTCGATCTCCGGCAAACGACAAGCAGAAATGTAGCGTCTGCTATTTTGAAATCATGAAGACTCGATCCCCTTTCTGCTTATAGACCTAATTTTTCTCCTCTTCAGTTGCACATGTGCGGTATTATAGTGTTGAAACACATAACCAGTGACAAGCCCATGACTTAATCATCCAACCCAGCTGCTTGTAGGACACATAGTATGTGGTTATATTTCCTTAGGCCCTGAATGCATAGTTGCTGAAAATCAGCGTCATCTCCTGGTTCCCTGCACCAACGTCCTTGGTCTCCAATTTATTGGCATGGCTCTTTTGCTGTTCTTTGAATTCTTTCACCAACAACAACCGTCATTTATTTCTCAAATTCACTTCTTTCCTTCAATTTCTATACATCACTAAAGCTTTCATGCTTTTCAGCGAAAATTTGCATCACTAAAGCTGACATCCTTTTCAGCGAAAATTTGCATCACTAAAGCTGACATGCTTTTCAGCTAGAGATGAAGAAATAAAATCAAATAGTGAGAAATAATCCGCCTTCGACAGCAATTGCACATGAAATGACACTTTTGCCATGTTTCTTCTTCTTTTGTTCCAAATGACTCCAAAGTACCTAAACACTCAAAAGAAAACATAAGATACATATTTTACAAGAAAACTTAACAAAGAAAGGATAAACAATAGATAAATATCAAGGTGTTTAGACACCTATCAAATTCCCCCACACTTAGACTTTGCTAGTCCTCGAGCAAATTAAATAAAATAATTCAAAATCATACATACAACTCCGTCTTTTCGAGGTTATGGTCACACTTAGCACGTATAACAGAGGTGTCCCTAGTGGACGAGTTAAAGTCTCGTGAAGGTTTACAAGTGGTATACCTACAAAACCTTTTACTCCAAATTCTAACTACCTGTGAAGAATCTATGAATGAATCCAAAATGATTACAGGAGGAAGTACCCTAATGTAAATCCAATTCATATATAAGTAAATAAAGCTCTACTCAGAAAGTTGAACAAACCACAATACTTGGAATCTAACTAACCACAATCACACATGAATAGATTAAGAAGATGGATATAGAGGTAGATGTTTGCGAATGTTGACTAAAGTCATTGGTGTTTCCCATATCTGTCTGAAGGTCACCGCCAAGATGAACCTATGACCTAATGGATTGAGATACTGGTCTGAATTCTAATATCAACTCAGTTGGCATATACAAGGGAACCAGCAGTCGATAATCCTAATTCTAGATCAACTCAGCTGGCAAATACAAGGGAACCAGCGGTCGATTTATTAATTGAACAATAATAATATTAACTTTTTTTCTTTTTTCACTTTTTTTCTTTTATTTTCGAATCGACAACATGATTAGATCTTTTGGATCCAAGCGCATGCTTCTTATCAGCAGATTACATGGTAATTCCCATGGATCCTGCATTCCACGCTTGTTTAGGCGTCGGAGACAGGGAGAACACACACATATTGCTATCCAAGTGTCATTTTTTTTTGTATATAAACTCTGGTTGGTCTAATTGGTCAGGTCCTTTTTTTTAGTAACTCAATCACTCTATTTCATCCTAGCAGTAATAACAGTTCGATGTTAGTGACCCATCAAATCACTTAGAGAAACAAGAAAATATTGCAAAAATAAAAACAGAAAGTGATATGGTGACATTCTGAGATATGGTAACAACTATCATGTTATTTCTAATACCTGAGCTCTGTCCGTCCTTTAGTTAATGGGTTCCTCAACTCCTGCAACCAAGATGGTTCCGTCCACTTATATTGGTAGTATCATCCTAAAGGCACAAGTTTCTAGATTTCAGAGTTTATAAAGCAATTTTTTTTTCTAATTGTTTTTTTTTTAACTAAAGACATCAACTCTAGAAACATATAAATGCTCCCCCACATTTAAACTTTACATTGTCCTCAATGTAAAATTTAGTCATTCAAAGTAAAGTTCAAGGTGGGAAATTCCACAAATGATATGCAGAACAAGAAAAATAAAGATAAAATGCTTAAAAATAAAAAGATAAAGATACAAAACCGGTGGGTTCCACTTAGCGCTTGGTTTAAAGTCGTCATCCCGACTTTCTACTCGCACACATCCTTAGCCAGCATCAGTCTCCTCAATAGCAAAACATGAGTACACATCACTTGGATATCTCATCACCTCAAAGATGTTGAAGTGAACGATCTCTCCGTCAAATTCCATTGTCAACGTGCCTTCAAAAACATCTATTTTAGTTCTAGCGGTTCTCATAAATGGTCTACCCAACAACAAAGGTGTAGACGAGGATGAGTTTTCATCACTCATATCAAGAACATAGAAGTCTACAGGAAATATAAGCTCAATGACCTGCACCAAAACATTTTCAACAACCCCTTTCGGGTAGACATTAGATCTATCAGCAAGTTGAATAACAACGTCGGTAATTTTGAGAGGACCAAGATTTAAAGATTCATAAATTGTAGCGGGCATAACACTAATAGACTCTCCTAAATCTAGCAAAGTTTTTGTAAACCTTGTTTTGCCAATTGTGCAAGGTATAGTAAAACTGTCGGGGTCTTTTAATTTATGTGGGAGTTTCTTTTGAAGATATGCCTAATCACTCTCCCCCACACTCATGACCTCATTACCAGTCAATTTGTGCTTGTTAATGCACAATTCCTTAATGGAATGTTCACTTCAATCTTCTTGAAGATCTCCCACATCTCTTTGTATAACGTATCCTCCTTTGACTTTTCAAACCTGCTAGGAAAAGGTGGAGGAGTAACATAAGTAGAAATAAGAGGTTTTGAGTTAGAATTGTTACCGAATCATCCTCTTTAGGGACTGCTTCGTCCACTTCTTTCTCTAAATCACGTTCATGGGACTCCGGTGATGCTTCCGGTTTCTCTACTTGTTTCCCACTTCGCAACTCAATAGCATTGACAGTCTCCCTAGGATTCAATGGTTGCGAAGGAAGTTTTCCAGCTGCTTGTGCTTCCAATTTGCTCACGGTAATAGCTAGTCGACCCATTTGTGTTTGCATGTCCTTCATAGCCATCTCCGTCTTTTGCTTATCTTGCACCATTGTGTTGAGAATGAGATTCAACTTGTCATCTATACTCATGCCTTGAGCATCTTGTTGCGGGCTTTGAAAGAATTGGTACCCACCTTGTTTATTGAAATGCGGATTGGTGTTAGAGCATTGCTCGGTCAAACTCGCATGTGCTGCTATCTCAAGCATGTTTGTCAAGTTTAGTTGTCAATACTATATGTCTTGATTTCTATACTACTTATAGCTAAGTCTCGATTTAGGACAGTTTAGTGTAGTTGAGCTCCAAACTCCATGGCGATCATCTTACGAAGAAGAAGAACTACTCAAGGAACCAGTGGAACTTCATCCGACTAAAAGGTATGTGGAGACTTGAACTTATCTATCACTCAAAAGTCTTTCTATCTCCTACTCTTGAGACAAAGTCGTATAAGTATGATAGTTTTCATACATACACATTTGCTATTTTGAGCCGAGTTTACTCGCCTATCTTTTTCTCGATATATGTGTTGGTAAGCTTTCGCTTTAACCACTTTTCATCTTAACCCGTGACAAAATTCATGATGACGTTTCAATCTTGAAAATATCTTTGATGACGATAGTTGTGAATAACAACTGTTATAACATTATAGAAGAGTGTTTCAATGATTGAAATGTAGAGTTGAGATTGCGTAACCAACTATGGATATTAGCATATATAGTGTATTCGCGCATTAGTGTATAAATACATGTGCCGAAAACCAAGTGTGTGCATACGATATTGGTGAAGGAGACAGGTTAGGTACGCGTACCCGTATGCGTACCAGCGGAAGTTTTCGAACCGAAAATTTCTGCTGAGTTTGTAAGTTTGCAAACTATTAAACCAGTCACCTTAGGTACGCGTACCCCACAGAAGTTTTCGACCGAAAATTTCTGCTGACTTTCTAAACTCAAATCTGGTACCTGTGGTACACGTACCCGTACGCGTACCCAAGCTTGTTATATTTCTCAAGTCGGAAGTTCATGAACTTAAACAATAATCAATAAGGAATGCGATCTTTGCAAACCGTAGATATATTGTTCATGAATTGATTCAAGTGAATCAACCCGATTTTGTTTTAATTGTGTCTATTCATAAAGACCTAAGCCAACTCTTCAACTAGTTCTTATGAGTCATTCGAACTAGTTATGTGAAGAAGATGAATACGGTTAATATGAAAGTACTCATATGGCTAACCATTGAGTAACTATTTGTGAACCAACTAAGTGTACACGTTTAGGTACGGTTACTCAAACCTAAATGAAATACATTTTATTTGTGTGTGACAACCTAAGTTTCGATCTAACGGTTGAAAAATATTAGTCTGGTTAAATCAGGTTTTTCATCTAACGGTGAATATTGAATGCTTTGTTACCGAGGTAACTTGGATTGCAAACCATGATTTGAAAACTATATAAAAGAGACATCTAGAAACTGGAAAAACTAATCCCTACACCTCATATGTGATACTAGTTGGTTTTGCTAGAGTCGATTCTCCTTTAACCTTAGGTTTCTTCTCGAGACCCTGTAAGTTAACGACTGAAAGACTTTATTGGGATTGTGAAGCCATATGAAACTACTTCTCTTGTAGTTGAGCGATCTGATCTTGTCATTTTCTATCGTACGAATTCAATTGAATAATTTACTTGAGATTATATCTTTGATAGGGAATATAATTGAATAAAAAGAAATCACAAACATCTTCGTCTCATCGTTTGTGATTCCGTAATATCTAGTTTCGCTACCATACGATTTAGATTATTATGAGGTGATTGATAAATCTAGGCTGTTCTTCGGGAATATAAGTCTGGGTTATCAATTGGTTCATGTTCACCTTGATTTTGTCTAAAGACGGAACAAAACTTTTAGGCTTATCTGTGGGAGACAGATTTATCTATCATCATAGACTTTTCTGTGTGATACAGATTTGTTTATTAAAGTCTTCGATTTTGGGTCGTAGCAACTCTTGGTTGTGGTTGAGATCAGCTAAGGGAATCACCTGTGTAGTATCCTGCTGGGATCAGAGACGTAAGGAGCGCAACTGTACCTTGAATCAGTGTGATATTGATTAAGGTTCAACTACAGTCCAGAACAAAGTTAGTTTGTAGTAGGCTAGTGTCTGTAGCGGCTTAATAGAGTGTGGTGTTCAATCTGAACTAGGTCCCGGGGGTTTTCTGCATTTGCGGTTTCCTCGTTAACAAAATTTCTTGTGTCTGTGTTATTTCTATTCCGCATTATATTTTGTTATATAATTGAAATATCACAGGTTATGCGTTAAGATCAATCAATTAGAATATTCAACCTTTGGTTGTTGATTTAAATTGATTGACACTTGGATATTGGTCTTTGGTACCATTCAAGTTTATCTCTCTAGTATTTGATAAAGACTCGCAGATTTCTATTTTCTTGAGTAAAGATCAAATCGAGAGATTGAGATATTAACTCTTTGATATACTTTTATCTAGATTGAGTCTGTCTGTCTAGTTGATTCTCTCGAAAGTATATTGGAGTTAGTCCATACAGATTGGTAATCGAAATATTGGGTGAGTTTGTTGGACCTCCGCTTTTTCAATTGGTATCAGAGCAGGCAAACACGTTCAAGACCTCAAAAATCTGTGTTTTCGGCGATATGACTCTATGGAAAAAGGTACTATCTCTGATAAACGCATCACCAGAAATAAAGACTTTCTAATAGGTCTATCAAAGAGAGAGACCCGTCAATCTCGGTTATGGACGAACCTAGTGTTCAAATGAAACAGACCAGCACTGACATGTGTTATCCTGATGAATCTAACTCTGTTGCTCAAGAGGAAACAACTAGAGAGAGTAAATTAATTCTAAATCTTGTTAGAATTCAAGCTGATAGATTCGAACAGTTAAAAAAACATGTCAATGTCCTTCTTGGTGTAGTAAAAGACTGTGGCTCCCGTGAAAAGGCTTCTTATAAGGAAAAACCTGAAATTCGATCAATTTGTATCTTACTTAAGGCAAAACTTAAAAAGGATGCTTCAGAAATTGAACATCTCTTGAGTAAACTCTCCATTCAAGAATGTTCAAAAAGGCCCTCTATACCATCTACTTCTACAAAAACTGAAAGAGCTCCAGTTTCAGAAGTAACTTCAGATTCTCTTCCCACTCAAACTGATCGACAAGGTATTCACACATCAATTGGAAGAGAGAAATCTCCAAACGATAATGTTAGGTCTACAATATCTAATCACTTCTGCGATCAGAAATTGTGTCTCTTTTGTGAATCAAAAGGGCATAGAGTGTAAACGAGGAAACCCAAGTTGAAAAACAAATCGTTAATTCAACTTCAACACACCTTAGATTTGATTCTTAAAGGTGTAACTGACATTCGGATGTCTAAACCAATTGGTTTTTGTACACGTCTTGTGTTTCCTACCAGGAAAGTCAATTCAATGAGTTCCTCAAATGTACAAAAACAGAATAGACATGTTGACAAATATCGTCCAAGAAGAACTCATATTCTCTCTCCTGTCAGAAATGAAGATAATGATAACCCTGATGTGAAACTTGCATCAAGTGAAGAATGCAGATATGAGAAGATGGATGACAACCATAAATTGATTATTGAAGGATATAATGAAATCATCAACAGGCTGACTACCCCATCTAGACAACACTCATCAGGTAAGAATCCTCACTATGTATCGTATTATGATGATAATAAGTTTTATGATAATTTTTCACATCATGAAAGCCTTCCTCCAAAGTACATAAGGAAGAGATTTAACCAAAAATAATATTCATTTGATGAGCTAAAAGCTCATACTTGTGCCACTTAATCACAAGGTTGAAATCTCTCGCACAAAAAATTTTGGTTGAGAGATATGCTCAGGTATACTTGTTGGCAATAGTATTTTCGGTTTCTCAAGCTATTTTTTTATCGTCTTTAGCATGAGTATCTTTGCGAAAATGCTTGCACAAGTATTTGTTTTTACTGTGATCAGTTTTGTTTTTGTTTTCGTTAAACTTGGTGTTACTCTTGTACTCTAAAATTGCTTCTCTTATGAGACATTTCTTTTGGAGTCTTTTTTATTCCCTCAAGTGCAAAGAGTTTTCTTTAAAGTCGTGTGCAAACGACTCTTGTCCTTCGTTTGGGTCAAGATTGATCTCGTACGGGCTACCCATGTGTCTGGCACGAATCAATTAAGGAAACCCTAAAAAACTTTGAAAAGGCGAGGGTACCCAAATATACCTCAATCTAAAACTTTTCCTACCTATAAGTCCTTTCTCCGAAAGTGATTGTCTATGGAATGAGTCGAGACAATACAACTAATCGATTCACACTTCTTGTGATCGTCTATGGATAAAAGATCGAGACAATACAACAACAAAGTATGTTACTTGATAAAAAAGTCCGGACTTAACCAAGCACAATAGGATTCGCTTATCAAGTAAATAGGAATTAACGTTTGTGTAATTTACTTTAATTATAATAAAACAATTATAATGCGGAAATATAAAGTAAATGACACGGCAAGATTTTGTTAACGAGGAAACCGCAAATGCAGAAAAACCCTGGGACCTTGTCCAGAATTGAATACTCTCAGGATTAAGCCGCTACACAAAATTACACCTAACTTCGTATAGTTGAGACCAAGCAACTAAACTTATAGTTCACCTAGTTCCGTCTGTATTCCCACGCCTCCGACCTTAGTCACGTACTTGGAACAATTCCTTTGGTTCGTATTCCAAACAGTAAAGGAACAACAAATCGGTTTGGTATCAACTCTATTCAACCAAGTGATATGAGTCGGACAAATGCTCTTCCGTTTATCTTAACATAAACTCCTTCGTCGGTTTCTTAGATCTATCTTATGTTCAATTACCGAAGTAATCGTTTAAGATTAAGCCAACAACACTATTAATCCAAAGAATTGTGTTGATGTCGATCTAATCAATTAATCAATCCAATATATCACAAAGATAAACCGATTATTAATTGGATCCTCTTTTACCGAAACAAGTATTGTGCACACCAAAGATTATGAACCCACAAATCCGAAATCTTCAATATCTTCTTTGTCTTAAAATCTTCTTAGATCTTCAATAAACACCTTCACACAATCAATTTAATCTCTTGTGATCAATCACACACAGAACGGAGTCTGTTAACAATAGATTATCACAATATCATCTTTACAACTAACAACAATCTAAAGATCCCTGTCGAAACTCTGAACTAGTTTGAGTGAATCTTATATCAGAAGAGAAGATTCTCAAGCATAAACAAACTAGGTGCAATCAAAGTTCAACCACCGTTAGTCAATCAAATCAAAGAACACAAAAGGTAAAACGCAATTATCTAGTTTCCCACCAACGGTACACTCTAGAGCTTCTCAATCCCAAAGAAGACTTTAAACTGAGCGATCGTAAGAGATTTCGCCTAATTTAGGTTACTCTCCTCTCCGAATAGGCGGCTACACCAGTAACAACACAACAAAGAGGAAGTCTGTTGTTATGAAGGATTAGTTTGCAAGAAAGGCAAACTTCAAGTATTTATAGACAAGGATGTTTGGACACCAAGGAATTTCCAAAACCAAAAATATTCTCAAGATATTCATTAAAGCACAAATTCGGTTTCCATAATTCCTGGAAATGCTCTGTCCAAAAATAATGATCGAAATCTCTCGGAAAATCTCTAATTAGTAAATGCACATTACTAATTCTTATCTCCCTACAAAATGAAGTTAAATACCTTAATTAAAAGATTCTTGACTTATTTATGTTTCGATCGTGGGATTCTCTTCCCTTAGCTATTAAGGAATAACTTTGAGCAATTAAAGAAATAAATATTCATAGCACGTGTTCAAAGTACGTCAACATCTTAACTTTATAAGTTCTATTTCACACTTACACCCTTGAAACCGATTTGCCACACTTCCAAACAAGTTTAGAATTGGTTCATCTAATTTTCAAGAACTATGTGATTGATCAAATAACATTTAATCACAAGCATGGGTTTAACGGTTCTACCAAAACAAGTTTTGGTTCTACCTTCCATGTGAGTATTGTGCATAGTCACACTATATTTCCAAAATTCGGTTGACTAGGTACTAGGATCTTCTCCCCACATATATATGGTATCTAACTTATATGTGTTGCACATGTCCATAGGATCGGTTCCCCTTTGCCTAAAAACGTGTTCCACATGTCCATAGGATCGGTTTCCCTTTCTTCTATAAACCTTGTTGCACCTCATACAAGTATCGGTTCCCCTTTGTGATGTACTGCACCTCTTACTAGGATCGGTTCCCCTTCCCCATATTTGGTCAGACAAAAAAATCACAAACCCGATCATACCATCTCAGGTGATTACTTAAGATCGGTTTCACTAACAAAAGTCATACCGATACATAAGTCAGACCCTTTGTGAATATTTCTACCAAGAACACAACAAGTCGTGAACGGTTATACTCAATCACACATATTGGTTGTTCATAAGATATGCAATGAATAACAAAACCAATAACGCGTGGCGATTTCCTTTTCGATTCACAAACAAGTTTATGAACTTACTTCCTTAGAACACATGTAAAACATTGTTCCCTAGGATGAAATCCTCACCTCATACCCATACATAATCACAATAGCATTCAAATGATTATGGCGATGTCTTATCTACAAAGTTTAATGGTTAAGCAATAAACCTCGTATTGTATTTCTTAATACTAAGTCTATCTAGAGTTTAAATATGCTTCGCATTTTTGTTTTCAATATGCACGACTTGAAAGATACGTTAGGGAATGAAACAGTTCAAGTCAGATATCACTAACCTCAAGTGGAAGGATGATCGTTGTCGTTGTAGCTCCTTGCTTCTTAACATCTTCAAGTCTTCTCAATACTTATAGTCTCAAATCCTAATACTTTCAAGCTAACCTATACGAAGTTGACTCTAGTACATAATCAAGCGACTCTTAACATGAGTTTTGATTCACTAAAATATGACAACCAAACTTGACATACCAACGCTTGGTGGGTTCAACCGAGCTATGCTCTAACAATCTCCCCCTTTGTCAATTTTAGTGACAAAACTCTTACATCATATGGATAAACAAATTACAATAATTCATTACACATATGCTTGATTCCCGAATTCAACAACACAGTAAACTGCTTACATTCAATCCTTGAAAATGCCGTTGTTGATATTATAATAACAAAGAAAATATTCCTCCTAAGGAATATAGGTATATATTCAATCCGCAGGTCTTTGTTATACCAATTCATATGACATGTTACTCCCCCTTAGTCTGTGCTTTCACTCTTTCGTTTAGATAAAACGTTTAAGCACCAATGTTCTTTTCCTTAGCGATACCAATCAATATAAAATCAATGCCAGTATCACTTGTTTACTCCATATATTTCTCCCCCTTTTTGTCACAAAATGACAAAGAAACGAAAAATAAAGGACAACACGAAAAGAATCTTACAAATCTCAAAAGACTTGCAACCTGTAGAGTTAGGCATGAGGGTTCCACACATCATGTTCTGATAACCAATATCAAAACCGAAACTACAAGTAGTTTTATTTTGATATGTTACCAAGGAAACAATTGTCCGAAACAATTTTTCCATTTTAGTTTAGCAAACCAAAAACAACTAAGCACCTTAGTCCCTTTGCTAAACCGATTGTACAAAAACAATCGCTTAATTCGATAAGACCAAAATAAAGATAACTCTATTTTTCTCATCAGGTTCTAATTATCCATAAACTTAGACCTTTCAATTTTCAACAAGACAAATACTAGGTTAGTTAACTAGCATTTCTTGTTAAGGCATTCGATTAGACTTGAATAACCAAAACCTCACTTCGATAAGTCTAACTAAGATCAGAATTAACTTAGTTTCTCTTATCCGGAATCGAATTGGACTAAACAACTCATCCCGTACACCTTTTATTTTGTTATGCCATAAATAATTCATACAAGCCAACATAAATTAAATTGCATAATTATTCACCTCAATCGGAAGCAATTGAAACAACATAGACACTAAAAGCACCGCAATTGCACCGAAATTTTGTAAGCCTAAACAATTGATACCACTCAATAAAGCAAGATAACAAAGTTTTTCTTAACCGGAACCAATTGAATCACACACATCCACACACACATCATGGAATAAAACATCAATTGAACCGAAATTTTGTTAAGCAAAAGCAATAAATATATATGAAATAAACTCAGGCTTTTCTTAAACAGGAAAACAATTAACTGACAAGATTGTTACCTCAATTTCGCATCCACTTCTCCAATAGATTGCATCTTCGTCCAGGGAGAATTGATATCGAAATATCATAATGTTGTTCATCCTTATGCCAAAACAAAAGAATAACAACAACCAACCTTACAGAGAAAGGTTGAAAATCGGTTTTAACAATTGCAAGCAAAGTTAAAAAACCGTCGAAACACATATGCTTTTATGCTAAACCAAAACCGATTCAACATATTGTGACTTTTATGCCTAAACACATATGCTTTACAATTCTTCGTATGGGGACCTCTCACTAGGATCGGTTTCCCCATATTGCACCTATCACTAGGATCGGTACCCCAAGTGTTACTTGTGACGGATCACAAAACTAAAATGTTTTTGACACAACTTTTGCATATGATGTCCGAATTCAGTGATTTTTGGCTCGTTTTAAACCGTAAAAACAAGAGATACACATATATGATCAGTAGATATAAACATCATAAACTCAAATTACCGTTTCTATTAAAACCTCAAATATAGATAGAGAAAGTATGAGTATAGAAGAAAGAAAATCTCCTAAAGATGTTAATTAGTCATATAATAACCGAGAGATCATGTGCTCAGTTTCATGTGCTTCCTCTCCTTTCAAAAAAGTGAGCACCAAGGTGAATATGCACATTCTAACACAACTAGGTTGTGTTGAGTTGATCCTTGTCTTGTTCGTCACGAGTGACTAAGACAGAATCATCATTCTTGACATCTTTCTTGGTTGTTTTCTCTTGTTCCAGTCTTGTTTTTCTCCTTTGACTTGTGATGAAGAGTGTCATTATCACAACCTTTACTAGTACAAAAGATTTCAGACATAATGTCTTTCTTTAGTCTTTCAAGAAGACTCTTGTAATTATTGTCACCAACAATTAACAGTTGAGAGTCATTCTTGTGACTAACTTTTGGTCCCTTATTGGCTATGGAGGACTTAGGGACCCATTTAAGTTGGGTTTCGCAGGATCAGCTTTCTCCTTCATACCATTAGAATCATTGTCCTTTTGAATATTTTGCGAAACACCCTTTCTCCAATTTGGAACATCAGATCTTGTTTTTGCATTTAAAAAGTCATCTCTCTTTCTATAATTGGGTCTTTTATGAAATGACCTTGTCGAGTGATATGCAAAATTTGAACTATCACTATAATAATTCTTTTGCCTAAACTTAGCATAATACCGATCTGAGTTCTTATGAGGAGAAAACTTAGCCAATTCGTTTGATACAATAGAAAGTGCATCTTGCATCTTACGAACTTTCCATCCCATTGCAAGTGTCCTTTGTTACCACTAATAACAATGCTTAGTATAAATATACGAAATATGATTTTTAATGTCCCTTTTTGTGGATCCTCTTGCATTGGAGCTCGCGAGTTTTCTTCTTCTTATCTTTGTTCAACATTATTGGTTTCTTGACATTAGCAGAAGTGCTCTTTGATTGCTGCTGGTTGAACACAATTCTTAGGCTTGACTGGTTTTACTTCTTTACAAGAAATATGAGAAACTTTTACATCGGTGGAAGCCTTTGGTTTATAAGAATTTGTAGCTTTAACTAATTTATATCTTTGCTAATATTTGAAGCATTTATTCCCTTATAGCCCAATCCTCGTGTATCACGATGATTTCTACTTGCTTCTAACATTGAGGTTAAATTGGTTGAGCTAGCATTGAACTTTTAAGGTCCAAATTTTCTTCTTCCAACATCTTGATTTTATCAAGAGCACTATCTAGATCAGCCTCAAGGTATTTTTCTCGGGATAGATATTCACCTTCTTTCTCTTCAAAACTCTTTTGTTGAGAGTTAATCCTTGCTTAAGATTCAGCAAGTTTCTCTTCCAAGGATTGAATCTCCAAGGAAGATGTATTCTTGAGAGAATCTAATTCCGTTGTCAATGAGGAAATATCATGAACAAGTTGTTCATTTTCATCTTGCAAACAACCTAATTCTTCTAGAAGTTTTCCTTCTCTTTTTAGCCCAAGAGTGAGTTCAGTTGCACAAGAGTCAAATATTCTTTTAACTCTTGTAGCTCGGAAGTTTTTACACTCATATGATCAACCTTTTATCTCCTACAAAAGATTTTTCGACTCGAGGTCCTTGATCATCAGTACAGGACTTAACTTAATCTCATCTTGAGAATATTCAGAAGTATTTTCAACTGAGCTCGTAGAACTCGATGAGGATGTCCCTTCTAAGCATTTTTTAAAATCAAAACTTCCAAAGTCTTGCAATACGTTAACTGAGTCCTTCTTAAGTTTTCGCTTTCGCTTAACTTTTTTTTGACTCATATCTTATAGGTTGGATCGCATCAAACACAGATTGTTAGATCTTTTCGTGTTTGCCTGCTTTGATACCAATTGAAAAGGCGAGGGTACCCAAATATACCTCAAGCTAAAACTTTTCCTACCTATGATTCCTTTCTCCGAAAGTGATTGTCTATGGACTGAGTCGAGAAAATACAACTAATCGGTTCACACTTCGTGTGATCGTCTATGGATACAAGATCGAGACAATACAACAACGAAGTGTGTTACTTGATAAAAAGGTTCGGGCTTAACCAAACACAATAGGATTCACTTATCAAGTAAATAGGAATTAACGTTTGTGTAATTTACTTTAATTATAATAAAACAATTATAATGCGGAAATATAAAGTAAATGACACAGCAAGATTTTGTTAATGAGGAAACCGCAAATGCAGAAAAACCCCGGAACCTTGTCCAGAATTGAATACTCTCAGGATTAAGCCCCTACACAAAATTATACCTAACTTCGTATAGTTGAGACCAAGCAACTAAACCTATAGTTCACCTAGTTTCGTCTGTATTCCCACGCCTCCGACCTTAGTCACGTACTTGGAACAATTCTTTTGGTTCGTATTCCAAACAGTAAAGGAACAACAAATCTGTTTGGTATCAACTCTATTCAACCAAGTGATATGAGTCGGACAAAGGCTCTTCCGTTTATCTTAACATAAACTCCTTCATCAGGTTCTTAGATCTATCTTATGTTTTAATTACCGAAGTAATCGTTTAAGACTAAGCCAACAACAATATTAATCCAAAGAATTGTGTTGATGTCAATCTACTCAACTAATCAATCCAATCTATCACAAAGATAAACCAATTATTAATTGGATCATGTTTTACCGAAACAAGTATTGTGCACACCAAAGATTATGAACCCACAAATCAGAAATCTTCAATATCTTCTTTGTCTTCAAATCTTCTTAGATTTTCAATAAACACCTGCACATAATCACTTGAATCTCTTGTGATTAATCACGCACTGAACGGAGTCTGTTAACAATAGATTATCACAAGATCATCTTTAGAACTAACAACAGTCTAAAGATCCATGTCGAAACTCTGAACTAGTTTGAGTGAATCTTATATCAGAAGAGAAGATTCTCAAGCATAAACAAACTAGGTGCAATCAAAGTTCAACCATCGTTAGTCAATCAAATCAAAGAAAACAAAAGATAAACCGCAATTATCTAGTTTCCCACCAACGGTACACACTAGAGCTTCTCAATCCCAAAGAAGACTTTAAACTGAGCGATCGTAAGAGATTTCGCCTAATTTAGGTTACTCTCCTCTCCGAATAGGCGGCTACACCAGTAACAACACAACAAAGAGGAAGTTTGTTGTTACGAAGGATTAGTTTGCAAGAAAGGCAAACTTCAAGTATTTATAGACAAGGATGTTTGGACACCAAGGAATTTCCAAAACCGAAAATATTCTCAAGATATTCATTAAAGCAAAAATTCGGTTTCCATAATTCCATGAAATGCTCTGTCCAAAAATAATGATCGAAATCTCTCGGAAAATCTCTAATTAGTAAATGCACATTACTAATTCTTATCTCCCTACAAAATGAAGTTAAATACCTTAATTAAAAGATTCTTGACTTATTTATGTTTCGATCGTGGGATTCTCTTCCCTTAGCTATTAAGGAATAACTTTGAGCAATTAAAGAAATAAATATTCATATCACGTGTTCAAAGTACGTCAACATCTTAACTTTATAAGTTCTATTTCACACTTACACCCTTGAAACCGATTTGCCACACTTCCAAACAAGTTTAGAATTGGTTCATCTAATTTTCAAGAACTATGTGATTGATCAAATAACATTTAATCACAAGCATGGGTTTAACGGTTCTACCAAAACAAGTTTTGGTTCTACCTTCCATGTGAGTATTGTGCATAGTCACACTATCTTTCCAAAATTCGGTTGACTAGGTACTAGGATCTTCTCCCCACATATATATGGTATCTAACTTATATGTGTTGCACATGTCCATAGGATCGGTTCCCCTTTGCCTAAAAACGTGTTCCACATGTCCATAGGATCGGTTTCCCTTTCTGCTATAAACCTTGTTGCACCTCATACAAGTATCGGTTCCCCTTTGTGATGTACTGCACCTATTACTAGGATCGTTTCCCCTTCCCCATATTTGGTCAGACAAAAAAATCACAAACCCGATCATACCATCTCAGGTGATTACTTAAGATCGGTTTCACTAATAAAAGTCATACCGATACATAAGTCAGACCCTTTGTGAATATTTCTACCAAGAACACAACAAGTCGTGAACGGTTATACTCAATCACACATATTGGTTGTTCATAAGATATGCAATGAATAACAAAACCAATAACGCGTGGCGATTTCCTTTTCGATTCACAAACAAGTTTATGAACTTACTTCCTTAGAACACATGTAAAACATTGTTCCCTAGGATGAAATCCTCACCTCATACCCATACATAATCACAATAGCATTCAAATGATTATGGCGATGTCTTATCTACAAAGTTTAATGGTTAAGCAATAAACCTCGTATTGTATTTCTTAATACTAAGTCTATCTAGAGTTTAAATATGCTTCGCAGTTTTGTTTTCAATATGCACGACTTGAAAGATACGTTAGGGAATGAAACAGTTCAAGTCAGATATCACTAACCTCAAGTGGAAGGATGATCGTTGTCGTTGTAGCTCCTTGCTTCTTAACATCTTCAAGTTTTCGCAATACTTATAGTCTCAAATCCTAATACTTTCAAGCTAACCTATACGAATTTGACTCTAGTACATAATCAAGCGACTCTAAACATGATTTTTGATTCAATAAAATATGACAACCAAACTTGACATACCAACGCTTGGTGGGTTCAACTGAGCTACGCTTTAACAAACTTCTTCCCTAAGAAACCTTTAAGTACTCGACCTATTGAGTTATGTAAGTCACGTACACATACTATAGGTTTTGGGTTGTCAAGAATGTTTCTTCTTCATCTAACTATGGTGATTTTGCAAAGGGATTTCTTGAGAAATGTTTCAGTTTCGAATCAAAAGGGAGGAAGAAAAGAACTCTGGTAGAAGATGGTGCACCCAATGCCTCATGCTACTATGCATACTCACATCAAGATGTTGAGACTGAGGATATGGTTTTCTGCTGAAGTGGTTCATGATTCTTAAATATTTTGAGAAAGCAAAGCTGCAACTTGTTGATACTATGAAGGATCTTGATGTGATTAGAACTGAGTTGAAAAAGGTTACTACTGACCTTGGTCTCATAAAGTCACATGTTAAAAGACTTCTCAATGAGGATATTTCTCTGAAGATGCAGTTGATGATATGAATCGCAAGTTCAAAGGTCTCGAAACCCGTGAAGCTGTCGAACGTGAACTTTGATGCAGCTTATGATCAGTTTTCTGGAAGACATTGTTTTTGTTTTTATTTTTCTAGGAAACTTCTTAAGAGAATTTTTATTCTTTTTTTGTTAATAAGGATAACTAGGGTTTGGAATAGCCATTATTGTGAGTACACATAGTTATGTCCAACGTTTTCATCTTGCAATGTTTTTAGATTATTTATTTAAATTCTAAAGTGATTTGGAAGATGATGTTTGCAGTATTAATCTTTATGGTTTATATATTGCAATATGTTATGGGATATGTGTGTTTGCATCCGTGAACTATTATTGTCCCATACGATTCAAAAGTTATCTCTTTCATATGTCGATATGCATGTATTGGTACAAGATCGATGAACTTTTGACAAACAAAGTTAAGACTATTATGTCAATTATTTGATGGAAGATAGGTTAAAATCTTTTGTTTACAAAGATTATGTCTATTATATGTCGTTTGCAAATAGTGGTGAAGATAGAATGAATCTTTGTATATTCCGCAGTATTGATCTTCCTTGATCCATATTTTATGTATATAATGTGCGGCTCCATAAGTCTTCTTATGTGAGCATTTCCAACTAAACAAATTATAGATTCGTTTATGATTAATTTGGTAGTGTATTCCGATTAAATTAATCTTGGGTTTGTGATTAGTTTAATTGAGAATTTTTGGATACAAAATCATTTTGTGGTTTTTGGTGTCCAAAGAAATCCTTTTTTTCTTGTAAAAATAAGGTCGCTCTTGTTGTTCTTTCGGGAATGACATCAAATGGGGGAGAGTTATTTTGAACTTACGCTTTTTCCATATCTTTGTGGGGAGTGCGGTTGTGGAATATTTTAAGGGTTATCTTGTATCTTTAAAAACTCCTTGATGAATGCATTTAGCTTCGGCTTTATGATTGCATCTAAACAAGTTGATATGTACTTTTCTTTGGTCTTGAAGCATCTCCGTGGAAATTTCATTAGGATCCCGTTTCCGTACCTTTGCCAATTTTATTGACAAAAAGGGGGAGAATTAATATGTAGTTCACACTACAAATACATATGGTTTACGTGTTTTACGGATCATTATGTAAGGGGGGGTGGTTTTCATGTTGAGATGAAATTATTGACTGAAGGGGAGTGATACATATCACCATAGTATTGTTGTTGAAGTTGTGATATAAGAACTTTAATACTGTGTAATAATACTATGACATTGTATAACAATGATCGAGAGATTTTTTTCTCATTATTATGGCTACGGATCTTCAATAACTATGATGCTGAATTGAACATCTATGGAATCATGGGAGTACTTGGAAAAGACGAAGTTTTCGAGTAATGTTGAAGCACCAAGGAGATCAAGCATGTGGACGAGAAGGTACAAAGTTTTATTTATTTTTTAATCCATATGTATTGGTAGTTTTGCCACTAAAATTGACAAAGGGGAAGATTGTTAGAGCATTGCTCGGTCGAACTCGCATGTGTTGCTATCTCAAGCATGTTTGTCAAGTTTAGTTGTCAAAACTATATCTTGATTTCTAGACTACTTATAGCCAAGTCTCGGATTAGGACAGTTTAGTGTAGTTGAGCTCCAGACTCCATGGCGATCATCTTATGAAGACGAAGAACTACTCAAGGAACCAGTGGAACTTCATCCGACTAAAAGGTATGTGGAGATTTGAACTTATCTATCACTCAAAAGTCTATCTATCTCCTACTCTTGAGACAAAGTCGTATAAGTATGATAGTTTTCATACATACACATTTGCTATTTCGAGCGGAGTTTACTCGCCTATATTTTTCTCGAAATATGTGTTGATAAGCTTTCGCTTTAACCACTTTTCATCTTAACCCGTGACGAAATTCATGATGACGTTTCAATCTTGAAAATATCTTTGATGACGATAGTTGTGAATAACGACTGTTATAACACTATAGAAGAATGTTTCAATGATTGAAATGTAGAGATGAGATTACGTAACCAACTATGGATATAATCATATATAGTGTGTTCGCACATTAGTGTATAAATCCATGTGCCGGAAACCAAGTGTATGCATATGTATGCATACGGTATTGGTGAAGGAGACAGGTTGGGTACGCGTATCCGTACTGAAAAATGGGGTATAACAACCACACCCAATATTTCGATTACCAATTTGTATGGACTAACTCCAATATACTTTCTAGAGAATCAACTAGACAGTCAGACTCAATCTAGAGAAAAGTATATTGAGGAGTTAATATCTCTCTCACTTGATTTGATCTTTACTCAAGCAAATAGAAATCCGCGAGTCTTTATCAAATACAAGGATAATAACTTGGATGGTACCAAAGACCAATATCCAAGTGTCAATCAATTTAAATCAACAACCAAAGGTTGGATATTCTAATTGATTGATCTTAACGCACAACCTGTGATATTTCAATTATATAAAGAAATATAATGCGGAATAGAAATAACACAGATACTAGAAATTTTGTTAACGAGGAAACCGCAAATGTAGAAAAACCTCGGGACCTAGTCCATATTGAACACCACATTGTATTAAGCCGCTACAGATACTAGCCTAATACAAACTAACTTCGATCTGGACTGTAGTTGAACCCTAATCAATCTCACACTGATTCAAGGTACAGTTGCGCTCCTTACATCTCTGATCCCAGCAGGATACTACGCACTTGATTCCCTTAGCTGATCTCACCCACAACCAAGAGTTGCTACGACCCAAAGTCGAAGACTTTAATAAAAAAATCTGTATCGCACAGAAAAGTCTATGATTGGTAAATCTGTCTCCCACATATAGACCTAAGAGTTTTTGTTCTGTCTTTTGATAAATCAAGGTGAACATGACCTAATTGATAATCCGATTAAGATCGTTGCACTTCTCTTGCAGATGTAGCAAAACTACTTCTCTTGTTTTGCTACTATACGATTAAGATTGTTGTGAGATATAATCTCAAGTCAATTATTTAATTGAACTCGTACGATAGAAAATGGCATGATCAGATCGCTCAACTACAAGAGACGTAGTTTCGTCTGGCTTCACAATCCCAATGAAGTCTTTCAGTCGTTAACCTATAGGGTCTCGGGAAGTAACCTAAGGTTAAAGGAGAATCGACTCTAGCAAACTAACTAGTATCACACAGAATGTGTGGGGATTAGTTTTTTCAGTTGCTAGATGTCTCCTTTATATAGATTTCAAATCAGGGTTTGCAATCCAAGTTACCTTGGTAACAAAGCATTCAATATTCACCGTTAGATGAAAAACCTGATTTCTCCAAGCTAATATCTTTCAACCGTTAGATCGAAACTTAGCTTGTCATACACAAATGAAATGTGTTTCATTTAGGTTTGAGTAACCGTACCTAAACGTGTTGTAGATGGTGTATTTTCGACAATGGCTAAATCGTAAACCCATAATTATACGAACCTCTGATCCATCAATCAGACGTGAGTATTGAGACAGGGTCTCTCATCGAATTCTCAACGGAGAGTACTTTCTCAGAGTACATGTAGATATGTAGTCTCACGACTGGACAACGACATATCTCATGAATACTGAACACTTTCAGTGATTATTTCTATATAGTATCACGAGATGGACGGCTCCTAGACAGCTTGCTCTGCTAGTATAGAGCGATAACGTCTTCAGGAACAAACAACGAGTTTACCCTGACTATATAAAGGATATGACTTACCGACAAGCTCATATCGGGATAATTAATGCTCCTAGACAGCTTGCTCTGCTAGTATAGAGCCACAAAGTTAATTATTCCTAATTAAGATTAATTCTGCGTGACATTCACTACTGAATTCCCAGAATAATCTATTATTGCTCCTATTCCATGGTCGAATCCACGACTGGTCCCATGGAATGGCAATAACAATTGCTCCTTTATTCCATGGTCGAATCCACGACTGGTCCCATGGAATGGCAATAAACAATTGTTCTGATTCTATGATCGAATCCACGGCTTGATCTCATAGAATAACAATAACTATATTATCTCATTACTCGATTTCATGATCGAATCCACAACTGGTCTCATAAATGGTAATAGATAAATCTTAATTACTCTGATTCTATGGTCGAATCTACGATCCCATGGAATGGTAATGCTCACTTTATTATTCTGAATTCGTAGTCGAATCCTCAGCTGATCCTATGAATTAATAATAAACATCTTATTACTAGTTTTGTGAATTATTCTCCACTGAATTCCACAATTAGTAATAAATAATCAACAACCGGGCGTCTGAGCTACCTCTAAGTAAGCCCCGATTCAAATGGTGAAAGTGTATTCAACGACGATACACTAACAGTCACCGCACGAACGAGTATTTCAAAATACAACGAAACGATGAACCTATGCAAAATAGGGAAGAAAATAATAAATAATTAAAAATATTGACCAGGGTGGGAGCACGGACACACGACCGACCGACCGTGTCGTGGTCAATCCCACGCCAGTTTTATATTTTTAATGCATTTTTATTATTTTCCATGATTTGATGAAAATTCTCTCATTTTATCAAATCTCCTTCGTCTCGAGGAAACTCCTCGGTTTCATGGTATTTTCATAAATCGTAAAAATAATATAAAATTAAGGAAAAAGTGTGGGGTGACCATTGGCCAACCGGCCATGCCTTGGTCCCAGCCGGCCCCACACCTCACGGTTCCTCATTATTTTATTATTATTATTATTTCTCTAATTTCATGAAAAAACTCCTTGATTTCATGGTATTTTGCCAAATCATCAAATAAATAAATAAAATTATGAAAACTTGTGGGACCGGGCCTAGCGGCCGGCCATGCCCTAGCCGGTCCCACACGCCCCTTGTTTTATTATTTTATTTTTTTTTCCTTGAATTCATCAAATTCCTTGATTTCATGGTATTTCTCTCAAATTAGGAAAAATTCCCTCAAATCATGAAAAATACTTAAAAAATAAAAAATTATGAAAACTTGTGGGACCGGCCCTAGCCGGCCGCCACGCCCGGTCCCACACGCCCTTGTTTTTATTATTTTAATATTTTTGCTTCCTTGAACTCATGAAAACTCCTTCAATTCATGGAAACTCCCTAAATTCATCAAATTTCAAAATTCATGAATTTTCATAAAATCATCAAAATATTATAAAATTAAGGAAAAGGCACCACGGGACCGTGGTCACGACCGGCCGACCATGCCTTGGCCTCGGTCCCACGCCTCCTTATTCCTTATTTTATAATTATTTTCCATCATCTCATGGTGTTTTCCTCAGTTTCGTCGAAACCCTAATTTTGGCATATTTTCTCGAATGGATGCTCAATTGCACGCAGAAAATATCAAAATTCTCAGGACTGAGACACGGACGCCTTGGGGACACGAGCACGCTATCTTGACCACCAAGATTGGCTCTTTGGCTTACAGAAGCCGGTCCCATCAAGTTTCACAGTTTTGACCTAATTTGCACAATTGCACGTATTAGGTCCAAGACTCTTCCAAACACTTTGGATTTTCATGAAGTGATCATCAGGCGGTCACGTGACTACCCAGGGCCGGTTTCATGACCCCATGGTCGGTCCCTCACTCCGTCATAATTAATTAGGTTTTCTCACCTAAGGCTCAGACGAGCATTTTCGAATAAATGATTAAACCAGCATTTAATCATTCTTTCACCAACAAATCGTCAACTCTTCAGGAGTTCTTTGTATTTGCTCACGTGAGCATATGGACACTACATGGTTGATCCACGGTCCCATGTAGTCGCTCCCTCCTTCGTCCCATGGTTAAATTCTGACGAACCATGAATTGATCATCAATTGATCAAATTAGGGTTTCTGAATCCAAGGATCATCATTCCAGATTCCAACCTTAATAATTTTACGACGACCTCATGGTCATTAATTTTATTAATTATGCTCGGTTCAACGACCAGTATTCTAATTAATATTTTTGGTACGCTGCCAATAATCCATCAGATGAGCAACACATGCTCAGACGATCAAATATTCAACAATTCATCACATGAGCAACACTTGCTCAGATGATAAATATTTGCTCAAACCAAGGAATATTGGTTCAACAATCAATATTCAACGATCCATCGAATGAGCAATACTTGCTCACTTCATCGTAAGAACTATACCTCTGTCTCATGACATGTTCAATCATGAGTTTCAGAACATCATGTTCAACTCAGCAACTACATGGACTCATCGTCCCATCAAACCACGAAGTCATCAATTGACTAACATACCACGAGACGTCAATCGTGTCACTTTGGGGGGATATCACTTAGGGTTTTGGTCTGGCGGTCTACGGCACGTGTGTTCAAACACACGATGGAATGTGAGCAAGTCGTGCAATCAGTTGAAGGAATTCACGAGGTAGTGGGTGGAAAATCGACCAAGTCTCCACACGTTGAGCAACTGGTTTCAAACACGATCTCCACTTCCCCACTCCTTGATTCCATCAACTGTCACACTTCATGGGTCATGGTGTCTAAAATTCCAGCAATATAAATAAGTCTCTGAATCATGATTGAATCATCATCAACAGTATCATCAATCTCACGTCTCATCGACAACACGAGATCATCAACTACTCTCAATTGAGCAATTTCAATCATTCAGAGCTTATCATATTCAGAATTCACACACCCACAATCTTTGATTACCATTGATTCCACACATTTCCCAGCTTCCCTCCTACAGATCAACCCATCCTCTCTTGTGACCGAATTTACTCTGGAACGGTCATTGTCTTGATTTAGGCCGGAGTACTACAGATTGATCTCTCGAATCTAAAGCACCCCCTTTGCAGCGGTGCATCTGTGTGAGGTTTAACATTTCGCTCGGTTCGAGGAGTCTCCTCCGTACGGTCGTCTCCTCAATTCCTTAAAAACCAGCAAATCGTTTTTCCCCATCTACAGATTGGCGACCACAGTGGGAGATCATTCTCTCGGTTGCAATCTCACAATTTCACAAGATGGTTGATCTCAGGTCAGGTTCAGTTACGAATCCTAACACAAACCGTGCTAGCACTAGCAACAACAACAATCAGAATATCCCGGAGACAATTCCGACCTCCAACACTGATGGTGGTGACATTACTCCTCCTCACGTCGAAGGTCATCCACTGTCCGGACGACACCCTGAAGAAGTCAGAGGAGATCCACCACCTACCATTGCTGATCTTATCAAAGCGCAGGAGACTCTTGCAAAGAATCAGACTGACATGGCTGCTACACAGAAGGAGCTGTGTAATTATCTCAAAACTCTTACTGACAAGATGTCAGAGAAAACTCAAGAGAAGGGAAAGGAGAAGGAGAAATCCTCAGACGACGATCCTGAAGTAATTCCAATCCATACAGTAGAAGACGACGAAGTCCGCAAAACTGCTGCAGACAACTCATCAGCGAAGGGATCATCGAATTTCATCACTCGCGAGGATCTGGAGCACCTCTTGGAGAACCGTGGAAAAGACAAAACATCGCATGTCCATCGTCATCAACCTCCTTATCCTGCCGCTACGCAGAGGATTCCACTCCCCAAAGGTTACGTTTCTCCAACCTTCACCTTATATGATGGAACTGGCAATGCTCGGGAACATGTCTCTCGTTTTCTCGAAGCCCTGGGAGAACATGAACATAATCATGTCGTTCGTCTCAAGGAATTCTCAAAGTCTCTGAAAGGCAGAGCATACACCTGGTATAACAACATCGCACCAGGGACTATCAACAATTGGGGAGAAATGGTTAACGCATTCTACAGGAAATACTTCTTCGTGTCAGAACAAGTCACCCTCTCCGACCTTGGAAGAATGTTTCAGAGGGTCAGTGAAAATCCCAATGATTATGTGAAAAGGTTCAGAGTCCAAGCCCTGGATTGTCATGACCCAAACGTCACGGAGCAACAACTGGTGGACTTGTGCATCAATGGCATGCTCCCGGTCTACAGGGCCTTGCTGGAGAACCTTCGATTCCAGACTTTCTCAGAGCTTCACGAAGCTGCGAAAGGTCGGCAACCACTGCACCCGCTCTTTTGGAAAGAGCAAAGTCTACAAAGACTGAGGATTCAAAAGACACTCGAGGAAGCAGGCGTTTGATCAACAAGCAGTACAACCTGCAACCTTCAACAAATGCTGTCGCAGAAGGGAGTAAGCGAAAACAGAACCACAACACACACAAGCAGACTTCCTCCACCCCTTCAAAGGCACACAAGAAGGAGAATTCGAAAGTCCCTCCTCAGCATACGGAAGATCCAGAAGCACCTGATTTTCCCTGTTCAATGGAAGAAGTTAATGAACTACTCGATGCCTGGATCCAAGATGGTGCAATCAAATTGCCTTATGTCAAGAAGGAACCAACTGAAGAAGCCATGGAAAATCCTCGGTATTGCCGCTTCCATAGATACGTCAGCCATCCCACAAGTGATTGCAAAATTTTGAAGCGCATATTCAAAGAAAAGGTCGAATCAGGAGAGCTCAACCTGGGGACTGAGGGAGTACACAAAAAACCCCTCCCAGTCAGAACTTTTACCATCTCTGAACCTCCTGTCAAGGAAGCGGTCCAATCTCTGATCGAACATGTCTGCGAGTTGTTGTATCTTTCGAAAGCTCAAAGGAAAGACATGTTTGCTGCACTGAACCACATCGTGTCCGGAAAACTGCTGATCCAAGAGACCACCACCGAACCTTCAGCCACCGACAAAGAAATGTATGACTGGGGACTGCTCACCACAGTGCACATTAAAGGAAATGAGTTCAAGAGGGCGTTCGTCGATGTTGGTACCGCTGTCAACATCATCCCTTTGAAAACTCTCAGAGCTGCTGGTATTACTCGACAGGAAGCCACCCACGCTCCCATAGCAATCAGGGACCACGAAGGAATCTCCAGAGACGCATACGGCTTCATCACTCTCAAAGTTACGGAAAGATTGATCTGCACTGAGGCCAAGTTTTTCATAATCCGGGAAGACCCTGGATACGACATGGTCCTTGGAAGAACTTGGATTCATGCTGGAAGGATAACGATGCCTTCAACACATCCTGTCATCGACAAGGATTCCGAGTCGAAGACGAAGCAGAGGACGCACCACGTTTGAGCATCTGGAAGAAGTAAAAACTCTGATGGGACTTACGCAGGAACTTGGAGAAAATCCGCACACCTTTGTCAGAAGGTTTCGAGCTCAGGCAAGT